>NC_070627.1:31800013-32115990 GCF_947347685.1 Pleuronectes platessa | reverse complement strand
CTGCGCACATAAATCAAAATAATATTAAAAACAAATTACAATTTTTTTTTTAAAATCAAATTAATAAAAAAACTGTCCTTGCACATCCTGTGGGGCGCAAATTCTGTGGGGCGCACATCCTGCGGCGCACATCCTGCTGCGCACATAAATAAAAATAATATTAAAACATTTTTACAAAAAAAATTTTTTAAATCAAATTAATAAAAAAACTGTCCTTGCACATCCTGTGGGGCGCACATCCTACGGCGCACATGAATTAAAATGATATTAAAACATTTTTACAAAAAAAATATTTAAATCAAATTAATAAAAAAACTGTGCTTGCACATGCTGTGGGACGTAAATTCTGTGGGGCGCACATCCTGCGGCGCACATCCTGCTGCGCACATAAATAAAAATAATATTAAAAACAAATTACAATTTTTTTTTTTAAATCAAATTAATAAAAAAACTGTCCTTGCACATCCTGTGGGGCGCAAATTCTGTGGGGCGCACATCCTGCGGCGCACATCCTGCTGCGCACATAAATAAAAATAATATTAAAACATTTTACAAAAAAAAATATTTCAATTAAATTTATAAAAAAACTGTGCTTGCACATCCTGTGGGGCGCAAATTCTGTGGGGCGCACATCCTGCGGCGTACATCCTGCTGCGCACATAAATCAAAATAATATTAAAACATTTTTACAAAAATTTTTTTTTAAATCAAATTAATAAAAAAACTGTGCTTGCACATCCTGTGGGGCGCAAATTCTGTGGGGCGCACATCCTGCGGCGCAAATCCTGCTGCGCACATAAATAAAAATAATATTAAAAACAAATTACAATTTTTTTTTTTAAATCAAATTAATAAAAAAACTGTCCTTGCACATCCTGTGGGGCGCACATCCTGCGGCGCACATCCTGCTGCGCACATAAATAAAAATAATATTAAAAACAAATTACAATTTTTTTTTTTAAATCAAATTAATAAAAAAACTCCTTGCACATCCTGTGGGGCGCAAATTCTGTGGGGCGCACATCCTGCGGCGCACATCCTGCTGCGCACATAAATCAAAATAATATTAAAACATTTTTACAAAAAAAATATTTAAATCAAATTAATAAAAAAACTGTGCTTGCATATCCTGTGGGGCGCACATCCTACGGCGCACATCAATTAAAATGATATTAAAACATTTTTACAAAAAAAAAATATTTAAATTAAATTAATAAAAAAACTGTGCTTGCACATCCTGTGGGGCGCAAATTCTGTGGGGCGCACATCCCGCAGCGCACATCCAGCTGCGCAAATAAATCAAAATAATATTAAAACATTTTTACAACAATTTTTTTTTAAATCAAATTAATAAAAATACTGTGCTTGCACATCCTGTGGGGCGCACATCCTACGGCGCACATGAATTAAAATGATATTAAAACATTTTTACAAAAAAAATATTTAAATCAAATTAATAAAAAAACTGTGCTTGCACATGCTGTGGGACGTAAATTCTGTGGGGCGCACATCCTGCGGCGCACATCCTGCTGCGCACATAAATAAAAATAATATTAAAAACAAATTACAATTTTTTTTTTTAAATCAAATTAATAAAAAAACTGTCCTTGCACATCCTGTGGGGCGCAAATTCTGTGGGGCGCACATCCTGCGGCGCACATCCTGCTGCGCACATAAATAAAAATAATATTAAAACATTTTACAAAAAAAAATATTTCAATTAAATTTTTAAAAAAACTGTGCTTGCACATCCTGTGGGGCGCAAATTCTGTGGGGCGCACATCCTGCGGCGTACATCCTGCTGCGCACATAAATCAAAATAATATTAAAACATTTTTACAAAATTTTTTTTTTAAATCAAATTAATAAAAAAACTGTGCTTGCACATCCTGTGGGGCGCAAATTCTGTGGGGCGCACATCCTGCGGCGCAAATCCTGCTGCGCACATAAATAAAAATAATATTAAAAAAAATTTACAATTTTTTTTTTTAAAATAAAATTAATAAAAAAACTGTGCTTGCACATCCTGTGGGGCGCAAATTCTGTGGGGCGCACATCCTGCGGCGCACATCCTGCTGCGCACATAAATGAAAATAATATTAAAACATTTTTACAAAAAAAAATATTTAAATCAAATTAATAAAAAAACTGTGCTTGCACATCCTGTGGGGCGCAAATTCTGTGGGGCGCACATCCTGCGGCGCACATCCTGCTGCGCACATAAATAAAAATAATATTAAAAACAAATTATAATTTTTTTTTTTAAATCAAATTAATAAAAAACTGTCCTTGCACATCCTGTGGGGCGCACATCCTGCGGCGCACATCCTGCTGCGCACATAAATAAAAATAATATTAAAATATTTTTACAAAAAAAAAAATTTAAATATAACTTATAAAAAAACTGTGCTTGCACATCCTGTGGGGCGAAAATTCTGAGGGGCGCACATCCTGCTGCACACATCCTGCTGCGCACATAAATACAAATAATATTGAAACAAATTTACAAGTTTTTTTTTTTAAATCAAATTAATAAAAAAACTGTGCTTGCACATCCTGTGGGGCGCAAATTATGTGGGGCGCACATCCTGCTGAGCAAATAAATAAAAATAAAATTAAAAAAAATTTACAATTTTTTTTTTTTAAATCAAATTAATAAAAAAACTGTGCTTGCAAATCCTGTGGGGCGCAAATTATGTGGGGCGCACATCCTGCGGCGCACATCCTGCTGTGCACATGAATAAAAATAATATTAAAACATTTTTACAAAAAAAAATATTTAAATCAAATTAATAAAAAAACTGTCGCACATCCTGTGGGGCGCAAATTATGTGGAGGGCAAATTCTGTGGGGCGCACCTCCTGCGGCGCACATCCTGCTGCGCACATAAATAAAAATAATATTAAAAACAAATTACAATTTTTTTTTTTAAATCAAATTAATAAAAAAACTGTCGCACATCCTGTGGGGCGCAAATTCTGTGGGGCGCACATCCTGCGGCGCACATCCTGCTGCGCACATAAATAAAAATAATATTAAAACATTTTTACAAAAAAAAATATTTAAATCAAATTATTAAAAAAACTGTGCTTGAACATCCTGTGGGGCGCAAATTATGTGGGGCGCACATCCTGCTGCGCACATAAATAAAAATAATATTAAAAACAAATTACAATTTTTTTTTTTTAAATCAAATTAATAAAAAAACTGTCCTTGCACATCCTGTGGGGCGCACATCCTGCGGCGCACATCCTGCTGCGCACATAAATAAAAATAATATTAAAAAAAATTTACAATTTTTTTTTTTTAAATCAAATTAATAAAAAAACTGTGTTTGCACATCCTGTGGGAAGCAAATTCTGTGGGGCGCACATCCTGCGGCGCACATCCTGCCACGCACATGAATAAAAATAATATTAAAACATTTTTACAAAAAAATATATTTATATCAAATTAATAAAAAAACTGTGCTTGCACATCCTGTGGGGCGCAAATTCTGTGGGGCGCACATCCTGCGGCGCACATCCTGCTGCGCACATAAATGAAAATAATATTAAAACATTTTTACAAAAAAAAATATTTAAATCAAATTAATAAAAAAACTGTGCTTGCACATCCTGTGGGGCGCAAATTCTGTGGGGCGCACATCCTGCGGCGCACATCCTGCTGCGCACATAAATCAAAATAATATTAAAACATTTTTACAAAAAATTTTTTTTAAATCAAATTAATAAAAAACTGTGCTTGCACATCCTGTGGGGCGCAAATTCTGTGGGGCGCACATCCTGCTGCGCACATAAATAAAAATAATGTTAAAACATTTTTACAAAAAAAATATTTACATCAAATTAATAAAAAAACTGTGCTTGCACATCCTGTGGGGCGCAAATTATGTGGGGCGCACATCCACCAGCGCACATCCTGCTGCGCACATAAATCAAAATAATATTCAAACATTTTTACAACAATTTTTTTTTAAATCAAATTAATAAAAAAACTGTGCTTGCACATCCTGTGGGGCGCAAATTCTGTAGGGCGCACATCCTGCGGCGCACATCCTGCTGCGCACATGAATAAAAATAATATTAAAACATTTTTACAAAAAAATATATTTAAATCAAATTAATAAAAAAACTTTGCTTGCACATCCTGTGGGGCGCAAATTCTGTGGGGCGCACATCCTGCGGCGCACATCCTGCTGCGCACATAAATAAAAATAATATTAAAAACAAATTACAATTTTTTTTTTTTAAATCAAATTAATAAAAAAACTGTCCTTGCAGATCCTGTGGGGATCACATCCTGCGGCGCACATCCTGCTGCGCACATGAATAAAAATAATATTAAAAACAAATTACAATTTTTTTTTTTAAATCAAATTAATAAAAAAACTGTCCTTGCACATCCTGTGGGGCGCAAATTCTGTGGGGCGCACATCCTGCGGCGCACATCCTGCTGCGCACATAAATCAAAATAATATTAAAACATTTTTACAAAAAATTTGTTTTTAATCAAATTAATAAAAAAATTGTGCTTGCACATCCTGTGGGGCGCAAATTCTGTGGGCGCACATCCTGCGGCGCACATCCTGCTGCGCACATAAATCAAAATAATATTAAAACATTTTTACAAAAAATTTGTTTTAAATCAAAATAATAAAAAAAATGTGCTTGCACATCCTGTGGGGCGCAAATTATGTGGGGCGCACATCCTGCGGCGCACATCCTGCTGCGCACATAAATAAAAATAATATTAAAACATTTTTACAAAAAATTTGTTTTAAATCAAAATAATAAAAAAAATGTGCTTGCACATCCTGTGGGGCGCAAATTATGTGGGGCGCACATCCTGCGGCGCACATCCTGCTGCGCACATAAATAAAAATAATATTAAAAACAAATTACAATTTTTTTTTTTAAATCAAATTAATAAAAAAACTGTCCTTGCACATCCTGTGGGGCGCACATCCTGCGGCGCACATCCTGCTGCGCACATAAATAAAAATAATATTAAAAACAAATTACAATTTTTTTTTTAAAATCAAATTAATAAAAAAACTGTCCTTGCACATCCTGTGGGGGGCAAATTCTGTGGGGCGCACATCCTGCGGCGCACATCCTGCTGCGCACATAGATAAAAATAATATTAAAACATCTTTACAAAAAAAATATTTAAAACAATTAATAAAAAAACTGTGCTTGCTCATCCTCTGGGGCGCAAATTATGTTAGGCGCACATCCTGCGGCGCACATCCTGCTGCGCACATAAATAAAAATAATGTTAAAAACAATTTACGATTATTTTTTTTTAAATCAAATTAATAAAAATACTGTGCTTGCACATCCTGTGGGGCGCAAATTATGTGGGGCGCACATCCTGCGGCGCACATCCTGCTGCACACATAAATAAAAATAATATTAAAAACAATTTACAATTATTTTTTTTTAAATCAAATTAATAAAAAAACTGTGCTTGCACATCCTGTGGGGCGCAAATTATGTGGGGCGCACATCCTGTGGCGCATATCCTGCTGCGCACATAAATAAAAATAATATTAAAAACAAATTACAATTTTTTTTTTTTAAATCAAATTAATAAAAAAACTGTGCTTGCACATCCTGTAGGGCGCAAATTCTGTGGGGCGCACATCCTGAAGCGCACTTCCTGCTGCGCACATAAAATAAAAATAATATTAAAATATTTTTACAAAAAAAAATATTTAAATCAAATTAATAAAAAAACTGTGCTTGCACATCCTGTGGGGCGCAGATTCTGTGGGGCGCACATCCTGCGGCGCACATCCTGCTGCGCACATAAATAAAAATAATATTAAAAACAAATTACAATTTTTTTTTTAAATCAAATTAATAAAAAAACTGTCCTTGCACATCCTGTGGGGCGCAAATTCTATGGGGCGCACATCCTGCGGCGCAAATCCTGCTGCGCACATGAATAAAAATAATATTAAAACATTTTTACAAAAAAAAATATTTAAATCAAATTAATAAAAAAACTGTGCTTGAACATCCTGTGGGGCGCAAATTATGTGGGGCGCACATCATGCGGCGCACATCCTGCTGCGCACATAAATAAAAATAATATTAAAACATTTTTACAAAAAAATATATTTAAATCAAATTAATAAAAAAACTGTGCTTGCACATCCTGTGGGGCGCAAATTCTGTGGGGCGCACATCCTGCGGCACACATCCTGCTGCGCACATAAATAAAAATAATATTAAAACATTTTTACAAAAAAAAATATTTAAATCAAATTAATAAAAAAGCTGTGCTTGCACATCCTGTGGGGCGCAAATTCTGTGGGGCGCACATCCTGCGGCGCACATCCAGCTGCGCACATTAATAATAATAATATTAAAACATTTTTACAAAAAAAAATATTTAAATCAAATTAATAAAAAAACTGTGCTTGCACATCCTGTGGGGCGCAAATTCGGTGGGGCGCACATCCTGCGGCGCACATCCTGCTGCGCACATAAATAAAAATAATATTAAAAACAAATTACAATTTTTTTTTTTTAAATCAAATTAATAAAAAAACTGTGCTTGCACATCCTGTGGGGCGCAAATTATGTGGGGCGCACATCCTGCGGCGCACATCCAGCTGCGCACATTAATACAAATAATATTAAAACATTTTTACAAAAAAAAATATTTAAATCAAATTAATAAAAAAACTGTGCTTGCACATCCTGTGGGGCGCAAATTCTGTGGGGCGCACATCCTGCGGCGCACATCCTGCTGCGCACATAAATAAAAATAATATTAAAAACAAATTACAATTTTTTTTTTAAATCAAATTAATAAAAAAACTGTCCTTGCACATCCTGTGGGGCGCAAATTCTATGGGGCGCACATCCTGCGGCACAAATCCTGCTGCGCACATAAATAAAAATAATATTAAAACATTTTTACAAAAAAAAATATTTAAATCAAATTAATAAAAAAACTGTGCTTGAACATCCTGTGGGGCGCAAATTATGTGGGGCGCACATCATGCGGCGCACATCCTGCTGCGCACATAAATAAAAATAATATTAAAACATTTTTACAAAAAAATATATTTAAATCAAATTAATAAAAAAACTGTGCTTGCACATCCTGTGGGGCGCAAATTCTGTGGGGCGCACATCCTGCGGCACACATCCTGCTGCGCACATAAATAAAAATAATATTAAAACATTTTTACAAAAAAAAATATTTAAATCAAATTAATAAAAAAGCTGTGCTTGCACATCCTGTGGGGCGCAAATTCTGTGGGGCGCACATCCTGCGGCGCACATCCAGCTGCGCACATTAATAATAATAATATTAAAACATTTTTACAAAAAAAAATATTTAAATCAAATTAATAAAAAAACTGTGCTTGCACATCCTGTGGGGCGCAAATTCGGTGGGGCGCACATCCTGCGGCGCACATCCTGCTGCGCACATAAATAAAAATAATATTAAAAACAAATTACAATTTTTTTTTTTTAAATCAAATTAATAAAAAAACTGTGCTTGCACATCCTGTGGGGCGCAAATTATGTGGGGCGCACATCCTGCGGCGCACATCCAGCTGCGCACATTAATACAAATAATATTAAAACATTTTTACAAAAAAAAATATTTAAATCAAATTAATAAAAAAACTGTGCTTGCACATCCTGTGGGGCGCAAATTCTGTGGGGCGCACATCCTGCGGCGCATATCCTGCTGCGCACATAAATAAAAATAATATTAAAAACAAATTACAATTTTTTTTTTTTAAATCAAATTAATAAAAAAACTGTGCTTGCACATCCTGTAGGGCGCAAATTCTGTGGGGCGCACATCCTGAAGCGCACTTCCTGCTGCGCAAATAAAATAAAAATAATATTAAAATATTTTTACAAAAAAAAATATTTAAATCAAATTAATAAAAAAACTGTGCTTGCACATCCTGTGGGGCGCAAATTATGTGGGGCGCACATCATGCGGCGCACATCCTGCTGCGCACATAAATAAAAATAATATTAAAACATTTTTACAAAAAAAAATATTTAAATATAACTAATAAAAAAAATGTGCTTGCACATCCTGTGGGGCGCAAATTATGTGGGGCGCACATCCTGCGGCGCACATCCTGCTGCGCACATAAATAAAAATAATATTAAAACATTTTTACAAAAAAATATATTAAAATCAAATTAATAAAAAAACTGTTATTGCACATCCTGTGGGGCGCAAATTATGTGGGGCGCACATCCTGCGGCGCACATCCTGCTGCACACATAAAAAAAAATAATATTAAAAACAATTTACAATTATTTTTTTTTAAATCAAATTAATAAAAAAACTGTGCTTGCACATCCTGTAGGGCGCAAATTCTGTGGGGCGCACATCCTGAAGCGCACTTCCTGCTGCGCACATAAAATAAAAATAATATTAAAATATTTTTACAAAAAAAAATATTTAAATCAAATTAATAAAAAAACTGTGCTTGCACATCCTGTGGGGCGCAAATTCTGTGGGGCGCACATCCTGCGAGGCACATCCTGCTGCGCACATAAATAAAAATAATATTAAAAACAAATTACAATTTTTTTTTTTAAATCAAATTAATAAAAAAACTGTCCTTGCACATCCTGTGGGGCGCAAATTCTGTGGGGCGCACATCCTGCGGCGCAAATCCTGCTGCGCACATGAATAAAAATAATATTAAAACATTTTTACAAAAAAAAATATTTAAATCAAATTAATACAAAAACTGTGCTTGCACATCCTGTGGGGCGCAAATTATGTGGGGCGCACATCATGCGGCGCACATCCTGCTGCGCACATAAATAAAAATAATATTAAAACATTTTTACAAAAAAAAATATTTAAATATAACTAATAAAAAAAATGTGCTTGCACATCCTGTGGGGCGCAAATTATGTGGGGCGCAAATCCTGCGGCGCACATCCTGCTGCGCACATAAATAAAAATAATATTAAAAACAAATTACAATTTTTTTTTTAAATCAAATTAATAAAAAAACTGTCCTTGCACATCCTGTGGGGCGCAAATTCTATGGGGCGCACATCCTGCGGCGCAAATCCTGCTGCGCACATGAATAAAAATAATATTAAAACATTTTTACAAAAAAAATATTTAAATCAAATTAATAAAAAAACTGTCTTTGCACATCCTGTGGGGCGCAAATTCTGTGGGGCGCACATCCTGCGGCACACATCCTGCTGCGCACATAAATAAAAATAATATTAAAACATTTTTACAAAAAAAAATATTTAAATCAAATTAATAAAAAAACTGTGCTTGCACATCCTGTGGGGCGCAAATTCTGTGGGGTGCACATCCTGCGGCGCACATCCTGCTGCGCACATAAATAAAAATAATATTAAAACATTTTTACAAAAAAATATATTTAAATCAAATTAATACAAAAACTGTGCTTGCACATCCTGTGGGGCGCAAATTATGTGGGGCGCACATCATGCGGCGCACATCCTGCTGCGCACATAAATAAAAATAATATTAAAACATTTTTACAGAAAAAAATATTTAAATCAAATTAATAAAAAACTGTGGTTGCACATCCTGTGGGGCGCAAATTATGTGGGGCGCACAGACTGCGGCGCACATCCTGCTGCGCACATAAATGAAAATAATATTAAAACATTTTTACAAAAAAAAATATTTAAATCAAATTAATAAAAAAACTGTGCTTGCACATCCTGTGGGGCGCAAATTCTGTGGGGCGCACATCCTGCGGCGCACATCCTGCTGCGCACATAAATAAAAATAATATTAAAACATTTTTACAAAAAAAAATATTTAAATCAAATTAATAAAAAAACTGTGCTTGCACATCCTGTGGGGCGCAAATTCTGTTGGGCGCACATCCTGCGGCGCACATCCTGCTGCGCACATAAATAAAAATAATATTAAAAACAAATTACAATTTTTTTTTTTTAAATCAAATTAATAAAAAAACTGTGCTTGCACATCCTGTGGGGCGCAAATTCTGTGGGGCGCACATCCTGCGGCGCACATCCTGCTGCGCACATAAATCAAAATAATATTAAAACATTTTTACAAAATTTTTTTTTTAAATCAAATTAATAAAAAACTGTGCTTGCACATCCTGTGGGGCGCAAATTCTGTGGGGCGCACATCCTGCGGCGCACATCCTGCTGCGCAAATAAATAAAAATAATATTAAAAAAAATTTACAATTTTTTTTTTTTAAATCAAATTAATAAAAAAACTGTGCTTGCACATCCTGTGGGGCGCAAATTCTGTGGGGCGCACATCCTGCTGCGCACATAAATAAAAATAATATTAAAACATTTTTACAACAATTTTTTTTTAAATCAAATTAATAAAAAAACTGTGCTTGCACATCCTGTGGGGCGCAAATTCTGTGGGGCGCACATCCTGCGGCGCACATCTTGCTGCGCACATAAATAAAAGTAATATTAAAAACAAATTACAATTTTTTTTTTTTAAATCAAATTAATAAAAAAACTGTCCTTGCACATCCTGTGGGGCGCAAATTCTGTGGGGCGCACATCCTGCGGCGCACATCCTGCTGCGCACATAAATCAAAATAATATTAAAACATTTTTACAAAAAATTTGTTTTAAATCAAATTAATAAAAAAACTGTGCTTGCACATCCTGTGAGCGCAAATTCTGTGGGGCGCACATCCTGCGGCGCACATCCTGCTGCGCACATGAATAAAAGTAATATTAAAACATTTTTACAAAAAAATATATTTAAATCAAATTAATACAAAAACTTTGCTTGCACATCCTGTGGGGCGCAAATTCTGTGGGGCGCACATCCTGCTGCGCACATAAATAAAAATAATATTAAAACATTTTTACAAAAAAAAATATTTACATCAAATTAATAAAAAAACTGTGCTTGCACATCCTGTGGGGCGCAAATTCTGTGGGGCGCACATCCTGCGGCGCACATCCTGCTGCGCACATCCTGCTGCGCACATAAATAAAAATAATATTAAAACATTTTTACAAAAAAAAATTTTTAAATCAAATTTATAAAAAAACTGTGCTTGCAAATCCTGTGGGGCGCAAATTCTGTGGGGCTCACATCCTGCGGCGCAAATCCTGCTGCGCACATGAATAAAAATAATATTAAAACATTTTTACAAAAAAATATATTTAAATCAAATTAATAAAAAAACTTTGCTTGCACATCCTGTGGGGCGCAAATTATGTTGGGCGCACATCCTGCGGCGCACATCCTGCTGCGCACATAAATAAAAATAATATTAAAAACAAATTACAATTTTTTTTTTTTAAATCAAATTAATAAAAAAACTGTCCTTGCACATCCTGTGGGGCGCACATCCTGCGGCGCACATCCTGCTGCGCACATAAATAAAAATAATATTAAAAACAAATTACAATTTTTTTTTTTAAATCAAATTAATAAAAAAACTGTCCTTGCACATCCTGTGGGGCGCACATCCTGCGGCGCACATCCTGCTGCGCACATCCTGCTGCGCACATAAATAAAAATAATATTAAAACATTTTACAAAAAAAAATATTTCAATTAAATTTATAAAAAAACTGTGCTTGCACATCCTGTGGGGCGCAAATTCTGTGGGGCGCACATCCTGCGGCGTACATCCTGCTGCGCACATAAATCAAAATAATATTAAAACATTTTTAAAAAATTTTTTTTTAAAATCAAATTAATAAAAAAACTGTGCTTGCACATCCTGTGGGGCGCAAATTCTGTGGGGCGCACATCCTGCGGCGCAAATCCTGCTGCGCACATAAATAAAAATAATATTAAAAAAAATTTACAATTTTTTTTTTTTAAATAAAATTAATAAAAAAACTGTGCTTGCACATCCTGTGGGGCGCAAATTCTGTGGGGCGCACATCCTGCGGCTCACATCCTGCTGCGCACATAAATGAAAATAATATTAAAACATTTTTACAAAAAAAAATATTTAAATCAAATTAATAAAAAAACTGTGCTTGCACATCCTGTGGGGCGCAAATTCTGTGGGGCGCACATCCTGCGGCGCACATCCTGCTGCGCACATAAATAAAAATAATATTAAAAACAAATTATAATTTTTTTTTTTAAATCAAATTAATAAAAAAACTGTCCTTGCACATCCTGTGGGGCGCACATCCTGCGGCGCACATCCTGCTGCGCACATAAATAAAAATAATATTAAAAACAAATTACAATTTTTTTTTTAAAATCAAATTAATAAAAAAACTGTCCTTGCACATCCTGTGGGGCGCAAATTATGTGGGGCGCACATCCTGCGGCGCACATCCTGCTGCGCACATAAATAAAAATAATATTAAAACATTTTTACAAAAAATTTTTTTTAAATCAAATTAATAAAAAAACTGTGCTTGCACATCCTGTGGGGCGCAAATTCTGTGGGGCGCACATCCTGCGGCGCAAATTCTGCTGCGCACATAAATAAAAATAATATTAAAAAAAATTTAAAATTTTTTTTTTTTAAATCAAATTAATAAAAAAACTGTGCTTGCACATCCTGTGGGGCGCACATCCTGCGGCGCACATCCTGCTGCGCACATAAATCAAAATAATATTAAAAACAAATTACAATTTTTTTTTTAAAATCAAATTAATAAAAAAACTGTCCTTGCACATCCTGTGGGGCGCAAATTCTGTGGGGCGCACATCCTGCGGCGCACATCCTGCTGCGCACATAAATAAAAATAATATTAAAACATTTTTACAAAAAAAATTTTTTAAATCAAATTAATAAAAAAACTGTGCTTGCACATCCTGTGGGGCGCAAATTCTGTGGGGCGCACATCCTGCGGCGCACATCCTGCTGCGCACATAAATAAAAATAATATTAAAAACAAATTTACAATTTTTTTTTTTTAAATCAAATTAATAAAAAAACTGTGCTTGCACATCCTGTGGGGCGCAAATTCTGTGGGGCGCACATCCTGCGGCGCACATCCTGCTGTGCACATGAATAAAAATAATATTAAAATATTTTTACAAAAAAATGTATTTAAATCAAATTAATAAAAAAACTGTCCTTGCACATCCTGTGGGGCGCACATCCTACGGCGCACATGAATTAAAATGATATTAAAACATTTTTACAAAAAAAATATTTAAATCAAATTAATAAAAAAACTGTGCTTGCACATGCTGTGGGACGTAAATTCTGTGGGGCGCACATCCTGCGGCGCACATCCTGCTGCGCACATAAATAAAAATAATATTAAAAACAAATTACAATTTTTTTTTTTAAATCAAATTAATAAAAAAACTGTCCTTGCACATCCTGTGGGGCGCAAATTCTGTGGGGCGCACATCCTGCGGCGCACATCCTGCTGCGCACATAAATAAAAATAATATTAAAACATTTTACAAAAAAAAATATTTCAATTAAATTTATAAAAAAACTGTGCTTGCACATCCTGTGGGGCGCAAATTCTGTGGGGCGCACATCCTGCGGCGTACATCCTGCTGCGCACATAAATCAAAATAATATTAAAACATTTTTACAAAATTTTTTTTTTAAATCAAATTAATAAAAAAACTGTGCTTGCACATCCTGTGGGGCGCAAATTCTGTGGGGCGCACATCCTGCGGCGCAAATCCTGCTGCGCACATAAATAAAAATAATATTAAAAACAAATTACAATTTTTTTTTTTAAATCAAATTAATAAAAAAACTCCTTGCACATCCTGTGGGGCGCAAATTCTGTGGGGCGCACATCCTGCGGCGCACATCCTGCTGCGCACATAAATCAAAATAATATTAAAACATTTTTACAAAAAAAATATTTAAATCAAATTAATAAAAAAACTGTGCTTGCATATCCTGTGGGGCGCACATCCTACGGCGCACATCAATTAAAATGATATTAAAACATTTTTACAAAAAAAAAATATTTAAATTAAATTAATAAAAAAACTGTGCTTGCACATCCTGTGGGGCGCAAATTCTGTGGGGCGCACATCCCGCAGCGCACATCCAGCTGCGCAAATAAATCAAAATAATATTAAAACATTTTTACAACAATTTTTTTTTAAATCAAATTAATAAAAAAACTGTGCTTGCACATCCTGTGGGGCGCAAATTCTGTGGGGCGCACATCCTGCGGCGCACATCCTGCTGCGCACATAAATGAAAATAATATTAAAACATTTTTACAAAAAAAAATATTTAAATCAAATTAATAAAAAAACTGTGCTTGCACATCCTGTGGGGCGCAAATTCTGTGGGGCGCACATCCTGCGGCGCACATCCTGCTGCGCACATAAATAAAAATAATATTAAAAACAAATTATAATTTTTTTTTTTAAATCAAATTAATAAAAAACTGTCCTTGCACATCCTGTGGGGCGCACATCCTGCGGCGCACATCCTGCTGCGCACATAAATAAAAATAATATTAAAATATTTTTACAAAAAAAAAAAATTAAATATAACTTATAAAAAAACTGTGCTTGCACATCCTGTGGGGCGAAAATTCTGAGGGGCGCACATCCTGCTGCACACATCCTGCTGCGCACATAAATACAAATAATATTGAAACAAATTTACAAGTTTTTTTTTTTAAATCAAATTAATAAAAAAACTGTGCTTGCACATCCTGTGGGGCGCAAATTATGTGGGGCGCACATCCTGCTGAGCAAATAAATAAAAATAAAATTAAAAAAAATTTACAATTTTTTTTTTTTAAATCAAATTAATAAAAAAACTGTGCTTGCAAATCCTGTGGGGCGCAAATTATGTGGGGCGCACATCCTGCGGCGCACATCCTGCTGTGCACATGAATAAAAATAATATTAAAACATTTTTACAAAAAAAAATATTTAAATCAAATTAATAAAAAAACTGTCGCACATCCTGTGGGGCGCAAATTATGTGGAGGGCAAATTCTGTGGGGCGCACCTCCTGCGGCGCACATCCTGCTGCGCACATAAATAAAAATAATATTAAAAACAAATTACAATTTTTTTTTTTAAATCAAATTAATAAAAAAACTGTCGCACATCCTGTGGGGCGCAAATTCTGTGGGGCGCACATCCTGCGGCGCACATCCTGCTGCGCACATAAATAAAAATAATATTAAAACATTTTTACAAAAAAAAATATTTAAATCAAATTATTAAAAAAACTGTGCTTGAACATCCTGTGGGGCGCAAATTATGTGGGGCGCACATCCTGCTGCGCACATAAATAAAAATAATATTAAAAACAAATTACAATTTTTTTTTTAAAATCAAATTAATAAAAAAACTGTCCTTGCACATCCTGTGGGGCGCAAATTCTGTGGGGCGCACATCCTGCGGCGCACATCCTGCTGCGCACATAAATAAAAATAATATTAAAACATTTTTACAAAAAAAAATATTTAAATCAAATTAATAAAAAAACTGTCGCACATCCTGTGGGGCGCAAATTATGTGGAGCGCAAATTCTGTGGGGCGCACCTCCTGCGGCGCACATCCTGCTGCGCACATAAATAAAAATAATATTAAAACATTTTTTCAAAAAAATATATTTAAATCAAATTAATAAAAAAACTGTGCTTGCACATCCTGTGGGGCGCAAATTCTGTGGGGCGCACATCCTGCGGCGCACATCCTGCTGCGCACATAAATAAAAATAATATTAAAACATTTTTTCAAAAAAATATATTTAAATCAAATTAATAAAAAAACTGTGCTTGCACATCCTGTGGGGCGCAAATTCTGTGGGGCGCACATCCTGCGGCGCACATCCTGCTGCGCACATAAATAAAAATATATTAAAAACAAATTACAATTTTTTTTTTAAAATCAAATTAATAAAAAAACTGTCCTTGCACATCCTGTGGGGCGCAAATTCTGTGGGGCGCACATGAATAAAAATAATATTAAAATATTTTTACAAAAAAAATTTTTTAAATATAACTTATAAAAAAACTGTGCTTGCACATACCTGTGGGGCGCAAATTATGTGGGGCGCACATCCTGCGGCGCACATCCTGCTGCGCACATAAATAAAAATAATATTAAAACATTTTTACAAAAAAATATATTAAAATCAAATTAATAAAAAAACAATGCTTGCACATTCTGTGGGGCGCAAATTATGTGGGGCGCACATCCTGCGGCGCACATCCTGCTGTGCACATGAATAAAAATAATATTAAAACATTTTTACAAAAAAATATATTAAAATCAAATTAATAAAAAAACTGTGCTTGCACATTCTGTGGGGCGCAAATTATGTGGGGCGCACATCCTGCGGCGCACATCCTGCTGTGCACATGAATAAAAATAATATTAAAACATTTTTACAAAAAAAAATATTTAAATATAACTAATAAAAAACCTTGCTTGCACATACCTGTGGGGCGCAAATTATGTGGGGCGCACATCCTGCGGCGCACATCCTGCTGCGCACATAAATAAAAATAATATTAAAAACAATTTACAATTTTTTTTTTTAAATCAAATTAATAAAAAAACTGTGCTTGCACATCCTGTGGGGCGCAAATTCTGTGGGGCGCACATCCTGTGGCGCACATCCTGCTGCGCACATGAATAAAAATGATATTAAAAACGTTTTTACAAAAAAAAATATTTAAATCAAATTAATAAAAAAACTGTGCTTGCACATCCTGTGGGGCGCAAATTATGTGGGGCGCACATCCTGCGGCGCACATCCTGCTGCGCACATAAATAAAAATAATATTAAAAACAATTTACAATTATTTTTTTTTAAATCAAATTAATAAAAAAACTGTGCTTGCACATCCTGTGGGGCGCAAATTCTGTGGGGCGCACATCCTGCGGCGCACATCCAGCTGCGCACATTAAAACAAATAATATTAAAACATTTTTACAAAAAAAAATATTTAAATCAAATTAATAAAAAACTGTGCTTGCACAACCCGTGGGGCGCAAATTCTGTGGGGCGCACATCCTGCGGCGCACATCCTGCTGCGCACATGAATAAAAATGAAATTAAAAAAAATTTACAATTTTTTTTTTTAAATCAAATTAATAAAAAAAATGTGCTTGCACATCCTGTGGGGCGCAAATTATGTGGGGCGCACATCCTGCTGCGCACATAAATAAAAATAATATTAAAACATTTTTACAAAAAAAATATTTAAATCAAATTAATAAAAAAACTGTGCTTGCACATCCTGTGGGGCGCAAATTCTGTGGGGCGCACATCCTGCGGTGCACCTCCTGCTGCGCACATAAATAAAAATAATATTAAAAACAAATTACAATTTTTTTTTAAATATCAAATTAATAAAAAAACTGTCCTTGCACATCCTGTGGGGCACAAATTCTGTGGGGCGCACATCCTGCGGCGCACATCCTGCTGCGCACATAAATAAAAATAATATTAAAAACAATTTACAATTATTTTTTTTTTTAAATCAAATTAAAAAAAAAACTGTGCTTGCACATCCTGTGGGGCGCAAATTATGTGGGGCGCACACCATGCGGCGCACATCCTGCTGCGCACATAAATAAAAATAATATTAAAACATTTTTACAAAAAAATATATTAAAATCAAATTAATAAAAAAACAATGCTTGCACATTCTGTGGGGCGCAAATTATGTGGGGCGCACATCCTGCGGCGCACATCCTGCTGTGCACATGAATAAAAATAATATTAAAACATTTTTACAAAAAAATATATTAAAATCAAATTAATAAAAAAACTGTGCTTGCACATTCTGTGGGGCGCAAATTATGTGGGGCGCACATCCTGCGGCGCACATCCTGCTGTGCACATGAATAAAAATAATATTAAAACATTTTTACAAAAAAAAATATTTAAATATAACTAATAAAAAACCTTGCTTGCACATACCTGTGGGGCGCAAATTATGTGGGGCGCACATCCTGCGGCGCACATCCTGCTGCGCACATAAATAAAAATAATATTAAAAACAATTTACAATTTTTTTTTTTAAATCAAATTAATAAAAAAACTGTGCTTGCACATCCTGTGGGGCGCAAATTCTGTGGGGCGCACATCCTGTGGCGCACATCCTGCTGCGCACATAAATAAAAATGATATTAAAAACGTTTTTACAAAAAAAAATATTTAAATCAAATTAATAAAAAAACTGTGCTTGCACATCCTGTGGGGCGCAAATTATGTGGGGCGCACATCCTGCGGCGCACATCCTGCTGCGCACATAAATAAAAATAATATTAAAAACAATTTACAATTATTTTTTTTTAAATCAAATTAATAAAAAAACTGTGCTTGCACATCCTGTGGGGCGCAAATTCTGTGGGGCGCACATCCTGCGGCGCACATCCAGCTGCGCACATTAATACAAATAATATTAAAACATTTTTACAAAAAAAAATATTTAAATCAAATTAATAAAAAAACTGTGCTTGCACAACCCGTGGGGCGCAAATTCTGTGGGGCGCACATCCTGCGGCGCACATCCTGCTGCGCACATGAATAAAAATGAAATTAAAAAAAATTTACAATTTTTTTTTTTAAATCAAATTAATAAAAAAAATGTGCTTGCACATCCTGTGGGGCGCAAATTATGTGGGGCGCACATCCTGCTGCGCACATAAATAAAAATAATATTAAAACATTTTTACAAAAAAAAATATTTAAATCAAATTAATAAAAAAACTGTGCTTGCACATCCTGTGGGGCGCAAATTATGTGGGGCGCACATCCTGCGGCGCACATCCTGCTGCGCACAAAAATAAAAATAATATTAAAAACAATTTACAATTATTTTTTTTTTAAATCAAATTAATAAAAAAACTGTGCTTGCACATCCTGTGGGGCGCAAATTATGTGGGGCGCACATCCTGTGGCGCACATCCTGCTGCGCCCATAAATAAAAATAATATTAAAAACAATTTACGATTATTTTTTTTTAAATCAAATTAATAAAAATACTGTGCTTGCACATCCTGTGGGGCGCAAATTCTGTGGGGCGCACATCCTGCGGCGCACATCCTGCTGCGCACATAGATAAAAATAATATTAAAACATCTTTACAAAAAAAATATTTAAAACAATTAATAAAAAAACTGTGCTTGCTCATCCTCTGGGGCGCAAATTATGTGGGGCGCACATCCTGCGGCGCACCTCCTGCTGCGCACATACATACAAATAATATTAAAACATTTTTACAAAAAAAAATATTTAAATATAACTAATAAAAAAACTGTCCTTGCACATCCTGTTGGGCGCAAATTCTGTGGGTCGCACATCCTGCGGCACACATCCTGCTGCGCACATAAATAAAAATAATATTGAAACAAATTTACAATTTTTTTTTTTTAAATCAAATTAATAAAAAAACTGTGCTTGCACATCCTGTGGGGCGCAAATTATGTGGGGCGCACATCCTGCAGCGCACATCCTGCTGCGCACATAAATAAAAATAAAATTAAAACAAATTTACAATTTTTTTTTTTTAAATCAAATTAATAAAAAAAATGTGCTTGCACATCCTGTGGGGCGCAAATTCTTCGGGGCGCAAATTCTGTGGGGCGCACATCCTGCGGCGCACATCCTGCTGCGCACATAAATAAAAATTATATTAAAACATTTTTACAAAAAAAATATTTAAATCAAATTAATAAAAAACCTTGCTTGCACATCCTGTGGGGCGCAAATTCTGTGGGGCGCACATCCTGCGGTGCACATCCTGCTGCGCACATAAATAAAAATAATATTAAAAACAAATTACAATTTTTTTTTAAATATCAAATTAATAAAAAAACTGTCCTTGCACATCCTGTGGGGCACAAATTCTGTGGGGCGCACATCCTGCGGCGCACATCCTGCTGTGCACATAAATAAAAATAATATTAAAAACAATTTACAATTATTTTTTTTTTAAATCAAATTAAAAAAAAAACTGTGCTTGCACATCCTGTGGGGCGCAAATTATGTGGGGCGCACACCATGCGGCGCACATCCTGCTGCGCACATAAATAAAAATAATATTAAAACATTTTTACAGAAAAAAATATTTAAATATAACTAATAAAAAACCTTGCTTGCACATCCTGTGGGGCGCAAATTATGTGGGGCGCACATCCTGCGGCGCACATCCTGCTGCGCACATAAATAAAAATAATATTAAAACATTTTTACAAAAAAAAATATCTAAATCAAATTAATAAAAAAACTGTGCTTGCACATCCTGTGGGGCAAAAATTCTGTGGGGCGCACATCCTGCGGCGCACGTCCAGCTGCGCACATTAATAAAAATAATATTAAAACAAATTTACAATTTTTTTTTTTTTTAATCACATTAATAAAAAAACTGTGCTTGCACATCCTGTGGGGGACAAATTCTGTGGGGCGCACATCCTGCAGCACACATCCTGCTGCGCACATAAGTAAAAATAATATTAAAAACAAACTACAAAATTTTTTTTTTAAATCAAATTAATAAAAAAACTGTGCTTGCACATCCTGTGGGGCGCAAATTATGTGGGGCGCACATCCTGCTGCGCACATAAATAAAAATAATATTAAAACATCTTTACAAAAAAAAATATTTAAATCAAATTAATAAAAAAACTGTGCTTGCACATCCTGTGGGGCGCAAATTCTGTGGGGCGCACATCCTGCGGCACACATCCTGCTGCGCACATAAATAAAAATAAAATTAAAACAAATTTACAAGTTGTTTTTTTTAAATCAAATTAATAAAAAAACTGTGCTTGCACATCCTGTGGGGCGCAAATTATGTGGGGCGCACATCCTGTGGAGCACATCCTGCTGCGCATATAAATAAAAATAATGTTAAAACATTTTTACAAAAAAAAATATTTAAATCAAATTAATAAAAAAACTGTGCTTGCACATCCTGTGGGGCGCAAACTCTGTGGGGCGCACATCCTGCTGCGCACATAAATAAAAATAATATTAAAAACAATTAACATTTTTTTTTTTTAAATCAAATTAATAAAAAAACTGTGCTTGCACATCCTGTGGGGCGCAAATTCTGTAGGGCGCAAATTCTGTGGGGCGCACATCCTGCGGCGCACATCCTGCTGCGCACATAAATAAAAATAATATTAAAACATTTTTACAAAAAAAAATATTTAAATCAAATTAATAAAAAAACTGTGCTTGCACATCCTGTGGGGTGCACATCCTGTGGAGCACATCCTGCTGCGCACATCCTGCTGCGCACATAAATAAAAATAATATTAAAACATTTTTACAAAAAAAAATATTTAAATCAAATTAATAAAAAAACTGTGCTTGCACATCCTGTGGGGCGCACATCCTGTGGAGCAAATCCTGCTGCGCATATAAATAAAAATAATGTTAAAACATTTTTACAAAAAAAAATATTTAAATCAAATTAATAAAAAAACTGTGCTTGCACATCCTGTGGGGCACAAACTCTGCTGCGCACATGAATAAAAATAATATTAAAACATTTTTACAAAAAAAAAAATTTAAATCAAATTAATAAAAAAACTGTGCTTGCACATCCTGTGGGGCGCAAATTATGTGGGGCGCACATCCTGCGGCGCACACCCTGCTGCGCACATAAATAAAAATAATATTAAAACATTTTTACAAAAAAAAATATTTAAATCAAATTGATAAAAAAACTGTGCTTGCACATCCTGTGGGGCGCAAATTCTGTGGGGCGCAAATTCTGTGGGGCGCACATCCTGCGGCGCACATCCTGCTGCGCACATAAATAAAAATAATATTAAAACATTTTTACAAAAAAAAATATTTAAATCAAATTGATAAAAAAACTGTGCTTGCACATCCTGTGGGGTGCACATCCTGTGGAGCACATCCTGCTGCGCACATCCTGCTGCGCACATAAATAAAAATAATATTAAAACATTTTTACAAAAAAAAATATTTAAATCAAATTAATAAAAAAACTGTGCTTGCACATCCTGTGGGGCGCACATCCTGTGGAGCAAATCCTGCTGCGCATATAAATAAAAATAATGTTAAAACATTTTTACAAAAAAAAATATTTAAATCAAATTAATAAAAAAACTGTGCTTGCACATCCTGTGGGGCACAAACTCTGCTGCGCACATGAATAAAAATAATATTAAAACATTTTTACAAAAAAAAAAATTTAAATCAAATTAATAAAAAAACTGTGCTTGCACATCCTGTGGGGCGCAAATTATGTGGGGCGCACATCCTGCGGCGCACACCCTGCTGCGCACATAAATAAAAATAATATTAAAACATTTTTACAAAAAAAAATATTTAAATCAAATTGATAAAAAAACTGTGCTTGCACATCCTGTGGGGCGCAAATTCTGTGGGGCGCAAATTCTGTGGGGCGCACATCCTGCGGCGCACATCCTGCTGCGCACATAAATAAAAATAATATTAAAACATTTTTACAAAAAAAAATATTTAAATCAAATTAATAAAAAAACTGTGCTTGAACATCCTGTGGGGCGAAAATGATGTGGGGCGCACATCATGCGGCGCAAATCCTGCTGCGCACATAAATAAAAATAATATTAAAACATTTTTACAAAAAAATATATTAAAATCAAATTAATAAAAAAACTGTGCTTGCACATCCTGTGGGGCGCAAATTATGTGGGGCGCACATCCTGCGGCGCACATAAATAAAAATAATATTAAAAACAAATTACAAGTTTTTTTTTTAAAATCAAATTAATAAAAAAACTGTCCTTGCACATCCTGTGGGGCGCAAATCCTGCTGCGCACATGAATAAAAATAATATTAAAACATTTTTACAAAAAATTTTTTTTAAATCAAATTAATAAAAAAACTGTGCATGCACATCCTGTGGGGCGCAAATTCTGTGGGGCGCACATCCTGCAGCGCACATCCTGCTGCGCAAATAAATAAAAATAAACTTAAAAAAAATTTACAATTTTTTTTTTTTAAATCAAATTAATAAAAAAACTGTGCTTGCACATCCTGTGGGGCGCAAATTCTGTGGGGCGCACATCCTGCGGCGCAAATCCTGCTGCGCACATAAATAAAAATAATATTAAAAAAAATTTACAATTTTTTTTTTTAAAATAAAATTAATAAAAAAACTGTGCTTGCACATCCTGTGGGGCGCAAATTCTGTGGGGCGCACATCCTGCGGCGCACATCCTGCTGCGCACATAAATGAAAATAATATTAAAACATTTTTACAAAAAAAAATATTTAAATCAAATTAATAAAAAAACTGTGCTTGCACATCCTGTGGGGCGCAAATTCTGTGGGGCGCACATCCTGCGGCGCACATCCTGCTGCGCACATAAATAAAAATAATATCAAAAACAAATTATAATTTTTTTTTTTAAATCAAATTAATAAAAAACTGTCCTTGCACATCCTGTGGGGCGCACATCCTGCGGCGCACATCCTGCTGCGCACATAAATAAAAATAATATTAAAATATTTTTACAAAAAAAAAAATTTAAATATAACTTATAAAAAAACTGTGCTTGCACATCCTGTGGGGCGAAAATTCTGAGGGGCGCACATCCTGCTGCACACATCCTGCTGCGCACATAAATACAAATAATATTGAAACAAATTTACAAGTTTTTTTTTTTAAATCAAATTAATAAAAAAACTGTGCTTGCACATCCTGTGGGGCGCAAATTATGTGGGGCGCACATCCTGCTGAGCAAATAAATAAAAATAAAATTAAAAAAAATTTACAATTTTTTTTTTTAAATCAAATTAATAAAAAAACTGTGCTTGCAAATCCTGTGGGGCGCAAATTATGTGGGGCGCACATCCTGCGGCGCACATCCTGCTGTGCACATGAATAAAAATAATATTAAAACATTTTTACAAAAAAAAATATTTAAATCAAATTAATAAAAAAACTGTCGCACATCCTGTGGGGCGCAAATTATGTGGAGGGCAAATTCTGTGGGGCGCACCTCCTGCGGCGCACATCCTGCTGCGCACATAAATAAAAATAATATTAAAAACAAATTACAATTTTTTTTTTTAAATCAAATTAATAAAAAAACTGTCGCACATCCTGTGGGGCGCAAATTCTGTGGGGCGCACATCCTGCGGCGCACATCCTGCTGCGCACATAAATAAAAATAATATTAAAACATTTTTACAAAAAAAAATATTTAAATCAAATTATTAAAAAAACTGTGCTTGAACATCCTGTGGGGCGCAAATTATGTGGGGCGCACATCCTGCTGCGCACATAAATAAAAATAATATTAAAAACAAATTACAATTTTTTTTTTTTAAATCAAATTAATAAAAAAACTGTTCTTGCACATCCTGTGGGGCGCAAATTATGTGGGGCGCACATCCTGCGGCGCACATCCTGCTGCGCACATAAATAAAAATATATTAAAAACAAATTACAATTTTTTTTTTAAAATCAAATTAATAAAAAAACTGTCCTTGCACATCCTGTGGGGCGCAAATTCTGTGGGGCGCACATCCTGCTGCGCACATAAATAAAAATAATATTAAAACATTTTTACAAAAAAAAATATTTAAATCAAATTAATAAAAAAACTGTCGCACATCCTGTGGGGCGCAAATTATGTGGAGCGCAAATTCTGTGGGGCGCACCTCCTGCGGCGCACATCCTGCTGCGCACATAAATAAAAATAATATTAAAACATTTTTTCAAAAAAATATATTTAAATCAAATTAATAAAAAAACTGTGCTTGCACATCCTGTGGGGCGCAAATTCTGTGGGGCGCACATCCTGCGGCGCACATCCTGCTGCGCACATAAATAAAAATAATATTAAAACATTTTTTCAAAAAAATATATTTAAATCAAATTAATAAAAAAACTGTGCTTGCACATCCTGTGGGGCGCAAATTCTGTGGGGCGCACATCCTGCGGCGCACATCCTGCTGCGCACATAAATAAAAATATATTAAAAACAAATTACAATTTTTTTTTTAAAATCAAATTAATAAAAAAACTGTCCTTGCACATCCTGTGGGGCGCAAATTCTGTGGGGCGCACATGAATAAAAATAATATTAAAATATTTTTACAAAAAAAATTTTTTAAATATAACTTATAAAAAAACTGTGCTTGCACATACCTGTGGGGCGCAAATTATGTGGGGCGCACATCCTGCGGCGCACATCCTGCTGCGCACATAAATAAAAATAATATTAAAACATTTTTACAAAAAAATATATTAAAATCAAATTAATAAAAAAACAATGCTTGCACATTCTGTGGGGCGCAAATTATGTGGGGCGCACATCCTGCGGCGCACATCCTGCTGTGCACATGAATAAAAATAATATTAAAACATTTTTACAAAAAAATATATTAAAATCAAATTAATAAAAAAACTGTGCTTGCACATTCTGTGGGGCGCAAATTATGTGGGGCGCACATCCTGCGGCGCACATCCTGCTGTGCACATGAATAAAAATAATATTAAAACATTTTTACAAAAAAAAATATTTAAATATAACTAATAAAAAACCTTGCTTGCACATACCTGTGGGGCGCAAATTATGTGGGGCGCACATCCTGCGGCGCACATCCTGCTGCGCACATAAATAAAAATAATATTAAAAACAATTTACAATTTTTTTTTTTAAATCAAATTAATAAAAAAACTGTGCTTGCACATCCTGTGGGGCGCAAATTCTGTGGGGCGCACATCCTGTGGCGCTTATCCTGCTGCGCACATAAATAAAAATGATATTAAAAACGTTTTTACAAAAAAAAATATTTAAATCAAATTAATAAAAAAACTGTGCTTGCACATCCTGTGGGGCGCAAATTATGTGGGGCGCACATCCTGCGGCGCACATCCTGCTGCGCACATAAATAAAAATAATATTAAAAACAATTTACAATTATTTTTTTTTAAATCAAATTAATAAAAAAACTGTGCTTGCACATCCTGTGGGGCGCAAATTCTGTGGGGCGCACATCCTGCGGCGCACATCCAGCTGCGCACATTAAAACAAATAATATTAAAACATTTTTACAAAAAAAAATATTTAAATCAAATTAATAAAAAACTGTGCTTGCACAACCCGTGGGGCGCAAATTCTGTGGGGCGCACATCCTGCGGCGCACATCCTGCTGCGCACATGAATAAAAATGAAATTAAAAAAAATTTACAATTTTTTTTTTTAAATCAAATTAATAAAAAAAATGTGCTTGCACATCCTGTGGGGCGCAAATTATGTGGGGCGCACATCCTGCTGCGCACATAAATAAAAATAATATTAAAACATTTTTACAAAAAAAATATTTAAATCAAATTAATAAAAAAACTGTGCTTGCACATCCTGTGGGGCGCAAATTCTGTGGGGCGCACATCCTGCGGTGCACATCCTGCTGCGCACATAAATAAAAATAATATTAAAAACAAATTACAATTTTTTTTTAAATATCAAATTAATAAAAAAACTGTCCTTGCACATCCTGTGGGGCACAAATTCTGTGGGGCGCACATCCTGCGGCGCACATCCTGCTGCGCACATAAATAAAAATAATATTAAAAACAATTTACAATTATTTTTTTTTTTAAATCAAATTAAAAAAAAAACTGTGCTTGCACATCCTGTGGGGCGCAAATTATGTGGGGCGCACACCATGCGGCGCACATCCTGCTGCGCACATAAATAAAAATAATATTAAAACATTTTTACAAAAAAATATATTAAAATCAAATTAATAAAAAAACAATGCTTGCACATTCTGTGGGGCGCAAATTATGTGGGGCGCACATCCTGCGGCGCACATCCTGCTGTGCACATGAATAAAAATAATATTAAAACATTTTTACAAAAAAATATATTAAAATCAAATTAATAAAAAAACTGTGCTTGCACATTCTGTGGGGCGCAAATTATGTGGGGCGCACATCCTGCGGCGCACATCCTGCTGTGCACATGAATAAAAATAATATTAAAACATTTTTACAAAAAAAAATATTTAAATATAACTAATAAAAAACCTTGCTTGCACATACCTGTGGGGCGCAAATTATGTGGGGCGCACATCCTGCGGCGCACATCCTGCTGCGCACATAAATAAAAATAATATTAAAAACAATTTACAATTTTTTTTTTTAAATCAAATTAATAAAAAAACTGTGCTTGCACATCCTGTGGGGCGCAAATTCTGTGGGGCGCACATCCTGTGGCGCACATCCTGCTGCGCACATAAATAAAAATGATATTAAAAACGTTTTTACAAAAAAAAATATTTAAATCAAATTAATAAAAAAACTGTGCTTGCACATCCTGTGGGGCGCAAATTATGTGGGGCGCACATCCTGCGGCGCACATCCTGCTGCGCACATAAATAAAAATAATATTAAAAACAATTTACAATTATTTTTTTTTAAATCAAATTAATAAAAAAACTGTGCTTGCACATCCTGTGGGGCGCAAATTCTGTGGGGCGCACATCCTGCGGCGCACATCCAGCTGCGCACATTAATACAAATAATATTAAAACATTTTTACAAAAAAAAATATTTAAATCAAATTAATAAAAAAACTGTGCTTGCACAACCCGTGGGGCGCAAATTCTGTGGGGCGCACATCCTGCGGCGCACATCCTGCTGCGCACATGAATAAAAATGAAATTAAAAAAAATTTACAATTTTTTTTTTTAAATCAAATTAATAAAAAAAATGTGCTTGCACATCCTGTGGGGCGCAAATTATGTGGGGCGCACATCCTGCTGCGCACATAAATAAAAATAATATTAAAACATTTTTACAAAAAAAAATATTTAAATCAAATTAATAAAAAAACTGTGCTTGAACATTCTGTGGGGCGCAAATTCTGTGGGCCGCAAATCCTGCGGCGCACATCCTGCTGCGCACATAAATAAAAATAATATTAAAAACAAATTACAATTTTTTTTTTTAAATCAAATTAATAAAAAAACTGTCCTTGCACATCCTGTGGGGCACAAATTCTGTGGGGCGCACATCCTG
This sequence comes from Pleuronectes platessa, assembly GCF_947347685.1. Lineage (NCBI taxonomy): Eukaryota > Metazoa > Chordata > Actinopteri > Pleuronectiformes > Pleuronectidae > Pleuronectes > Pleuronectes platessa. The sequence goes on along the minus strand of NC_070627.1, from coordinate 32,088,032 downwards.
CGGCGCACATCCTGCTGCGCACATAAATAAAAATAATATTAAAAACAATTTACAATTATTTTTTTTTTTAAATCAAATTAAAAAAAAAACTGTGCTTGCACATCCTGTGGGGCGCAAATTATGTGGGGCGCACACCATGCGGCGCACATCCTGCTGCGCACATAAATAAAAATAATATTAAAACATTTTTACAGAAAAAAATATTTAAATATAACTAATAAAAAACCTTGCTTGCACATCCTGTGGGGCGCAAATTATGTGGGGCGCACATCCTGCGGCGCACATCCTGTTGCGCACATAAATAAAAATAATATTAAAACATTTTTACAAAAAAATATATTTAAATCAAATTAATACAAAAACTGTGCTTGCACATCCTGTGGGGCGCAAATTATGTGGGGCGCACATCATGCGGCGCACATCCTGCTGCGCACATAAATAAAAATAATATTAAAACATTTTTACAGAAAAAAATATTTAAATCAAATTAATAAAAAACTGTGGTTGCACATCCTGTGGGGCGCAAATTATGTGGGGCGCACAGACTGCGGCGCACATCCTGCTGCGCAAATAGATAAAAATAATATTAAAACATTTTTACAAAAAAAAATATTTAAATCAAATTAATAAAAAAACTGTGCTTGCACATCCTGTGGGGCGCAAATTATGTGGGGCGCACATCCTGCGGCGCACATCCTGCTGCGCACAAAAATAAAAATAATATTAAAAACAATTTACAATTATTTTTTTTTTAAATCAAATTAATAAAAAAACTGTGCTTGCACATCCTGTGGGGCGCAAATTATGTGGGGCGCACATCCTGTGGCGCACATCCTGCTGCGCCCATAAATAAAAATAATATTAAAAACAATTTACGATTATTTTTTTTTAAATCAAATTAATAAAAATACTGTGCTTGCACATCCTGTGGGGCGCAAATTCTGTGGGGCGCACATCCTGCGGCGCACATCCTGCTGCGCACATAGATAAAAATAATATTAAAACATCTTTACAAAAAAAATATTTAAAACAATTAATAAAAAAACTGTGCTTGCTCATCCTCTGGGGCGCAAATTATGTGGGGCGCACATCCTGCGGCGCACCTCCTGCTGCGCACATACATACAAATAATATTAAAACATTTTTACAAAAAAAAATATTTAAATATAACTAATAAAAAAACTGTCCTTGCACATCCTGTTGGGCGCAAATTCTGTGGGTCGCACATCCTGCGGCACACATCCTGCTGCGCACATAAATAAAAATAATATTGAAACAAATTTACAATTTTTTTTTTTTAAATCAAATTAATAAAAAAACTGTGCTTGCACATCCTGTGGGGCGCAAATTATGTGGGGCGCACATCCTGCAGCGCACATCCTGCTGCGCACATAAATAAAAATAAAATTAAAACAAATTTACAATTTTTTTTTTTTAAATCAAATTAATAAAAAAAATGTGCTTGCACATCCTGTGGGGCGCAAATTCTTCGGGGCGCAAATTCTGTGGGGCGCACATCCTGCGGCGCACATCCTGCTGCGCACATAAATAAAAATTATATTAAAACATTTTTACAAAAAAAATATTTAAATCAAATTAATAAAAAACCTTGCTTGCACATCCTGTGGGGCGCAAATTCTGTGGGGCGCACATCCTGCGGTGCACATCCTGCTGCGCACATAAATAAAAATAATATTAAAAACAAATTACAATTTTTTTTTAAATATCAAATTAATAAAAAAACTGTCCTTGCACATCCTGTGGGGCACAAATTCTGTGGGGCGCACATCCTGCGGCGCACATCCTGCTGTGCACATAAATAAAAATAATATTAAAAACAATTTACAATTATTTTTTTTTTAAATCAAATTAAAAAAAAAACTGTGCTTGCACATCCTGTGGGGCGCAAATTATGTGGGGCGCACACCATGCGGCGCACATCCTGCTGCGCACATAAATAAAAATAATATTAAAACATTTTTACAGAAAAAAATATTTAAATATAACTAATAAAAAACCTTGCTTGCACATCCTGTGGGGCGCAAATTATGTGGGGCGCACATCCTGCGGCGCACATCCTGCTGCGCACATAAATAAAAATAATATTAAAACATTTTTACAAAAAAAAATATCTAAATCAAATTAATAAAAAAACTGTGCTTGCACATCCTGTGGGGCAAAAATTCTGTGGGGCGCACATCCTGCGGCGCACGTCCAGCTGCGCACATTAATAAAAATAATATTAAAACAAATTTACAATTTTTTTTTTTTTTAATCACATTAATAAAAAAACTGTGCTTGCACATCCTGTGGGGGACAAATTCTGTGGGGCGCACATCCTGCAGCACACATCCTGCTGCGCACATAAGTAAAAATAATATTAAAAACAAACTACAAAATTTTTTTTTTAAATCAAATTAATAAAAAAACTGTGCTTGCACATCCTGTGGGGCGCAAATTATGTGGGGCGCACATCCTGCTGCGCACATAAATAAAAATAATATTAAAACATCTTTACAAAAACAAATATTTAAATCAAATTAATAAAAAAACTGTGCTTGCACATCCTGTGGGGCGCAAATTCTGTGGGGCGCACATCCTGCGGCACACATCCTGCTGCGCACATAAATAAAAATAAAATTAAAACAAATTTACAAGTTGTTTTTTTTAAATCAAATTAATAAAAAAACTGTGCTTGCACATCCTGTGGGGCGCAAATTATGTGGGGCGCACATCCTGTGGAGCACATCCTGCTGCGCATATAAATAAAAATAATGTTAAAACATTTTTACAAAAAAAAATATTTAAATCAAATTAATAAAAAAACTGTGCTTGCACATCCTGTGGGGCGCAAACTCTGTGGGGCGCACATCCTGCTGCGCACATAAATAAAAATAATATTAAAAACAATTAACATTTTTTTTTTTTAAATCAAATTAATAAAAAAACTGTGCTTGCACATCCTGTGGGGCGCAAATTCTGTAGGGCGCAAATTCTGTGGGGCGCACATCCTGCGGCGCACATCCTGCTGCGCACATAAATAAAAATAATATTAAAACATTTTTACAAAAAAAAATATTTAAATCAAATTAATAAAAAAACTGTGCTTGCACATCCTGTGGGGCGCACATCCTGTGGAGCACATCCTGCTGCGCACATCCTGCTGCGCACATAAATAAAAATAATATTAAAACATTTTTACAAAAAAAAATATTTAAATCAAATTAATAAAAAAACTGTGCTTGCACATCCTGTGGGGCGCACATCCTGTGGAGCAAATCCTGCTGCGCATATAAATAAAAATAATGTTAAAACATTTTTACAAAAAAAAATATTTAAATCAAATTAATAAAAAAACTGTGCTTGCACATCCTGTGGGGCACAAACTCTGCTGCGCACATGAATAAAAATAATATTAAAACATTTTTACAAAAAAAAAAATTTAAATCAAATTAATAAAAAAACTGTGCTTGCACATCCTGTGGGGCGCAAATTATGTGGGGCGCACATCCTGCGGCGCACACCCTGCTGCGCACATAAATAAAAATAATATTAAAACATTTTTACAAAAAAAAATATTTAAATCAAATTGATAAAAAAACTGTGCTTGCACATCCTGTGGGGCGCAAATTCTGTGGGGCGCAAATTCTGTGGGGCGCACATCCTGCGGCGCACATCCTGCTGCGCACATAAATAAAAATAATATTAAAACATTTTTACAAAAAAAAATATTTAAATCAAATTAATAAAAAAAATGTGCTTGCACATCCTGTGGGGCGCAAATTCTGTGGGGCGCACATCCTGCTGCGCACATCCTGCTGCGCACATAAATAAAAATAATATTAAAAACAAATTACAATTTTTTTTTTTAAATCAAATTAATAAAAACCTGTCCTTGCACATCCTGTGGGGCGCAAATTCTGTGGGGCGCACATCCTGCGGCGCACATCCTGCTGCGCACATAAATAAAAATAATATTAAAAACAAATTACAATTTTTTTTTTTAAATCAAATTAATAAAAAAACTGTCCTTGCACATCCTGTGGGGCGCAAATTCTGTGGGGTGCACATCCTGCGGCGCACATCCTGCTGCGCACATAAATAAAAATAATATTAAAACATTTTTACAAAAAAAAATATTTAAATCAAATTATTAAAAAAACTGTGCTTGAACATCCTGTGGGGCGCAAATTCTGTGGGGCGCACATCCTGCGGCACACATCCTGCTGCGCACATAAATAAAAATAATATTAAAACATTTTTACAAAAAAAAATATTTAAATCAAATTAATAAAAAAACTGTGCTTGCACATCCTGTGGGGCGCAAATTCTGTGGGGCGGAAATTCTGTGGGGCGCACATCCTGCGGCGCACATCCTGATGCGCACATAAATAAAAATAATATTAAAACATTTTTACAAAAAAAAATATTTAAATCAAATGAATAAAAAAACTGTGCTTGCACATCCTGTGGGGCGCAAATTCTGTGGTGCGCACATCCTGCTGCGCACATAAATAAAAATAATATTAAAATCAAATTACAATTTTTTTTTTAAATCAAATTAATAAAAAAACTGTCCTTGCACATCCTGTGGGGCGCAAATTATGTGGGGCGCACATCCTGCGGCGCACATCCTGCTGCGCACATAAATAAAAATAATATTAAAAACAAATTACAATTTTTTTTTTAAATCAAATTAATAAAAAAACTGTCCTTGCACATCCTGTGGGGCGCAAATTCTGTGGGGCGCACATCCTGCGGCGCACATTCTGCTGCGCACATAAATAAAAATAATATTAAAACATTTTTACAAAAAAAAAAATTTAAATCAAATTAATAAAAAAACTGTGCTTGCACATCCTGTGGGGCGCAAATTCTGTGGAGCGCACATCCTGCGGCGCACATCCTGCTGCGCACATAAATAAAAAAAATATTAAAAACAACTTACAATTTTTTTTTTTAAATCAAATTAATAAAAAAACTGTCCTTGCACATCCTGTGGGGCGCAAATTCTGTGGGGCGCACATCCTGCGGCACACATCCTGCTGCGCACATAAATAAAAATAATATTGAAACAAATTTACAAAAAAAAATATTTAAATCAAATTAATAAAAAAACTGTGCTTGCACATCCTGTGGGGCGCAAATTCTGTGGGGCGCACATCCTGCGGCACACATCCTGCTGCGCACATGAATAAAAATAATATTAAAACATTTTTACAAAAAAAAATATTTAAATCAAATTATTAAAAAAACTGTGCTTGCACATCCTGTGGGGCGCAAATTCTGTGGGGCGCACATGAATAAAAATAATATTAAAACATTTTTACAAAAAAAAATATTTAAATCAAATTAATAAAAAAACTGTGCTTGCACATCCTGTGGGGCGCACATCCTGCGGCGCACATCCTGCTGCGCACATCCTGCTGCGCACAAAAATAAAAATAATATTAAAAACAAATTACAATTTTTTTTTTAAATCAAATTAATAAAAAAACTGTCCATGCACATCCTGTGGGGCGCAAATTAAGTGGGGCGCACATCCTGCGGCGCAAATCCTGCTGCGCACATAAATAAAAATAATATTAAAACATTTTTACAAAAAAAAATATTTAAATCAAATTAATAAAAAAACTGTGCTTGCACATCCTGTGGGGCGCAAATTCTGTAGGGCGCACATCCTGCGGCGCACATCCTGCTGCGCACATAAATAAAAATAATATTAAAAACAAATTACAATTTTTTTTTTAAATCAAATTAATAAAAAAACTGTCCTTGCACATCCTGTGGGGCGCAAATTATGTGGGGCGCACATCCTGCGGCGCACATCCTGCTGCGCACATAAATAAAAATAACATTAAAACATTTTTACAAAAAAAATATTTAAATCAAATTAATAAAAAAACTGTGCTTGCACATCCTGTGGGGCGCAAATTCTGTGGGGCGCACATCCTGCGGCGCACATCCTGCTGCGCACATAAATAAAAATAATATTAAAAACAAATTACAATTTTTTTTTTAAATCAAATTAATAAAAAAACTGTCCTTGCACATCCTGTGGGGCGCAAATTCTGTGGGGCGCACATGAATAAAAATAATATTAAAACATTTTTACAAAAAAAAAGATTTAAATCAAATTAATAAAAAACCTTGCTTGCACATCCTGTGGGGCGCAAATTATGTGGGGAGCACATCCTGCAGCGCACATCCTGCTGCGCAAATAAATAAAAATAAAATCAAAAAAAATTTACAATTTTTTTTTTTTAAATCAAATTAATAAAAAAACTGTGCTTGCACATCCTGTGGGGCGCAAATTATGTGGGGCGCAAATTCTGTAGGGCGCACATCCTGCGGCGCACATCCTGCTGCGCACATAAATAAAAATAATATTAAAAACAAATTACAATTTTTTTTTTTAAATCAAACTAATAAAAAAACTGTCCTTGCACATCCTGTGGGGCGCAAATTATGTGGGGCGCACATCCTGCGGCACACATCCTGCTGCGCACATGAATAAAAATAATATTAAAACATTTTTACAAAAAAAAATATTTAAATCAAATTAATAAAAAAACTGTGCTTGCACATCCTGTGGGGCGCACATCCTGCGGCGCACATCCTGCTGCGCACATCCTGCTGCGCACATAAATAAAAATAATATTAAAAACAATTTACAATTTTTTTTTTTTAAATCAAATTAATTAACAAACTGTGCTTGCACATCCTGTGGGGCGCAAATTCTGTGGGGCGCACATGAATAAAAATAATATTAAAACATTTTTACAAAAAAAAATATTTAAATCAAATTAATAAAAAAACTGTGCTTGCACATCCTGTGGGGCGCACATTCTGTGGGGCGCACATCCTGCGGCGCACATCCTGCTGCGCACATAAATAAAAATAATATTAAAAACAATTTACAATTTTTTTTTTTTAAATCAAATATAATAAACAAACTGTGCTTGCACATCCTGTGGGAAGCAAATTCTGTGGGGCGCAAATCCTGCGGCGCACAACCTGCTGCGCACATAAATAAAAATAATATTAAAAACAATTTACAAGTTTTTTTTTTTAAATCAAATTAATAAACAAACTGTGCTTGCACATCCTGTGGGGCGCAAATTATGTGGGGCGCACATCCTGCAGCGCACATCCTGCTGCGCAAATAAATAAAAATAAAATTAAAAAAAATTAACAATTTTTTTTTTTAAATCAAATTAATAAAAAACTGCTTGCACATCCTGTGGGGCGCAAATTCTGTGGGGCGCACATCCTGCGGCGCACATCCTGCTGCGCACATAAATAAAAATAATATTAAAACATTTTTACAAAAAAATATATTTAAATCAAATTAATAAAAAAACTGTGCTTGCACATCCTGTGGGGCACAAATTCTGTGGGGCGCACATCCTGCGGCGCAAATCCTGCTGCGCACATGAATAAAAATAATATTAACACATTTTTACAAAAAAAAATATTTAAATCAAATTAATAAAAAAACTGTGCTTGCACATCCTGTGGGGCGCAAATTCTGTGGGGCGCACATGAATAAAAATAATATTAAAACATTTTTACAAAAAAAAATATTTAAATCAAATTAATAAAAAAACTGTGCTTGCACCTCCTGTGGGGCGCACATCCTGCGGCGCACATCCTGCTGCCCACATCCTGCTGCGCACATAAATAAAAATAATATTAAAAACAATTTACAATTTTTTTTTTTTAAATGAAATTAATAAACAAACTGTGCTTGCACATCCTGTGGGGCGCAAATTATGTGGGGCGCACATCCTGCGGCGCACATCCTGCTGCGCACATAAATAAAAATAATATTAAAAACAAATTACAATTTTTTTTTTTAAATCAAATTAATAAAAAAACTGTCCTTGCACATCCTGTGGGGCGCAAATTCTGTGGGGCGCACATCCTGCGGCGCAAATCCTGCTGCGCACATGAATAAAAGTAATATTAAAACATTTTTACAAAAAAAACATATTTAAATCAAATTAATAAAAAAACTGTGCTTGCACATCCTGTGGGGCGCACATCCTGCGGCGCACATCCTGCTGCGCACATAAATAAAAATAATATTAAAAACAAATTACAATTTTTTTTTTTTAAATCAAATTAATAAAAAAACTGTCCTTGCACATCCTGTGGGGCGCACATCCTGCGGCGCACATCCTGCTGCGCACATAAATAAAAATAATATTAAAAAAAATTTACAATTTTTTTTTTTTAAATCAAATTAATAAAAAAATGTGTTTGCACATCCTGTGGGAAGCAAATTCTGTGGGGCGCACATCCTGCGGCGCACATCCTGCCACGCACATGAATAAAAATAATATTAAAACATTTTTACAAAAAAATATATTTACATCAAATTAATAAAAAAACTGTGCTTGCACATCCTGTGGGGCGCAAATTCTGTGGGGCGCACATCCTGCGGCGCACATCCTGCTGCGCACATAAATGAAAATAATATTAAAACATTTTTACAAAAAAAAATATTTAAATCAAATTAATAAAAAAACTGTGCTTGCACATCCTGTGGGGCGCAAATTCTGTGGGGCGCACATCCTGCGGCGCACATCCTGCTGCGCACATAAATCAAAATAATATTAAAACATTTTTACAAAAATTTTTTTTTAAATCAAATTAATAAAAAACTGTGCTTGCACATCCTGTGGGGCGCAAATTCTGTGGGGCGCACATCCTGCTGCGCACATAAATAAAAATAATATTAAAACATTTTTACAAAAAAAATATTTACATCAAATTAATAAAAAAACTGTGCTTGCACATCCTGTGGGGCGCAAATTATGTGGGGCGCACATCCACCAGCGCACATCCTGCTGCGCACATAAATCAAAATAATATTCAAACATTTTTACAACAATTTTTTTTTAAATCAAATTAATAAAAAAACTGTGCTTGCACATCCTGTGGGGCGCAAATTCTGTAGGGCGCACATCCTGCGGCGCACATCCTGCTGCGCACATGAATAAAAATAATATTAAAACATTTTTACAAAAAAATATATTTAAATCAAATTAATAAAAAAACTTTGCTTGCACATCCTGTGGGGCGCAAATTCTGTGGGGCGCACATCCTGCGGCGCACATCCTGCTGCGCACATAAATAAAAATAATATTAAAAACAAATTACAATTTTTTTTTTTTTAAATCAAATTAATAAAAAAACTGTCCTTGCAGATCCTGTGGGGATCACATCCTGCGGCGCACATCCTGCTGCGCACATGAATAAAAATAATATTAAAAACAAATTACAATTTTTTTTTTTAAATCAAATTAATAAAAAAACTGTCCTTGCACATCCTGTGGGGCGCAAATTCTGTGGGGCGCACATCCTGCGGCGCACATCCTGCTGCGCACATAAATCAAAATAATATTAAAACATTTTTACAAAAAATTTGTTTTAAATCAAATTAATAAAAAAACTGTGCTTGCACATCCTGTGGGGCGCAAATTCTGTGGGCGCACATCCTGCGGCGCACATCCTGCTGCGCACATGAATAAAAATAATATTAAAATATTTTTACAAAAAAATATATTTAAATCAAAATAATAAAAAAAATGTGCTTGCACATCCTGTGGGGCGCAAATTCTGTGGGGCGCACATCCTGCGGCGCACATCCTGCTGCGCACATAAATGAAAATAATATTGAAATATTTTTACAAAAAAAAATATTTAAATCAAATTAATAAAAAAACTGTGCTTGCACATCCTGTGGGGCGCAAATTCTGTGGGGCGCACATCCTGCGGCGCACATCCTGCTGCGCACATAAATAAAAATAATATTAAAAACAAATTACAATTTTTTTTTTTAAATCAAATTAATAAAAAAACTGTCCTTGCACATCCTGTGGGGCGCAAATTCTGTGGGGCGCACATCCTGCGGCGCAAATCCTGCTGCGCACATGAATAAAAGTAATATTAAAACATTTTTACAAAAAAAACATATTTAAATCAAATTAATAAAAAAACTGTGCTTGCACATCCTGTGGGGCGCACATCCTACGGCGCACATAAATTAAAATGATATTAAAACATTTTTACAAAAAAAAAATATTTAAATCAAATTAATAAAAAAACTGTGCTTGCACATCCTGTGGGGCGCACATCCTGCGGCGCACATCCTGCTGCGCACATAAATCAAAAATAATATTAAAACATTTTTACAAAAAAAAATATTTAAATCAAATTAATAAAAAAACTGTGCTTGCACATCCTGTGGGGCGCAAATTCTGTGGGGCGCACATCCTGTGGCGCACATCCTGCTGCGCACATAAATAAAAATAATATTAAAAACAAATTACAATTTTTTTTTTTTAAATCAAATTAATAAAAAAACTGTGTTTGCACATCCTGTGGAAAGCAAATTCTGTGGGGCGCACATCCTGCGGCGCACATCCTGCCACGCACATGAATAAAAATAATATGAAAACATTTTTACAGAAAAAAATATTTAAATCAAATTAATAAAAAACTGTGCTTGCACATCCTGTGGGGCGCAAATTATGTGGGGCGCACAGACTGCGGCGCACATCCTGCTGCGCACATAAATAAAAATAATATTAAAAACAAATTACAATTTTTTTTTTTTTAAATCAAATTAATAAAAAAACTGTCCTTGCACATCCTGTGGGGCGCAAATTCTGTGGGGCGCACATCCTGCGGCGCACATCCTGCTGCGCACATAAATAAAAATAATATTAAAACATTTTTACAAAAAAAAATATTTAAATCAAATTAATAAAAAAACTGTGCTTGCACATCCTGTGGGGCGCAAATTCTGTGGGGCGCACATCCTGCGGCGCACATCCTGCTGCGCACAAAAATAAAAATAATATTAAAAACAATTTACAATTATTTTTTTTTTAAATCAAATTAATAAAAAAACTGTGCTTGCACATCCTGTGGGGCGCAAATTATGTGGGGCGCACATCCTGTGGCGCACATCCTGCTGCGCACATAAATAAAAATAATATTAAAAACAATTTACGATTATTTTTTTTTAAATCAAATTAATAAAAATACTGTGCTTGCACATCCTGTGGGGCGCAAATTCTGTGGGGCGCACATCCTGCGGCGCACATCCTGCTGCGCACTTAAATAAAAATAATATTAAAACATTTTTACAAAAAAAATATTTAAATCAAATTAATAAAAAAACTGTCCTTGCACATCCAGTGGGGCGCAAATTATGTGGGGCGCACATCCTGCGGCGCACATCCTGCTGTGCACATAAATAAAAATAATATGAAAACATTTTTACAGAAAAAAATATTTAAATCAAATTAATAAAAAACTGTGCTTGCACATCCTGTGGGGCGCAAATTATGTGGGGCGCACAGACTGCGGCGCACATCCTGCTGCGCACATAGATAAAAATAATATTAAAACATCTTTACAAAAAAAATATTTAAAACAATTAATAAAAAAACTGTGCTTGCTCATCCTCTGGGGCGCAAATTATGTGGGGCGCACATCCTGCGGCGCACATCCTGCTGCGCACATACATAAAAATAATATTAAAAACAAATTACAATTTTTTTTTTTTAAATCAAATTAATAAAAAAACTGTCCTTGCACATCCTGTGTGGCGCAAATTCTGTGGGGCGCACATCCTGCGGCGCACCTCCTGCTGCGCACATACATAAAAATAATATTAAAACATTTTTACAAAAAAAAATATTTAAATCAAATTAATAAAAAAACTGTCCTTGCACATCCTGTGGGGCGCAAATTCTGTGGGGCGCACATCCTGCTGCGCACATAAATAAAAATAATATTAAAACATTTTTACAAAAAAAAATATTTAAATATAACTAATAAAAAAACTGTCCTTGCACATCCTGTGGGGCGCAAATTCTGTGGGGCGCACATGAATAAAAATAATATTAAAACATTTTTACAAAAAAAAAGATTTAAATCAAATTAATAAAAAACCTTGCTTGCACATCCTGTGGGGCGCAAATTATGTGGGGAGCACATCCTGCAGCGCACATCCTGCTGCGCAAATAAATAAAAATAAAATTAAAAAAAATTTACAATTTTTTTTTTTAAATCAAATTAATAAAAAAACTGTGCTTGCACATCCTGTGGGGCGCAAATTATGTGGGGCGCAAATTCTGTAGGGCGCACATCCTGCGGCGCACATCCTGCTGCGCACATAAATAAAAATAATATTAAAAACAAATTACAATTTTTTTTTTTCAATCAAAATAATAAAAAAACTGTCCTTGCACATCCTGTGGGGCGCAAATTCTGTGGGGCGCACATCCCGCGTCGCACATCCTGCTGCGCACATAAATAAAAATAATATTAAAACATTTTTACAAAAAAAATATTTAAATCAAAATAATAAAAAAACTGTCCTTGCACATCCTGTGGGGCGCAAATTCTGTGGGGCGCACATCCTGCGGCGCACATCCTGCTGCGCACATAAATAAAAATAATATTAAAACATTTTTACAAAAAAAATATTTAAATCAAATTAATAAAAAAACTGTCCTTGCACATCCTGTGGGGCGCAAATTCTGTGTGGCGCACATCCTGCGGCACACATCCTGCTGCGCACATAAATACAAATAATATTAAAAACAAATTACAATTTTTTTTTTTTAAATCAAATTAATAAAAAAACTGTCCATGCACATCCTGTGGGGCGCAAATTAAGTGGGGCGCACATCCTGCTGCGCACATAAATAAAAATAATATTAAAAACAAATTACAATTTTTTTTTTTTAAATCAAATTAATAAAAAAACTGTGCTTGCACATCCTTTGGGGCGCAAATTAAGTGGGGCGCACATCCTGCGGCGCACATCCTGCTGCGCACATAAATAAAAATAATATTAAAAACAAATTACAATTTTTTTTTTTTAAATCAAATTAATAAAAAAACTGTCCTTGCACATCCTGTGGGGCGCAAATTCTGTGGGGCGCACATCCTGTGGCGCACATCCTGCTGCGCACATAAATAAAAATAATATTAAAATATTTTTACAAAAAAAAAATATTTAAATCAAATGAATAAAAAAACTGTGCTTGCACATCCTGTGGGGCGCAAATTCTGTGGTGCGCACATCCTGCGGCGCACATCCTGCTGCGCACATAAATAAAAATAATATTAAAATCAAATTACAATTTTTTTTTTTAAATCAAATTAATAAAAAAACTGTCCTTGCACATCCTGTGGGGCGCAAATTATGTGGGGCGCACATCCTGCGGCACACATCCTGCTGCGCACATGAATAAAAATAATATTAAAACATTTTTACAAAAAAAAATATTTAAATCAAATTAATAAAAAAACTGTGCTTGCACATCCTGTGGGGCGCACATCCTGCGGCGCACATCCTGCTGCGCACATCCTGCTGCGCACATAAATAAAAATAATATTAAAAACAATTTACAATTTTTTTTTTTTAAATCAAATTAATTAACAAACTGTGCTTGCACATCCTGTGGGGCGCAAATTCTGTGGGGCGCACATGAATAAAAATAATATTAAAACATTTTTACAAAAAAAAATATTTAAATCAAATTAATAAAAAAACTGTGCTTGCACATCCTGTGGGGCGCAAATTCTGTGGGGTGCACATCCTGCGGCGCACATCCTGCTGCGCACATAAATAAAAATAATATTAAAAACAATTTACAATTTTTTTTTTTTAAATCAAGTTTAATAAACAAACTGTGCTTGCACATCCTGTGGGGCGCAAATTATGTGGGGCGCACATCCTGCAGCACACATCCTGCTGCGCACATAAATAAAAATAATATTAAAAACAATTTACAATTTTTTTTTTTTAAATCAAATTAATAAACAAACTGTGCTTGCACATCCTGTGGGGCGCAAATTATGTGGGGCGCACATCCTGCAGCGCACATCCTGCTGCGTAAATAAATAAAAATAAAATTAAAAAAAATTAACAATTTTTTTTTTTAAATCAAATTAATAAAAAACTGCTTGCACATCCTGTGGGGCGCAAATTCTGTGGGGCGCACATCCTGCGGCGCACATCCTGCTGCGCACATAAATAAAAATAATATTAAAACATTTTTACAAAAAAATATATTTAAATCAAATTAATAAAAAAACTGTGCTTGCACATCCTGTGGGGCGCAAATTCTGTGGGGCGCACATCCTGCGGCGCAAATCCTGCTGCGCACATGAATAAAAATAATATTAAAACATTTTTACAAAAAAAAATATTTAAATCAAATTAATAAAAAAACTGTGCTTGCACCTCCTGTGGGGCGCACATCCTGCGGCGCACATCCTGCTGCCCACATCCTGCTGCGCACATAAATAAAAATAATATTAAAAACAATTTACAATTTTTTTTTTTTAAATGAAATTAATAAACAAACTGTGCTTGCACATCCTGTGGGGCGCAAATTCTGTGGGGCGCACATCCTGCGGCGCACATCCTGCTGCGCACATAAATAAAAATAATATTAAAACATTTTTACAAAACAAAATATTTAAATCAAATTAATAAAAAAACTGTGCTTGCACATCCTGTGAGGCGCAAATTCTGTGGGGCGCACATCCTGCTGCGCACATACTGCTGCGCACATTAATAAAAATAATATTAAATCATTTTTACAAAAAAATATATTTAAATCAAATTAATAAAAAAACTGTCCTTGCACATCCTGTGGGGCGCAAATTCTGTGGGGCACACATCCTGCTGCGCACATAAATAAAAATAATATTAAAACATTTTTACAAAAAAAAAATATTTAAATCAAATTAATAAAAAAACTGTGCTTGCACATCCTGTGGGGCGCAAATTCTGTTGGGCGCACATCCTGTGGCGCACATCCTGCTGCGCACATAAATAAAAATAATATTAAAAACAATTTACAATTTTTTTTTTTTAAATCAAATTAATTAACAAACTGTGCTTGCACATCCTGTGGGGCGCAAATTCTGTGGGGCGCACATGAATAAAAATAATATTAAAACATTTTTACAAAAAAAAATATTTAAATCAAATTAATAAAAAAACTGTGCTTGCACATCCTGTGGGGCGCAAATTCTGTGGGGTGCACATCCTGCGGCGCACATCCTGCTGCGCACATAAATAAAAATAATATTAAAAACAATTTACAATTTTTTTTTTTTAAATCAAATTTAATAAACAAACTGTGCTTGCACATCCTGTGGGGCGCAAATTATGTGGGGCGCACATCCTGCAGCACACATCCTGCTGCGCACATAAATAAAAATAATATTAAAAACAATTTACAATTTTTTTTTTTTAAATGAAATTAATAAACAAACTGTGCTTGCACATCCTGTGGGGCGCAAATTCTGTGGGGCGCACATCCTGCGGCGCACATCCTGCTGCGCACATAAATAAAAATAATATTAAAACATTTTTACAAAACAAAATATTTAAATCAAATTAATAAAAAAACTGTGCTTGCACATCCTGTGAGGCGCAAATTCTGTGGGGCGCACATCCTGCTGCGCACATACTGCTGCGCACATTAATAAAAATAATATTAAATCATTTTTACAAAAAAATATATTTAAATCAAATTAATAAAAAAACTGTCCTTGCACATCCTGTGGGGCGCAAATTCTGTGGGGCACACATCCTGCTGCGCACATAAATAAAAATAATATTAAAACATTTTTACAAAAAAAAAATATTTAAATCAAATTAATAAAAAAACTGTGCTTGCACATCCTGTGGGGCGCAAATTCTGTTGGGCGCACATCCTGTGGCGCACATCCTGCTGCGCACATAAATAAAAATAATATTAAAAACAATTTACAATTTTTTTTTTTTAAATCAAATTAATTAACAAACTGTGCTTGCACATCCTGTGGGGCGCAAATTCTGTGGGGCGCACATGAATAAAAATAATATTAAAACATTTTTACAAAAAAAAATATTTAAATCAAATTAATAAAAAAACTGTGCTTGCACATCCTGTGGGGCGCAAATTCTGTGGGGTGCACATCCTGCGGCGCACATCCTGCTGCGCACATAAATAAAAATAATATTAAAAACAATTTACAATTTTTTTTTTTTAAATCAAATTTAATAAACAAACTGTGCTTGCACATCCTGTGGGGCGCAAATTATGTGGGGCGCACATCCTGCAGCACACATCCTGCTGCGCACATAAATAAAAATAATATTAAAAACAATTTACAATTTTTTTTTTTTAAATCAAATTAATAAACAAACTGTGCTTGCACATCCTGTGGGGCGCAAATTATGTGGGGCGCACATCCTGCAGCGCACATCCTGCTGCGTAAATAAATAAAAATAAAATTAAAAAAAATTAACAATTTTTTTTTTTAAATCAAATTAATAAAAAACTGCTTGCACATCCTGTGGGGCGCAAATTCTGTGGGGCGCACATCCTGCGGCGCACATCCTGCTGCGCACATAAATAAAAATAATATTAAAACATTTTTACAAAAAAATATATTTAAATCAAATTAATAAAAAAACTGTGCTTGCACATCCTGTGGGGCGCAAATTCTGTGGGGCGCACATCCTGCGGCGCAAATCCTGCTGCGCACATGAATAAAAATAATATTAAAACATTTTTACAAAAAAAAATATTTAAATCAAATTAATAAAAAAACTGTGCTTGCACCTCCTGTGGGGCGCACATCCTGCGGCGCACATCCTGCTGCCCACATCCTGCTGCGCACATAAATAAAAATAATATTAAAAACAATTTACAATTTTTTTTTTTTAAATGAAATTAATAAACAAACTGTGCTTGCACATCCTGTGGGGCGCAAATTCTGTGGGGCGCACATCCTGCGGCGCACATCCTGCTGCGCACATAAATAAAAATAATATTAAAACATTTTTACAAAACAAAATATTTAAATCAAATTAATAAAAAAACTGTGCTTGCACATCCTGTGAGGCGCAAATTCTGTGGGGCGCACATCCTGCTGCGCACATACTGCTGCGCACATTAATAAAAATAATATTAAATCATTTTTACAAAAAAATATATTTAAATCAAATTAATAAAAAAACTGTCCTTGCACATCCTGTGGGGCGCAAATTCTGTGGGGCACACATCCTGCTGCGCACATAAATAAAAATAATATTAAAACATTTTTACAAAAAAAAAATATTTAAATCAAATTAATAAAAAAACTGTGCTTGCACATCCTGTGGGGCGCAAATTCTGTTGGGCGCACATCCTGTGGCGCACATCCTGCTGCGCACATAAATAAAAATAATATTAAAACATTTTTACAAAAAAAAAATATTTAAATCAAATTAATAAAAAAACTGTGCTTGCACATCCTGTGGGGCGCAAATTCTGTGGGGCGCACATCCTGCGGCGCACATCCTGCTGCGCACATTAATAAAAATAATATTAAAACAAATTTATAAGTTTTTTTTTTTTAAATCAAATTAATAAAAAAACTGTGCTTGCACATCCTGTGGGGCGCAAATTCTGTGGGGCGCACATGAATAAAAATAATATTAAAACATTTTTACAAAAAAAAATATTTAAATCAAATTAATAAAAAAACTGTGCTTGCACATCCTGTGGGGCGCAAATTCTGTGGGGCGCACATGAATAAAAATAATATTAAAACATTTTTACAAAAAAAAATATTCAAATCAAATTAATAAAAAAACTGTGCTTGCACATCCTGTGGGGCGCAAATTCTGTGGGGCGCACATCCTGCGGCGCACATCCTGCTGCGCACATCCTGCTGTGCACATGAATAAAAATAATATCAAAACATTTTTACAAAAAAATATATTTAAATCAAATTAATAAAAAAACTGTGCTTGCACATCCTGTGGGGCGCAAATTCTGTGGGGCGCACATCCTGCAGCGCACATCCTGCTGCGCACATAAATAAAAATAATATTAAAACATTTTTACAAAAAAAATATTTAAATCAAATTAATAAAAAAACTGTCCTTGCACATCCTGTGGGGCGCAAATTCTGTGGGGCGCACATCCTGCGGCGCACATCCTGCTGCGCACATAAATAAAAATAATATTAAAACATTTTTACAAAAAAAAATATTTAAATCAAATTAATAAAAAAACTGTGCATGCACATCCTGTGGGGCGCAAATTCTGTGGGGCGCACATCCTGCGGCGCACATCCTGCTGCGCACATAAATAAAAATAATATTAAAACATTTTTACAAAAAAAAATATTTAAATCAAATTAATAAAAAAACTGTGCTTGCACATCCTGTGGGGCGCAAATTCTGTGGGGCGCACATCCTGCGGCACACTTCCTGCTGCGCATATAAATAGAAATAAAATTGAAACAAATTTACAAGTTTTTTTTTTTAAATCAAATTAATAAAAAAACTGTGCTTGCACATCCTGTGGGGCGCAAATTCTGTGGGGCGCACATCCTGCGGCGCACATCCTGCTGCGCACATAAATAAAAATAATATTAAAACATTTTTACAAAAAAAAATATTTAAATCAAATTAATAAAAAAACTGTGCCTGCACATCCTGTGGGGCGCAAATTATGTGGGGTGCACATCCTGCTGCGCACATAAATAAAAATAATGTTAAGGACAAATTACAATTTTTTTTTTTAAATCAAATTAATAAATAAACTGTCCTTGCACATCCTTTGGGGCGCAAATTATGTGGGGCGCACATCCTGCGGCGCACATCCTGCTGCGCACATTAATACAAATAATATTAAAACATTTTTACAAAAAAAAATATTTAAATCAAATTAATAAAAAAACTGTGCTTGCACAACCCGTGGGGCGCAAATTCTGTGGGGCGCACATCCTGCGGCGCACATCCTGCTGCGCACATGAATAAAAATAATATTAAAACATTTTTACAAAAAAAATATTTAAATCAAATTAATAAAAAAACTTTGCTTGCACATCCTGTGGGGGACAAATTCTGTGGGGCGCACATCCTGCAGCACACATCCTGCTGCGCACATAAGTAAAAATAATATTAAAAACAAACTACAAAATTTTTTTTTTAAATCAAATTAATAAAAAAACTGTGCTTGCACATCCTGTGGGGCGCAAATTATGTGGGGCGCACATCCTGCTGCGCACATAAATAAAAATAATATTAAAACATCTTTACAAAAAAAAATATTTAAATCAAATTAATAAAAAAACTGTGCTTGCACATCCTGTGGGGCGCAAATTCTGTGGGGCGCACATCCTGCGGCACACATCCTGCTGCGCACATAAATAAAAATAAAATTAAAACAAATTTACAAGTTGTTTTTTTTAAATCAAATTAATAAAAAAACTGTGCTTGCACATCCTGTGGGGCGCAAATTATGTGGGGCGCACATCCTGTGGAGCACATCCTGCTGCGCATATAAATAAAAATAATGTTAAAACATTTTTACAAAAAAAAATATTTAAATCAAATTAATAAAAAAACTGTGCTTGCACATCCTGTGGGGCGCAAACTCTGTGGGGCGCACATCCTGCTGCGCACATAAATAAAAATAATATTAAAAACAATTAACATTTTTTTTTTTTAAATCAAATTAATAAAAAAACTGTGCTTGCACATCCTGTGGGGCGCAAATTCTGTAGGGCGCAAATTCTGTGGGGCGCACATCCTGCGGCGCACATCCTGCTGCGCACATAAATAAAAATAATATTAAAACATTTTTACAAAAAAAAATATTTAAATCAAATTAATAAAAAAACTGTGCTTGCACATCCTGTGGGGCGCACATCCTGTGGAGCACATCCTGCTGCGCACATCCTGCTGCGCACATAAATAAAAATAATATTAAAACATTTTTACAAAAAAAAATATTTAAATCAAATTAATAAAAAAACTGTGCTTGCACATCCTGTGGGGCGCACATCCTGTGGAGCAAATCCTGCTGCGCATATAAATAAAAATAATGTTAAAACATTTTTACAAAAAAAAATATTTAAATCAAATTAATAAAAAAACTGTGCTTGCACATCCTGTGGGGCACAAACTCTGCTGCGCACATGAATAAAAATAATATTAAAACATTTTTACAAAAAAAAAAATTTAAATCAAATTAATAAAAAAACTGTGCTTGCACATCCTGTGGGGCGCAAATTATGTGGGGCGCACATCCTGCGGCGCACACCCTGCTGCGCACATAAATAAAAATAATATTAAAACATTTTTACAAAAAAAAATATTTAAATCAAATTGATAAAAAAACTGTGCTTGCACATCCTGTGGGGCGCAAATTCTGTGGGGCGCAAATTCTGTGGGGCGCACATCCTGCGGCGCACATCCTGCTGCGCACATAAATAAAAATAATATTAAAACATTTTTACAAAAAAAAATATTTAAATCAAATTAATAAAAAAACTGTGCTTGAACATCCTGTGGGGCGAAAATGATGTGGGGCGCACATCATGCGGCGCACATCCTGCTGCGCACATAAATAAAAATAATATTAAAACATTTTTACAAAAAAATATATTAAAATCAAATTAATAAAAAAACTGTGCTTGCACATCCTGTGGGGCGCAAATTCTGTGGTGCGCACATCCTGCGGCGCACATCCTGCTGCGCACATAAATAAAAATAATATTAAAATCAAATTACAATTTTTTTTTTTAAATCAAATTAATAAAAAAACTGTCCTTGCACATCCTGTGGGGCGCAAATTATGTGGGGCGCACATCCTGCGGCACACATCCTGCTGCGCACATGAATAAAAATAATATTAAAACATTTTTACAAAAAAAAATATTTAAATCAAATTAATAAAAAAACTGTGCTTGCACATCCTGTGGGGCGCACATCCTGCGGCGCACATCCTGCTGCGCACATCCTGCTGCGCACATAAATAAAAATAATATTAAAAACAATTTACAATTTTTTTTTTTTAAATCAAATTAATTAACAAACTGTGCTTGCACATCCTGTGGGGCGCAAATTCTGTGGGGCGCACATGAATAAAAATAATATTAAAACATTTTTACAAAAAAAAATATTTAAATCAAATTAATAAAAAAACTGTGCTTGCACATCCTGTGGGGCGCAAATTCTGTGGGGTGCACATCCTGCGGCGCACATCCTGCTGCGCACATAAATAAAAATAATATTAAAAACAATTTACAATTTTTTTTTTTTAAATCAAATTTAATAAACAAACTGTGCTTGCACATCCTGTGGGGCGCAAATTATGTGGGGCGCACATCCTGCAGCACACATCCTGCTGCGCACATAAATAAAAATAATATTAAAAACAATTTACAATTTTTTTTTTTTAAATCAAATTAATAAACAAACTGTGCTTGCACATCCTGTGGGGCGCAAATTATGTGGGGCGCACATCCTGCAGCGCACATCCTGCTGCGTAAATAAATAAAAATAAAATTAAAAAAAATTAACAATTTTTTTTTTTAAATCAAATTAATAAAAAACTGCTTGCACATCCTGTGGGGCGCAAATTCTGTGGGGCGCACATCCTGCGGCGCACATCCTGCTGCGCACATAAATAAAAATAATATTAAAACATTTTTACAAAAAAATATATTTAAATCAAATTAATAAAAAAACTGTGCTTGCACATCCTGTGGGGCGCAAATTCTGTGGGGCGCACATCCTGCGGCGCAAATCCTGCTGCGCACATGAATAAAAATAATATTAAAACATTTTTACAAAAAAAAATATTTAAATCAAATTAATAAAAAAACTGTGCTTGCACCTCCTGTGGGGCGCACATCCTGCGGCGCACATCCTGCTGCCCACATCCTGCTGCGCACATAAATAAAAATAATATTAAAAACAATTTACAATTTTTTTTTTTTAAATGAAATTAATAAACAAACTGTGCTTGCACATCCTGTGGGGCGCAAATTCTGTGGGGCGCACATCCTGCGGCGCACATCCTGCTGCGCACATAAATAAAAATAATATTAAAACATTTTTACAAAACAAAATATTTAAATCAAATTAATAAAAAAACTGTGCTTGCACATCCTGTGAGGCGCAAATTCTGTGGGGCGCACATCCTGCTGCGCACATACTGCTGCGCACATTAATAAAAATAATATTAAATCATTTTTACAAAAAAATATATTTAAATCAAATTAATAAAAAAACTGTCCTTGCACATCCTGTGGGGCGCAAATTCTGTGGGGCACACATCCTGCTGCGCACATAAATAAAAATAATATTAAAACATTTTTACAAAAAAAAAATATTTAAATCAAATTAATAAAAAAACTGTGCTTGCACATCCTGTGGGGCGCAAATTCTGTTGGGCGCACATCCTGTGGCGCACATCCTGCTGCGCACATAAATAAAAATAATATTAAAACATTTTTACAAAAAAAAAATATTTAAATCAAATTAATAAAAAAACTGTGCTTGCACATCCTGTGGGGCGCAAATTCTGTGGGGCGCACATCCTGCGGCGCACATCCTGCTGCGCACATTAATAAAAATAATATTAAAACAAATTTATAAGTTTTTTTTTTTTAAATCAAATTAATAAAAAAACTGTGCTTGCACATCCTGTGGGGCGCAAATTCTGTGGGGCGCACATGAATAAAAATAATATTAAAACATTTTTACAAAAAAAAATATTTAAATCAAATTAATAAAAAAACTGTGCTTGCACATCCTGTGGGGCGCAAATTCTGTGGGGCGCACATGAATAAAAATAATATTAAAACATTTTTACAAAAAAAAATATTCAAATCAAATTAATAAAAAAACTGTGCTTGCACATCCTGTGGGGCGCAAATTCTGTGGGGCGCACATCCTGCGGCGCACATCCTGCTGCGCACATCCTGCTGTGCACATGAATAAAAATAATATCAAAACATTTTTACAAAAAAATATATTTAAATCAAATTAATAAAAAAACTGTGCTTGCACATCCTGTGGGGCGCAAATTCTGTGGGGCGCACATCCTGCAGCGCACATCCTGCTGCGCACATAAATAAAAATAATATTAAAACATTTTTACAAAAAAAATATTTAAATCAAATTAATAAAAAAACTGTCCTTGCACATCCTGTGGGGCGCAAATTCTGTGGGGCGCACATCCTGCGGCGCACATCCTGCTGCGCACATAAATAAAAATAATATTAAAACATTTTTACAAAAAAAAATATTTAAATCAAATTAATAAAAAAACTGTGCATGCACATCCTGTGGGGCGCAAATTCTGTGGGGCGCACATCCTGCGGCGCACATCCTGCTGCGCACATAAATAAAAATAATATTAAAACATTTTTACAAAAAAAAATATTTAAATCAAATTAATAAAAAAACTGTGCTTGCACATCCTGTGGGGCGCAAATTCTGTGGGGCGCACATCCTGCGGCACACTTCCTGCTGCGCATATAAATAGAAATAAAATTGAAACAAATTTACAAGTTTTTTTTTTTAAATCAAATTAATAAAAAAACTGTGCTTGCACATCCTGTGGGGCGCAAATTCTGTGGGGCGCACATCCTGCGGCGCACATCCTGCTGCGCACATAAATAAAAATAATATTAAAACATTTTTACAAAAAAAAATATTTAAATCAAATTAATAAAAAAACTGTGCCTGCACATCCTGTGGGGCGCAAATTATGTGGGGTGCACATCCTGCTGCGCACATAAATAAAAATAATGTTAAGGACAAATTACAATTTTTTTTTTTAAATCAAATTAATAAATAAACTGTCCTTGCACATCCTTTGGGGCGCAAATTATGTGGGGCGCACATCCTGCGGCGCACATCCTGCTGCGCACATTAATACAAATAATATTAAAACATTTTTACAAAAAAAAATATTTAAATCAAATTAATAAAAAAACTGTGCTTGCACAACCCGTGGGGCGCAAATTCTGTGGGGCGCACATCCTGCGGCGCACATCCTGCTGCGCACATGAATAAAAATAATATTAAAACATTTTTACAAAAAAAATATTTAAATCAAATTAATAAAAAAACTTTGCTTGCACATCCTGTGGGGGACAAATTCTGTGGGGCGCACATCCTGCAGCACACATCCTGCTGCGCACATAAGTAAAAATAATATTAAAAACAAACTACAAAATTTTTTTTTTAAATCAAATTAATAAAAAAACTGTGCTTGCACATCCTGTGGGGCGCAAATTATGTGGGGCGCACATCCTGCTGCGCACATAAATAAAAATAATATTAAAACATCTTTACAAAAAAAAATATTTAAATCAAATTAATAAAAAAACTGTGCTTGCACATCCTGTGGGGCGCAAATTCTGTGGGGCGCACATCCTGCGGCACACATCCTGCTGCGCACATAAATAAAAATAAAATTAAAACAAATTTACAAGTTGTTTTTTTTAAATCAAATTAATAAAAAAACTGTGCTTGCACATCCTGTGGGGCGCAAATTATGTGGGGCGCACATCCTGTGGAGCACATCCTGCTGCGCATATAAATAAAAATAATGTTAAAACATTTTTACAAAAAAAAATATTTAAATCAAATTAATAAAAAAACTGTGCTTGCACATCCTGTGGGGCGCAAACTCTGTGGGGCGCACATCCTGCTGCGCACATAAATAAAAATAATATTAAAAACAATTAACATTTTTTTTTTTTAAATCAAATTAATAAAAAAACTGTGCTTGCACATCCTGTGGGGCGCAAATTCTGTAGGGCGCAAATTCTGTGGGGCGCACATCCTGCGGCGCACATCCTGCTGCGCACATAAATAAAAATAATATTAAAACATTTTTACAAAAAAAAATATTTAAATCAAATTAATAAAAAAACTGTGCTTGCACATCCTGTGGGGCGCACATCCTGTGGAGCACATCCTGCTGCGCACATCCTGCTGCGCACATAAATAAAAATAATATTAAAACATTTTTACAAAAAAAAATATTTAAATCAAATTAATAAAAAAACTGTGCTTGCACATCCTGTGGGGCGCACATCCTGTGGAGCAAATCCTGCTGCGCATATAAATAAAAATAATGTTAAAACATTTTTACAAAAAAAAATATTTAAATCAAATTAATAAAAAAACTGTGCTTGCACATCCTGTGGGGCACAAACTCTGCTGCGCACATGAATAAAAATAATATTAAAACATTTTTACAAAAAAAAAAATTTAAATCAAATTAATAAAAAAACTGTGCTTGCACATCCTGTGGGGCGCAAATTATGTGGGGCGCACATCCTGCGGCGCACACCCTGCTGCGCACATAAATAAAAATAATATTAAAACATTTTTACAAAAAAAAATATTTAAATCAAATTGATAAAAAAACTGTGCTTGCACATCCTGTGGGGCGCAAATTCTGTGGGGCGCAAATTCTGTGGGGCGCACATCCTGCGGCGCACATCCTGCTGCGCACATAAATAAAAATAATATTAAAACATTTTTACAAAAAAAAATATTTAAATCAAATTAATAAAAAAACTGTGCTTGAACATCCTGTGGGGCGAAAATGATGTGGGGCGCACATCATGCGGCGCACATCCTGCTGCGCACATAAATAAAAATAATATTAAAACATTTTTACAAAAAAATATATTAAAATCAAATTAATAAAAAAACTGTGCTTGCACATCCTGTGGGGCGCAAATTCTGTGGTGCGCACATCCTGCGGCGCACATCCTGCTGCGCACATAAATAAAAATAATATTAAAATCAAATTACAATTTTTTTTTTTAAATCAAATTAATAAAAAAACTGTCCTTGCACATCCTGTGGGGCGCAAATTATGTGGGGCGCACATCCTGCGGCACACATCCTGCTGCGCACATGAATAAAAATAATATTAAAACATTTTTACAAAAAAAAATATTTAAATCAAATTAATAAAAAAACTGTGCTTGCACATCCTGTGGGGCGCACATCCTGCGGCGCACATCCTGCTGCGCACATCCTGCTGCGCACATAAATAAAAATAATATTAAAAACAATTTACAATTTTTTTTTTTTAAATCAAATTAATTAACAAACTGTGCTTGCACATCCTGTGGGGCGCAAATTCTGTGGGGCGCACATGAATAAAAATAATATTAAAACATTTTTACAAAAAAAAATATTTAAATCAAATTAATAAAAAAACTGTGCTTGCACATCCTGTGGGGCGCAAATTCTGTGGGGTGCACATCCTGCGGCGCACATCCTGCTGCGCACATAAATAAAAATAATATTAAAAACAATTTACAATTTTTTTTTTTTAAATCAAATTTAATAAACAAACTGTGCTTGCACATCCTGTGGGGCGCAAATTATGTGGGGCGCACATCCTGCAGCACACATCCTGCTGCGCACATAAATAAAAATAATATTAAAAACAATTTACAATTTTTTTTTTTTAAATCAAATTAATAAACAAACTGTGCTTGCACATCCTGTGGGGCGCAAATTATGTGGGGCGCACATCCTGCAGCGCACATCCTGCTGCGTAAATAAATAAAAATAAAATTAAAAAAAATTAACAATTTTTTTTTTTAAATCAAATTAATAAAAAACTGCTTGCACATCCTGTGGGGCGCAAATTCTGTGGGGCGCACATCCTGCGGCGCACATCCTGCTGCGCACATAAATAAAAATAATATTAAAACATTTTTACAAAAAAATATATTTAAATCAAATTAATAAAAAAACTGTGCTTGCACATCCTGTGGGGCGCAAATTCTGTGGGGCGCACATCCTGCGGCGCAAATCCTGCTGCGCACATGAATAAAAATAATATTAAAACATTTTTACAAAAAAAAATATTTAAATCAAATTAATAAAAAAACTGTGCTTGCACCTCCTGTGGGGTGCACATCCTGCGGCGCACATCCTGCTGCCCACATCCTGCTGCGCACATAAATAAAAATAATATTAAAAACAATTTACAATTTTTTTTTTTTAAATGAAATTAATAAACAAACTGTGCTTGCACATCCTGTGGGGCGCAAATTCTGTGGGGCGCACATCCTGCGGCGCACATCCTGCTGCGCACATAAATAAAAATAATATTAAAACATTTTTACAAAACAAAATATTTAAATCAAATTAATAAAAAAACTGTGCTTGCACATCCTGTGAGGCGCAAATTCTGTGGGGCGCACATCCTGCTGCGCACATACTGCTGCGCACATTAATAAAAATAATATTAAATCATTTTTACAAAAAAATATATTTAAATCAAATTAATAAAAAAACTGTCCTTGCACATCCTGTGGGGCGCAAATTCTGTGGGGCACACATCCTGCTGCGCACATAAATAAAAATAATATTAAAACATTTTTACAAAAAAAAAATATTTAAATCAAATTAATAAAAAAACTGTGCTTGCACATCCTGTGGGGCGCAAATTCTGTTGGGCGCACATCCTGTGGCGCACATCCTGCTGCGCACATAAATAAAAATAATATTAAAACATTTTTACAAAAAAAAAATATTTAAATCAAATTAATAAAAAAACTGTGCTTGCACATCCTGTGGGGCGCAAATTCTGTGGGGCGCACATCCTGCGGCGCACATCCTGCTGCGCACATTAATAAAAATAATATTAAAACAAATTTATAAGTTTTTTTTTTTTAAATCAAATTAATAAAAAAACTGTGCTTGCACATCCTGTGGGGCGCAAATTCTGTGGGGCGCACATGAATAAAAATAATATTAAAACATTTTTACAAAAAAAAATATTTAAATCAAATTAATAAAAAAACTGTGCTTGCACATCCTGTGGGGCGCAAATTCTGTGGGGCGCACATGAATAAAAATAATATTAAAACATTTTTACAAAAAAAAATATTCAAATCAAATTAATAAAAAAACTGTGCTTGCACATCCTGTGGGGCGCAAATTCTGTGGGGCGCACATCCTGCGGCGCACATCCTGCTGCGCACATCCTGCTGTGCACATGAATAAAAATAATATCAAAACATTTTTACAAAAAAATATATTTAAATCAAATTAATAAAAAAACTGTGCTTGCACATCCTGTGGGGCGCAAATTCTGTGGGGCGCACATCCTGCAGCGCACATCCTGCTGCGCACATAAATAAAAATAATATTAAAACATTTTTACAAAAAAAATATTTAAATCAAATTAATAAAAAAACTGTCCTTGCACATCCTGTGGGGCGCAAATTCTGTGGGGCGCACATCCTGCGGCGCACATCCTGCTGCGCACATAAATAAAAATAATATTAAAACATTTTTACAAAAAAAAATATTTAAATCAAATTAATAAAAAAACTGTGCATGCACATCCTGTGGGGCGCAAATTCTGTGGGGCGCACATCCTGCGGCGCACATCCTGCTGCGCACATAAATAAAAATAATATTAAAACATTTTTACAAAAAAAAATATTTAAATCAAATTAATAAAAAAACTGTGCTTGCACATCCTGTGGGGCGCAAATTCTGTGGGGCGCACATCCTGCGGCACACTTCCTGCTGCGCATATAAATAGAAATAAAATTGAAACAAATTTACAAGTTTTTTTTTTTAAATCAAATTAATAAAAAAACTGTGCTTGCACATCCTGTGGGGCGCAAATTCTGTGGGGCGCACATCCTGCGGCGCACATCCTGCTGCGCACATAAATAAAAATAATATTAAAACATTTTTACAAAAAAAAATATTTAAATCAAATTAATAAAAAAACTGTGCCTGCACATCCTGTGGGGCGCAAATTATGTGGGGTGCACATCCTGCTGCGCACATAAATAAAAATAATGTTAAGGACAAATTACAATTTTTTTTTTTAAATCAAATTAATAAATAAACTGTCCTTGCACATCCTTTGGGGCGCAAATTATGTGGGGCGCACATCCTGCGGCGCACATCCTGCTGCGCACATAAATAAAAATAATATTAAAAACAATTTACAATTTTTTTTTTTTAAATCAAATTAATAAAAAAACTGTGCTTGCACATCCTGTCGGGCGCAAATTCTGTGGGGCGCACATCCTGCGGCGCACATCCAGCTGCGCACATTAATACAAATAATATTAAAACATTTTTACAAAAAAAAATATTTAAATCAAATTAATAAAAAAACTGTGCTTGCACAACCCGTGGGGCGCAAATTCTGTGGGGCGCACATCCTGCGGCGCACATCCTGCTGCGCACATGAATAAAAATAATATTAAAACATTTTTACAAAAAAAATATTTAAATCAAATTAATAAAAAAACTTTGCTTGCACATCCTGTGGGGGACAAATTCTGTGGGGCGCACATCCTGCAGCACACATCCTGCTGCGCACATAAGTAAAAATAATATTAAAAACAAACTACAAAATTTTTTTTTTAAATCAAATTAATAAAAAAACTGTGCTTGCACATCCTGTGGGGCGCAAATTATGTGGGGCGCACATCCTGCTGCGCACATAAATAAAAATAATATTAAAACATCTTTACAAAAAAAAATATTTAAATCAAATTAATAAAAAAACTGTGCTTGCACATCCTGTGGGGCGCAAATTCTGTGGGGCGCACATCCTGCGGCACACATCCTGCTGCGCACATAAATAAAAATAAAATTAAAACAAATTTACAAGTTGTTTTTTTTAAATCAAATTAATAAAAAAACTCTGCTTGCACATCCTGTGGGGCGCAAATTATGTGGGGCGCACATCCTGTGGAGCACATCCTGCTGCGCATATAAATAAAAATAATGTTAAAACATTTTTACAAAAAAAAATATTTAAATCAAATTAATAAAAAAACTGTGCTTGCACATCCTGTGGGGCGCAAACTCTGTGGGGCGCACATCCTGCTGCGCACATAAATAAAAATAATATTAAAAACAATTAACATTTTTTTTTTTTAAATCAAATTAATAAAAAAACTGTGCTTGCACATCCTGTGGGGCGCAAATTCTGTAGGGCGCAAATTCTGTGGGGCGCACATCCTGCGGCGCACATCCTGCTGCGCACATAAATAAAAATAATATTAAAACATTTTTACAAAAAAAAATATTTAAATCAAATTAATAAAAAAACTGTGCTTGCACATCCTGTGGGGCGCACATCCTGTGGAGCACATCCTGCTGCGCACATCCTGCTGCGCACATAAATAAAAATAATATTAAAACATTTTTACAAAAAAAAATATTTAAATCAAATTAATAAAAAAACTGTGCTTGCACATCCTGTGGGGCGCACATCCTGTGGAGCAAATCCTGCTGCGCATATAAATAAAAATAATGTTAAAACATTTTTACAAAAAAAAATATTTAAATCAAATTAATAAAAAAACTGTGCTTGCACATCCTGTGGGGCACAAACTCTGCTGCGCACATGAATAAAAATAATATTAAAACATTTTTACAAAAAAAAAAATTTAAATCAAATTAATAAAAAAACTGTGCTTGCACATCCTGTGGGGCGCAAATTATGTGGGGCGCACATCCTGCGGCGCACACCCTGCTGCGCACATAAATAAAAATAATATTAAAACATTTTTACAAAAAAAAATATTTAAATCAAATTGATAAAAAAACTGTGCTTGCACATCCTGTGGGGCGCAAATTCTGTGGGGCGCAAATTCTGTGGGGCGCACATCCTGCGGCGCACATCCTGCTGCGCACATAAATAAAAATAATATTAAAAACAATTTACAATTATTTTTTTTTTTAAATCAAATTAAAAAAAAAACTGTGCTTGCACATCCTGTGGGGCGCAAATTATGTGGGGCGCACACCATGCGGCGCACATCCTGCTGCGCACATAAATAAAAATAATATTAAAACATTTTTACAAAAAAATATATTAAAATCAAATTAATAAAAAAACAATGCTTGCACATTCTTTGGGGCGCAAATTATGTGGGGCGCACATCCTGCGGCGCACATCCTGCTGTGCACATGAATAAAAATAATATTAAAACATTTTTACAAAAAAATATATTAAAATCAAATTAATAAAAAAACTGTGCTTGCACATTCTGTGGGGCGCAAATTATGTGGGGCGCACATCCTGCGGCGCACATCCTGCTGTGCACATGAATAAAAATAATATTAAAACATTTTTACAAAAAAAAATATTTAAATATAACTAATAAAAAACCTTGCTTGCACATACCTGTGGGGCGCAAATTATGTGGGGCGCACATCCTGCGGCGCACATCCTGCTGCGCACATAAATAAAAATAATATTAAAAACAATTTACAATTTTTTTTTTTAAATCAAATTAATAAAAAAACTGTGCTTGCACATCCTGTGGGGCGCAAATTCTGTGGGGCGCACATCCTGTGGCGCACATCCTGCTGCGCACATAAATAAAAATGATATTAAAAACGTTTTTACAAAAAAAAATATTTAAATCAAATTAATAAAAAAACTGTGCTTGCACATCCTGTGGGGCGCAAATTATGTGGGGCGCACATCCTGCGGCGCACATCCTGCTGCGCACATAAATAAAAATAATATTAAAAACAATTTACAATTATTTTTTTTTAAATCAAATTAATAAAAAAACTGTGCTTGCACATCCTGTGGGGCGCAAATTCTGTGGGGCGCACATCCTGCGGCGCACATCCAGCTGCGCACATTAATACAAATAATATTAAAACATTTTTACAAAAAAAAATATTTAAATCAAATTAATAAAAAAACTGTGCTTGCACAACCCGTGGGGCGCAAATTCTGTGGGGCGCACATCCTGCGGCGCACATCCTGCTGCGCACATGAATAAAAATGAAATTAAAAAAAATTTACAATTTTTTTTTTTAAATCAAATTAATAAAAAAAATGTGCTTGCACATCCTGTGGGGCGCAAATTATGTGGGGCGCACATCCTGCTGCGCACATAAATAAAAATAATATTAAAACATTTTTACAAAAAAAAATATTTAAATCAAATTAATAAAAAACTGTGCTTGAACATTCTGTGGGGCGCAAATTCTGTGGGCCGCAAATCCTGCGGCGCACATCCTGCTGCGCACATAAATAAAAATAATATTAAAAACAAATTACAATTTTTTTTTTTAAATCAAATTAATAAAAAAACTGTCCTTGCACATCCTGTGGGGCACAAATTCTGTGGGGCGCACATCCTGCGGCGCACATCCTGCTGCGCACATAAATAAAAATAATATTAAAAACAATTTACAATTATTTTTTTTTTTAAATCAAATTAAAAAAAAAACTGTGCTTGCACATCCTGTGGGGCGCAAATTATGTGGGCTGCACACCATGCGGCGCACATCCTGCTGCGCACATAAATAAAAATAATATTAAAACATTTTTACAGAAAAAAATATTTAAATATAACTAATAAAAAACCTTGCTTGCACATCCTGTGGGGCGCAAATTATGTGGGGCGCACATCCTGCGGCGCACATCCTGTTGCGCACATAAATAAAAATAATATTAAAACATTTTTACAAAAAAATATATTTAAATCAAATTAATACAAAAACTGTGCTTGCACATCCTGTGGGGCGCAAATTATGTGGGGCGCACATCATGCGGCGCACATCCTGCTGCGCACATAAATAAAAATAATATTAAAACATTTTTACAGAAAAAAATATTTAAATCAAATTAATAAAAAACTGTGGTTGCACATCCTGTGGGGCGCAAATTATGTGGGGCGCACAGACTGCGGCGCACATCCTGCTGCGCACATAGATAAAAATAATATTAAAACATTTTTACAAAAAAAAATATTTAAATCAAATTAATAAAAAAACTGTGCTTGCACATCCTGTGGGGCGCAAATTATGTGGGGCGCACATCCTGCGGCGCACATCCTGCTGCGCACAAAAATAAAAATAATATTAAAAACAATTTACAATTATTTTTTTTTTAAATCAAATTAATAAAAAAACTGTGCTTGCACATCCTGTGGGGCGCAAATTATGTGGGGCGCACATCCTGTGGCGCACATCCTGCTGCGCCCATAAATAAAAATAATATTAAAAACAATTTACGATTATTTTTTTTTAAATCAAATTAATAAAAATACTGTGCTTGCACATCCTGTGGGGCGCAAATTCTGTGGGGCGCACATCCTGCGGCGCACATCCTGCTGCGCACATAGATAAAAATAATATTAAAACATCTTTACAAAAAAAATATTTAAAACAATTAATAAAAAAACTGTGCTTGCTCATCCTCTGGGGCGCAAATTATGTGGGGCGCACATCCTGCGGCGCACCTCCTGCTGCGCACATACATACAAATAATATTAAAACATTTTTACAAAAAAAAATATTTAAATATAACTAATAAAAAAACTGTCCTTGCACATCCTGTTGGGCGCAAATTCTGTGGGTCGCACATCCTGCGGCACACATCCTGCTGCGCACATAAATAAAAATAATATTGAAACAAATTTACAATTTTTTTTTTTTAAATCAAATTAATAAAAAAACTGTGCTTGCACATCCTGTGGGGCGCAAATTATGTGGGGCGCACATCCTGCAGCGCACATCCTGCTGCGCACATAAATAAAAATAAAATTAAAACAAATTTACAATTTTTTTTTTTTAAATCAAATTAATAAAAAAAATGTGCTTGCACATCCTGTGGGGCGCAAATTCTTCGGGGCGCAAATTCTGTGGGGCGCACATCCTGCGGCGCACATCCTGCTGCGCACATAAATAAAAATTATATTAAAACATTTTTACAAAAAAAATATTTAAATCAAATTAATAAAAAACCTTGCTTGCACATCCTGTGGGGCGCAAATTCTGTGGGGCGCACATCCTGCGGTGCACATCCTGCTGCGCACATAAATAAAAATAATATTAAAAACAAATTACAATTTTTTTTTAAATATCAAATTAATAAAAAAACTGTCCTTGCACATCCTGTGGGGCACAAATTCTGTGGGGCGCACATCCTGCGGCGCACATCCTGCTGTGCACATAAATAAAAATAATATTAAAAACAATTTACAATTATTTTTTTTTTAAATCAAATTAAAAAAAAAACTGTGCTTGCACATCCTGTGGGGCGCAAATTATGTGGGGCGCACACCATGCGGCGCACATCCTGCTGCGCACATAAATAAAAATAATATTAAAACATTTTTACAGAAAAAAATATTTAAATATAACTAATAAAAAACCTTGCTTGCACATCCTGTGGGGCGCAAATTATGTGGGGCGCACATCCTGCGGCGCACATCCTGCTGCGCACATAAATAAAAATAATATTAAAACATTTTTACAAAAAAAAATATCTAAATCAAATTAATAAAAAAACTGTGCTTGCACATCCTGTGGGGCAAAAATTCTGTGGGGCGCACATCCTGCGGCGCACGTCCAGCTGCGCACATTAATAAAAATAATATTAAAACAAATTTACAATTTTTTTTTTTTTTAATCACATTAATAAAAAAACTGTGCTTGCACATCCTGTGGGGGACAAATTATGTGGGGCGCACATCCTGCAGCACACATCCTGCTGCGCACATAAGTAAAAATAATATTAAAAACAAACTACAAAATTTTTTTTTTAAATCAAATTAATAAAAAAACTGTGCTTGCACATCCTGTGGGGCGCAAATTATGTGGGGCGCACATCCTGCTGCGCACATAAATAAAAATAATATTAAAACATCTTTACAAAAAAAAATATTTAAATCAAATTAATAAAAAAACTGTGCTTGCACATCCTGTGGGGCGCAAATTCTGTGGGGCGCACATCCTGCGGCACACATCCTGCTGCGCACATAAATAAAAATAAAATTAAAACAAATTTACAAGTTGTTTTTTTTAAATCAAATTAATAAAAAAACTGTGCTTGCACATCCTGTGGGGCGCAAATTATGTGGGGCGCACATCCTGTGGAGCACATCCTGCTGCGCATATAAATAAAAATAATGTTAAAACATTTTTACAAAAAAAAATATTTAAATCAAATTAATAAAAAAACTGTGCTTGCACATCCTGTGGGGCGCAAACTCTGTGGGGCGCACATCCTGCTGCGCACATAAATAAAAATAATATTAAAAACAATTAACATTTTTTTTTTTTAAATCAAATTAATAAAAAAACTGTGCTTGCACATCCTGTGGGGCGCAAATTCTGTAGGGCGCAAATTCTGTGGGGCGCACATCCTGCGGCGCACATCCTGCTGCGCACATAAATAAAAATAATATTAAAACATTTTTACAAAAAAAAATATTTAAATCAAATTAATAAAAAAACTGTGCTTGCACATCCTGTGGGGCGCACATCCTGTGGAGCACATCCTGCTGCGCACATCCTGCTGCGCACATAAATAAAAATAATATTAAAACATTTTTACAAAAAAAAATATTTAAATCAAATTAATAAAAAAACTGTGCTTGCACATCCTGTGGGGCGCACATCCTGTGGAGCAAATCCTGCTGCGCATATAAATAAAAATAATGTTAAAACATTTTTACAAAAAAAAATATTTAAATCAAATTAATAAAAAAACTGTGCTTGCACATCCTGTGGGGCACAAACTCTGCTGCGCACATGAATAAAAATAATATTAAAACATTTTTACAAAAAAAAAAATTTAAATCAAATTAATAAAAAAACTGTGCTTGCACATCCTGTGGGGCGCAAATTATGTGGGGCGCACATCCTGCGGCGCACACCCTGCTGCGCACATAAATAAAAATAATATTAAAACATTTTTACAAAAAAAAATATTTAAATCAAATTGATAAAAAAACTGTGCTTGCACATCCTGTGGGGCGCAAATTCTGTGGGGCGCAAATTCTGTGGGGCGCACATCCTGCGGCGCACATCCTGCTGCGCACATAAATAAAAATAATATTAAAACATTTTTACAAAAAAAAATATTTAAATCAAATTAATAAAAAAACTGTGCTTGAACATCCTTTGGGGCGAAAATGATGTGGGGCGCACATCATGCGGCGCACATCCTGCTGCGCACATAAATAAAAATAATATTAAAACATTTTTACAAAAAAATATATTAAAATCAAATTAATAAAAAAACTGTGCTTGCACATCCTGTGGGGCGCAAATTATGTGGGGCGCACATCCTGCGGCGCACATAAATAAAAATAATATTAAAAACAAATTACAAGTTTTTTTTTTAAAATCAAATTAATAAAAAAACTGTCCTTGCACATCCTGTGGGGCGCAAATCCTGCTGCGCACATGAATAAAAATAATATTAAAACATTTTTACAAAAAATTTTTTTTAAATCAAATTAATAAAAAAACTGTGCATGCACATCCTGTGGGGCGCAAATTCTGTGGGGCGCACATCCTGCAGCGCACATCCTGCTGCGCAAATAAATAAAAATAAACTTAAAAAAAATTTACAATTTTTTTTTTTTAAATCAAATTAATAAAAAAAATGTGCTTGCACATCCTGTGGGGCGCAAATTATGTGGGGCGCACATCCTGCGGCGCACATCCTGCTGCGCACATAAATAAAAATAATATTAAAACATTTTTACAAAAAAATATATTTAAATCAAATTAATAAAAAAACTGTGCTTGCACATCCTGTGGGGCGCAAATTCTGTGGGGCGCACAACCTGCGGCGCACATCCTGCTGCGCACATAAATAAAAATAATATTAAAACATTTTTACAAAAAAATATATTAAAATCAAATTAATAAAAAAACTGTGCTTGCACATCCTGTGGGGCACACATCCTGCGGCGAACATCCTGCTGCGCACATAAATGAAAATAATATTAAAAACAAATTACAATTTTTTTTTTTAAATCAAATTAATAAAAAAACTGTCCTTGCACATCCTGTGGGGCGCAAATTCTGTGGGGCGCACATCCTGCGGCGCACATCCTGCTGCGCACATAAATAAAAATAATATTAAAAACAAATTACAATTTTTTTTTTAAATCAAATTAATAAAAAAACTGTCCTTGCACATCCTGTGGGGCGCAAATTCTGTGGGCCGCAAATCCTGCGGCGCACATCCTGCTGCGCACATAAATAAAAATAATATTAAAAACAAATTACAATTTTGTTTTTAAATCAAATTAATAAAAAAACTGTCCTTGCACATCCTGTGTGGCGCAAATTCTGTGGGGCGCACATCCTGCGGCGCACATCCTGCTGCGCACATAAATAAAAATAATATTAAAACATTTTTACAAAAAAAAATATTTAAATCAAATTAATAAAAAAAATGTGCTTGCACATCCTGTGGGGCGCAAATTCTGTGGGGCGCACATCCTGCTGCGCACATCCTGCTGCGCACATAAATAAAAATAATATTAAAAACAAATTACAATTTTTTTTTTTAAATCAAATTAATAAAAACCTGTCCTTGCACATCCTGTGGGGCGCAAATTCTGTGGGGCGCACATCCTGCGGCGCACATCCTGCTGCGCACATAAATAAAAATAATATTAAAAACAAATTACAATTTTTTTTTTTAAATCAAATTAATAAAAAAACTGTCCTTGCACATCCTGTGGGGCGCAAATTCTGTGGGGCGCACATCCTGCGGCGCACATCCTGCTGCGCACATAAATAAAAATAATATTAAAACATTTTTACAAAAAAAAATATTTAAATCAAATTATTAAAAAAACTGTGCTTGAACATCCTGTGGGGCGCAAATTCTGTGGGGCGCACATCCTGCGGCACACATCCTGCTGCGCACATAAATAAAAATAATATTAAAACATTTTTACAAAAAAAAATATTTAAATCAAATTAATAAAAAAACTGTGCTTGCACATCCTGTGGGGCGCAAATTCTGTGGGGCGGAAATTCTGTGGGGCGCACATCCTGCGGCGCACATCCTGATGCGCACATAAATAAAAATAATATTAAAACATTTTTACAAAAAAAAATATTTAAATCAAATGAATAAAAAAACTGTGCTTGCACATCCTGTGGGGCGCAAATTCTGTGGTGCGCACATCCTGCTGCGCACATAAATAAAAATAATATTAAAATCAAATTACAATTTTTTTTTTAAATCAAATTAATAAAAAAACTGTCCTTGCACATCCTGTGGGGCGCAAATTATGTGGGGCGCACATCCTGCGGCGCACATCCTGCTGCGCACATAAATAAAAATAATATTAAAAACAAATTACAATTTTTTTTTTAAATCAAATTAATAAAAAAACTGTCCTTGCACATCCTGTGGGGCGCAAATTCTGTGGGGCGCACATCCTGCGGCGCACATTCTGCTGCGCACATAAATAAAAATAATATTAAAACATTTTTACAAAAAAAAATATTTAAATCAAATTAATAAAAAAACTGTGCTTGCACATCCTGTGGGGCGCAAATTCTGTGGAGCGCACATCCTGCGGCGCACATCCTGCTGCGCACATAAATAAAAAAAATATTAAAAACAAATTACAATTTTTTTTTTTAAATCAAATTAATAAAAAAACTGTCCTTGCACATCCTGTGGGGCGCAAATTCTGTGGGGCGCAAATGAATACAAATAATATTAAAACATTTTTACAAAAAAAAAAATTTAAATCAAATTAATAAAAAAACTGTGCTTGCACATCCTGTGGGGCGCAAATTCTGTGGAGCGCACATCCTGCGGCGCACATCCTGCTGCGCACATAAATAAAAAAAATATTAAAAACAAATTACAATTTTTTTTTTTAAATCAAATTAATAAAAAAACTGTCCTTGCACATCCTGTGGGGCGCAAATTCTGTGGGGCGCACATCCTGCGGCACACATCCTGCTGCGCACATAAATAAAAATAATATTGAAACAAATTTACAAAAAAAAATATTTAAATCAAATTAATAAAAAAACTGTGCTTGCACATCCTGTGGGGCGCAAATTCTGTGGGGCGCACATCCTGCGGCACACATCCTGCTGCGCACATGAATAAAAATAATATTAAAACATTTTTACAAAAAAAAATATTTAAATCAAATTATTAAAAAAACTGTGCTTGCACATCCTGTGGGGCGCAAATTCTGTGGGGCGCACATGAATAAAAATAATATTAAAACATTTTTACAAAAAAAAATATTTAAATCAAATTAATAAAAAAACTGTGCTTGCACATCCTGTGGGGCGCACATCCTGCGGCGCACATCCTGCTGCGCACATCCTGCTGCGCACAAAAATAAAAATAATATTAAAAACAAATTACAATTTTTTTTTTAAATCAAATTAATAAAAAAACTGTCCATGCACATCCTGTGGGGCGCAAATTAAGTGGGGCGCACATCCTGCGGCGCAAATCCTGCTGCGCACATAAATAAAAATAATATTAAAACATTTTTACAAAAAAAAATATTTAAATCAAATTAATAAAAAAACTGTGCTTGCACATCCTGTGGGGCGCAAATTCTGTAGGGCGCACATCCTGCGGCGCACATCCTGCTGCGCACATAAATAAAAATAATATTAAAAACAAATTACAATTTTTTTTTTAAATCAAATTAATAAAAAAACTGTCCTTGCACATCCTGTGGGGCGCAAATTATGTGGGGCGCACATCCTGCGGCGCACATCCTGCTGCGCACATAAATAAAAATAACATTAAAACATTTTTACAAAAAAAATATTTAAATCAAATTAATAAAAAAACTGTGCTTGCACATCCTGTGGGGCGCAAATTCTGTGGGGCGCACATCCTGCGGCGCACATCCTGCTGCGCACATAAATAAAAATAATATTAAAAACAAATTACAATTTTTTTTTTAAATCAAATTAATAAAAAAACTGTCCTTGCACATCCTGTGGGGCGCAAATTCTGTGGGGCGCACATGAATAAAAATAATATTAAAACATTTTTACAAAAAAAAAGATTTAAATCAAATTAATAAAAAACCTTGCTTGCACATCCTGTGGGGCGCAAATTATGTGGGGAGCACATCCTGCAGCGCACATCCTGCTGCGCAAATAAATAAAAATAAAATCAAAAAAAATTTACAATTTTTTTTTTTTAAATCAAATTAATAAAAAAACTGTGCTTGCACATCCTGTGGGGCGCAAATTATGTGGGGCGCAAATTCTGTAGGGCGCACATCCTGCGGCGCACATCCTGCTGCGCACATAAATAAAAATAATATTAAAAACAAATTACAATTTTTTTTTTTAAATCAAACTAATAAAAAAACTGTCCTTGCACATCCTGTGGGGCGCAAATTATGTGGGGCGCACATCCTGCGGCACACATCCTGCTGCGCACATGAATAAAAATAATATTAAAACATTTTTACAAAAAAAAATATTTAAATCAAATTAATAAAAAAACTGTGCTTGCACATCCTGTGGGGCGCAAATTCTGTGGGGCGCACATCCTGCGGCGCACATCCTGCTGCGCACATAAATAAAAATAATATTAAAAACAATTTACAATTTTTTATTTTTAAATCAAATATAATAAACAAACTGTGCTTGCACATCCTGTGGGAAGCAAATTCTGTGGGGCGCAAATCCTGCGGCGCACAACCTGCTGCGCACATA
Source organism: Pleuronectes platessa (assembly GCF_947347685.1). NCBI lineage: Eukaryota > Metazoa > Chordata > Actinopteri > Pleuronectiformes > Pleuronectidae > Pleuronectes > Pleuronectes platessa. The sequence continues at coordinate 32,047,678 of NC_070627.1, read as the reverse complement.
AATAAAAATAATATTAAAAACAATTTACAAGTTTTTTTTTTTAAATCAAATTAATAAACAAACTGTGCTTGCACATCCTGTGGGGCGCAAATTATGTGGGGCGCACATCCTGCAGCGCACATCCTGCTGCGCAAATAAATAAAAATAAAATTAAAAAAAATTAACAATTTTTTTTTTTAAATCAAATTAATAAAAAACTGCTTGCACATCCTGTGGGGCGCAAATTCTGTGGGGCGCACATCCTGCGGCGCACATCCTGCTGCGCACATAAATAAAAATAATATTAAAAACAAATTACAATTTTTTTTTTAAATCAAATTAATAAAAAAACTGTCCTTGCACATCCTGTGGGGCGCAAATTCTGTGGGGCGCACATAAATAAAAATAATATTAAAACATTTTTACAAAAAAAAATATTTAAATCAAATTAATAAAAAAACTGTGCTTAAACATCCTGTGGGGCGCAAATTATGTGGGGCGCACATCCTGCGGCGCACATCCTGCTGCGCACATAAATAAAAATAATATTAAAACATTTTTACAAAAAAATATATTTAAATCAAATTGATAAAAAAACTGTGCTTGCACATCCTGTGGGGCGCAAATTATGTGGGGCGCACATCCTGCAGCGCACATCCTGCTGCGCAAATAAATAAAAATAAAATAAAAAAAATTAACAATTTTTTTTTTTAAATCAAATTAATAAAAAAACTGTGCTTGCACATCCTGTGGGGCGCAAATTCTGTGGGGCGCAAATTCTGTGGGGCAAACATCCTGCGGCACACATCCTGCTGCGCACTTAAATAAAAATAATATTAAAACATTTTTACAAAAAAAAATATTTAAATCAAATTAATAAAAAAAGTGTGCTTGCACATCCTGTGGGGCGCAAACTCTGTGGGGCGCACATCCTGCGGCGCACATCCTGCTGCGCACATAAATAAAAATAATATTAAAAACAAATTACAATTTTTTTTTTTCGATCAAATTAATAAAAAAACTGTCCTTGCACATCCTGTGGGGCGCAAATTCTGTGGGGCACACATCCTGCAGCGCACATCCTGCTGCGCACATAAATAAAAATAATATTAAAACATTTTTACAAAAAAAAATATTTAAATCAAATTAATAAAAAAACTGTGCTTGCACATCCTGTGGGGCGCAAATTATGTGGGGCGCACATCCTGCAGCGCACATCCTGCTGCGCAAATGAGTAAAAATAAATAAAACAAAATACAATTTTTTTTTTTTAAATCAAATTAATAGAAAACTGTCCATGCACATCCTGTGGGGCGCAAATTCTGTGGGGCGCACATCCTGCGGCGCACATCCTGCTGCGCACATAAATAAAAATAATATTAAAAACAAATTACAATTTTTTTTTTTGAATCAAATTAATAAAAAAACTGTCCTTGCACATCCTGTGGGGCGCAAATTCTGTGGGGCGCACATCGTGCGGCGCACATCCTGCTGCGCACATAAATAAAAATAATATTAAAACATTTTTACAAAAAAAAATATTTAAATCAAATTAATAAAAAAACTGTGCTTGCACATCCTGTGGGGCGCAAATTATGTGGGGCGCACATCCTGCGGCGCACATCCTGCTGCGCACATAAATAAAAATAATATTAAAACATTTTTACAAAAAAATATATTTAAATCAAATTGATAAAAAAACTGTGCTTGCACATCCTGTGGGGCGCAAATTATGTGGGGCGCACATCCTGCAGCGCACATCCTGCTGTGCAAATAAATAAAAATAAAATAAAAAAAATTAACAATTTTTTTTTTTAAATCAAATTAATAAAAAAACTGTGCTTGCACATCCTGTGGGGCGCAAATTCTGTGGGGCGCAAATTCTGTGGGGCAAACATCCTGCGGCACACATCCTGCTGCGCACATAAATAAAAATAATATTAAAAACAAATTACAATTTTTTTTTTTAAATCAAATTAATAAAAAAACTGTCCTTGCACATCCTGTGGGGCGCAAATTATGTGGGGCGCACATCCTGCTGCGCACATAAATAAAAATAATATTAAAAACAAATTACAATTTTTTTTTTTTAAATCAAATTAATAAAAAAACTGTCCATGCACATCCTGTGGGGCGCAAATTAAGTGGGGCGCACATCCTGCGGCACACATCCTGCTGCGCACATAAATAAAAATAATATTAAAACATTTTTACAAAAAAATATATTTAAATCAAATTAATAAAAAAACTGTGCTTGCACTTCCTGTGGGGCACAAATTATGTGGGGCGCACATCCTGCAGCACACATCCTGCTGCGCACATACATAAAAATAATATTAAAAACAAATTACAATTTTTTTTTAAAAATCAAATTAATAAAAAAACTGTCCTTGCACATCCTGTGGGGCGCAAATTCTGTAGGGCGCACATCCTGCGGCGCACATCCTGCTGCGCACATAAATAAAAATAATATTAAAACATTTTTACAAAAAAAAATATCTAAATCAAATTAATAAAAAAACTGTGCTTGCACATCCTGTGGGGCGCAAATTCTGTGGGGCGCACATCCTGCGGCGCACATCCTGCTGCGCACATAAATAAAAATAATATTAAAAACAAATTACAATTTTTTTTTTTAAATCAAATGAATAAAAAAACTGTGCTTGCACATCCTGTGGGGCGCAAATTATGTGGGGCGCACATCCTGCAGCGCACATCCTGCTGCGCAAATAAATAAAAATAAAATTAAAAAAAATTTACAATATTTTTTTTTTAAATCAAATTAATAAAAAAACTGTCCTTGCACATCCTGTGGGGCGCAAATTCTGTGGGGCGCACATGAATAAAAATAATATTAAAACATTTTTACAAAAAAAAATATTTAAATTATATTAATAAAAAAACTGTGCTTGCACATCCTGTGGGGCGCAAATTCTGTGGGTTGCACATCCTGCGGCGCACATCCTGCTGCGCACATAAATAAAAATAATATTAAAACATTTTTACAAAAAAAAATATTTAAATCAAATGAATAAAAAAACTGTCCTTGCACATCCTGTGGGGCGCAAATTCTGTGGGGCGCACATCCTGCGGCGCACATAAATAAAAATAATATTAAAAACAAATTACAATTTTTTTTTTAAATCAAATTAATAAAAAAACTGTCCTTGCACATCCTGTGGGGCGCAAATTCTGTGGGGCGCACATCCTGCGGCGCACATCCTGCTGCGCACATAAATAAAAATAATATTAAAAACAAATTACAATTTTTTTTTTTAAATCAAATTAATAAAAAAACTGTCCTTGCACATCCTGTGGGGCGCAAATTATGTGGGGCGCACATCCTGCGGCGCACATCCTGCTGCGCACATAAATAAAAATAATATTGCAACATTTTTACAAAAAAAAATATTTAAATCAAATTAATAAAAAAACTGTGCTTGCACATCCTGTGGGGCGCACATCCTGCGGCACATATCCTGCTGCGCACATAAATAAAAATAATATTAAAAACAATTTAAATTTTTTTTTTTTTAAATCAAATTAATAAACAAACTGTGCTTACACATCCTGTGGGGCGCAAATTCTGTGGGGCGCATATCCTGCGGCGCACATCCTGCTGCGCACATAAATAAAAATAATATTAAAACATTTTTACAAAAAAAATATTTAAATCAAATTAATAAAAAAACTGTCCTTGCACATCCTGTGGGGCGCAAATTCTGTCGGGCGCACATCCTTCTCACGCACATCCTGCTGCGCACATAAATAAAAATAATATTAAAACATTTTTACAAAAAAAAATATTTAAATCAAATTAATAAAAAAACTGTGCTTGCACATCCTGTGGGGCGCAAATTCTGTGGGGCGCACATCCTGCGGCGCACATCCTGCTGCGCACATGAATAAAAATAATATTAAAAACAATTTACAATTTTTTTTTTTTAAATCAAATTAATAAACAAACTGTGCTTGCACATCCTGTGGGGCGCAAATTCTGTGGGGCGCACATCCTGCGGCGCACATCCTGCTGCGCACATGAATAAAAATAATATTAAAACATTTTTACAAAAAAAATATTTAAATCAAATTAATAAAAAAACTGTGCTTGCACATCCTGTGGGGCGCAAATTCTGTGGGGCGCACATGCTGCTGCGCACATAAATAAAAATAATATTAAATACAAATTACAATTTTTTTTTTTAAATCAAATTAATAAAAAAACTGTCCTTGCACATCCTGTGGGGCGCAAATTCTGTGGGGCGCACATCCTGCGGCGCACATCCTGCTGCGCACATAAAAAAAAATAATATTAAAACATTTTTACAAAAAAAAATATTTAAATCAAATTAATAAAAAAAATGTGCTTGCACATCCTGTGGGGCGCAAATTCTGTGGGGTGCACATCCTGCTGCGCACATAAATAAAAATAATATTAAAAACAAATTACAATTTTTTTTTTAAATCAAATTAATAAAAAAACTGTCCTTGCACATTCTGTGGGGCGCACATCCTGCGGCGCACATCCTGCTGCGCACATAAATAAAAATAATATTAAAAACAATTTACATTTTTTTTTTTTAAATCAAATTAATAAAAAAACTGTGCTTGCATATCCTGTGGGGCGCAAATTCTGTGGGGCGCACATCCTGCGGCGCACATCCTGCTGCGCACATAAATAAAAATAATATTAAAAACAATTTACATTTTTTTTTTTTAAATCAAATTAATAAAAAAACTGTGCTTGCACATCCTGTGGGGCCTAAATTCTGTGGGGCGCACATCCTGCGGCGCACATCCTGCTGCGCACATAAATAAAAATAATATTATAACATTTTTACAAAAAAAAATATTTAAATCAAATTAATAAAAAAACTGTGCTTGCATATCCTGTGGGGCGCAAATTCTGTGGGGCGCACATCCTGCGGCGCACATCCTGCTGCGCACATAAATAAAAATAATATTAAAAACAAATTATAGTTTTTTTTTTAAATCAAATTAATAAAAAAACAGTCCTTGCACATCCTGTGGGGCGCAAATTCTGTGGGGCGCAAATTCTGTGGGGCGCACATCATGCGGCGCACATCCAGCTGCGCACATTAATAATAATAATATTAAAACATTTTTACAAAAAAAAATATTTAAATCAAATTAATAAAAAAACTGTGCTTGCACATCCTGTGGGGCGCAAATTCTGCTGCGCACTTGAATAAAAATAATATTAAAACATTTTTACAAAAAAAAATATTTATATCAAATTAATAAAAAAACTGTGCTTGCACATCCTGTGGGGCGTAAATTCTGTGGGGCGCACATCCTGCGGCGCACATCCTGCTGCGCACATAAATAAAAATAATATTAAAAACAAATTACAATTTTTTTTTTTAAATCAAATTAATAAAAAAACTGTCCTTGCACATCCTGTGGGGCGCAAATTCTGTGGGGCGCACATCCTGCGGCGCACATCCTGATGCGCACATAAATACAAATAATATTAAAACATTTTTACAAAAAAAAATATTTAAATCAAATTAATAAAAAAACTGTGCTTGCACATCCTGTGGGGCGCAAATTCTGTGGGGCGCACATCCTGCAGCGCACATCCTGCTGCGCACATAAATAAAAATAATATTAAAACATTTTTACAAAAAAAATATTTAAATCAAATTAATAAAAAAACTGTGCTTGCACATCCTGTGGGGCGCAAATTCTGTGGGGCGCACATCCTGCGGCGCACATCCTGCTGCGCACATAAATAAAAATAATATTAAAAACAAATTACAATTTTTTTTTTAAATCAAATTAATAAAAAAACTGTCCTTGCACATCCTGTGGGGCGCAAATTCTGTGGGGTTCACATCCTGCGGCGCACATCCTGCTGCGCACATAAATAAAAATAATATTAAAACATTTTTACAAAAAAAAATATTTAAATCAAATTAATAAAAAACTGTGCTTGCACATCCTGTGGGGCGCAAATGAATACAAATAATATTAAAACATTTTTACAAAAAAAAAAATTTAAATCAAATTAATAAAAAAACTGTGCTTGCACATCCTGTGGGGCGCAAATTATGTGGGGCGCACATCATGCGGCCCACATCCTGCGGCGCACATCCTGCTGTGCAAATAAATATAAATAAAATTAAAAAAAATTTACAATTTTTTTTTTTAAATCAAATTAATAAAAAAAATGTGCTTGCACATCTTGTGGGGCGCAAATTATGTGGGGCGCACATCCTGCTGCGCACATAAATAAAAATAATATTAAAACATTTTTACAAAAAAAAAAATTTAAATCAAATTAATAAAAAAACTGTGCTTGCACATCCTGTGGGGCGCAAATTCTGTGGGGCGCACATCCTGCGGCGCACATCCTGCTGCGCACATAAATAAAAATAATATTAAAAACAAATTACAATTTTTTTTTTTAAATCAAATTAATAAAAAAACTGTCCTTGCACATCCTGTTGGGCGCAAATTCTGTGGGGCGCACATGAATAAAAATAATATTAAAACATTTTTACAAAAAAAAATATTTAAATTAAATTAATAAAAAAACTGTGCTTGCACATCCTGTGGTGCGCAAATTCTGTGGAGCGCACATCCTGCGGCGCACATCCTGCTGCGCACATAAATAAAAATAATATTAAAACATTTTTACAAAAAAAAATATTTAAATCAAATTAATAAAAAAACTGTGCTTGCACATCCTGTGGGGCGCACATCCTGTGGAGCACATCCTGCTGCGCACATCCTGCTGCGCACATAAATAAAAATAATATTAAAACATTTTTACAAAAAAAAATATTTAAATCAAATTAATAAAAAAACTGTGCTTGCACATCCTGTGGGGCGCACATCCTGTGGAGCAAATCCTGCTGCGCATATAAATAAAAATAATGTTAAAACATTTTTACAAAAAAAAATATTTAAATCAAATTAATAAAAAAACTGTGCTTGCACATTCTGTGGGGCGCAAATTATGTGGGGCGCACATCCTGCGGCGCACATCCTGCTGTGCACATGAATAAAAATAATATTAAAACATTTTTACAAAAAAAAATATTTAAATATAACTAATAAAAAACCTTGCTTGCACATACCTGTGGGGCGCAAATTATGTGGGGCGCACATCCTGCGGCGCACATCCTGCTGCGCACATAAATAAAAATAATATTAAAAACAATTTACAATTTTTTTTTTTAAATCAAATTAATAAAAAAACTGTGCTTGCACATCCTGTGGGGCGCAAATTCTGTGGGGCGCACATCCTGTGGCGCACATCCTGCTGCGCACATAAATAAAAATGATATTAAAAACGTTTTTACAAAAAAAAATATTTAAATCAAATTAATAAAAAAACTGTGCTTGCACATCCTGTGGGGCGCAAATTATGTGGGGCGCACATCCTGCGGCGCACATCCTGCTGCGCACATAAATAAAAATAATATTAAAAACAATTTACAATTATTTTTTTTTAAATCAAATTAATAAAAAAACTGTGCTTGCACATCCTGTGGGGCGCAAATTCTGTGGGGCGCACATCCTGCGGCGCACATCCAGCTGCGCACATTAATACAAATAATATTAAAACATTTTTACAAAAAAAAATATTTAAATCAAATTAATAAAAAAACTGTGCTTGCACAACCCGTGGGGCGCAAATTCTGTGGGGCGCACATCCTGCGGCGCACATCCTGCTGCGCACATGAATAAAAATGAAATTAAAAAAAATTTACAATTTTTTTTTTTAAATCAAATTAATAAAAAAAATGTGCTTGCACATCCTGTGGGGCGCAAATTATGTGGGGCGCACATCCTGCTGCGCACATAAATAAAAATAATATTAAAACATTTTTACAAAAAAAAATATTTAAATCAAATTAATAAAAAACTGTGCTTGAACATTCTGTGGGGCGCAAATTCTGTGGGCCGCAAATCCTGCGGCGCACATCCTGCTGCGCACATAAATAAAAATAATATTAAAAACAAATTACAATTTTTTTTTTTAAATCAAATTAATAAAAAAACTGTCCTTGCACATCCTGTGGGGCACAAATTCTGTGGGGCGCACATCCTGCGGCGCACATCCTGCTGCGCACATAAATAAAAATAATATTAAAAACAATTTACAATTATTTTTTTTTTTAAATCAAATTAAAAAAAAAACTGTGCTTGCACATCCTGTGGGGCGCAAATTATGTGGGCTGCACACCATGCGGCGCACATCCTGCTGCGCACATAAATAAAAATAATATTAAAACATTTTTACAGAAAAAAATATTTAAATATAACTAATAAAAAACCTTGCTTGCACATCCTGTGGGGCGCAAATTATGTGGGGCGCACATCCTGCGGCGCACATCCTGTTGCGCACATAAATAAAAATAATATTAAAACATTTTTACAAAAAAATATATTTAAATCAAATTAATACAAAAACTGTGCTTGCACATCCTGTGGGGCGCAAATTATGTGGGGCGCACATCATGCGGCGCACATCCTGCTGCGCACATAAATAAAAATAATATTAAAACATTTTTACAGAAAAAAATATTTAAATCAAATTAATAAAAAACTGTGGTTGCACATCCTGTGGGGCGCAAATTATGTGGGGCGCACAGACTGCGGCGCACATCCTGCTGCGCACATAGATAAAAATAATATTAAAACATTTTTACAAAAAAAAATATTTAAATCAAATTAATAAAAAAACTGTGCTTGCACATCCTGTGGGGCGCAAATTATGTGGGGCGCACATCCTGCGGCGCACATCCTGCTGCGCACAAAAATAAAAATAATATTAAAAACAATTTACAATTATTTTTTTTTTAAATCAAATTAATAAAAAAACTGTGCTTGCACATCCTGTGGGGCGCAAATTATGTGGGGCGCACATCCTGTGGCGCACATCCTGCTGCGCCCATAAATAAAAATAATATTAAAAACAATTTACGATTATTTTTTTTTAAATCAAATTAATAAAAATACTGTGCTTGCACATCCTGTGGGGCGCAAATTCTGTGGGGCGCACATCCTGCGGCGCACATCCTGCTGCGCACATAGATAAAAATAATATTAAAACATCTTTACAAAAAAAATATTTAAAACAATTAATAAAAAAACTGTGCTTGCTCATCCTCTGGGGCGCAAATTATGTGGGGCGCACATCCTGCGGCGCACCTCCTGCTGCGCACATACATACAAATAATATTAAAACATTTTTACAAAAAAAAATATTTAAATATAACTAATAAAAAAACTGTCCTTGCACATCCTGTTGGGCGCAAATTCTGTGGGTCGCACATCCTGCGGCACACATCCTGCTGCGCACATAAATAAAAATAATATTGAAACAAATTTACAATTTTTTTTTTTTAAATCAAATTAATAAAAAAACTGTGCTTGCACATCCTGTGGGGCGCAAATTATGTGGGGCGCACATCCTGCAGCGCACATCCTGCTGCGCACATAAATAAAAATAAAATTAAAACAAATTTACAATTTTTTTTTTTTAAATCAAATTAATAAAAAAAATGTGCTTGCACATCCTGTGGGGCGCAAATTCTTCGGGGCGCAAATTCTGTGGGGCGCACATCCTGCGGCGCACATCCTGCTGCGCACATAAATAAAAATTATATTAAAACATTTTTACAAAAAAAATATTTAAATCAAATTAATAAAAAACCTTGCTTGCACATCCTGTGGGGCGCAAATTCTGTGGGGCGCACATCCTGCGGTGCACATCCTGCTGCGCACATAAATAAAAATAATATTAAAAACAAATTACAATTTTTTTTTAAATATCAAATTAATAAAAAAACTGTCCTTGCACATCCTGTGGGGCACAAATTCTGTGGGGCGCACATCCTGCGGCGCACATCCTGCTGTGCACATAAATAAAAATAATATTAAAAACAATTTACAATTATTTTTTTTTTAAATCAAATTAAAAAAAAAACTGTGCTTGCACATCCTGTGGGGCGCAAATTATGTGGGGCGCACACCATGCGGCGCACATCCTGCTGCGCACATAAATAAAAATAATATTAAAACATTTTTACAGAAAAAAATATTTAAATATAACTAATAAAAAACCTTGCTTGCACATCCTGTGGGGCGCAAATTATGTGGGGCGCACATCCTGCGGCGCACATCCTGCTGCGCACATAAATAAAAATAATATTAAAACATTTTTACAAAAAAAAATATCTAAATCAAATTAATAAAAAAACTGTGCTTGCACATCCTGTGGGGCAAAAATTCTGTGGGGCGCACATCCTGCGGCGCACGTCCAGCTGCGCACATTAATAAAAATAATATTAAAACAAATTTACAATTTTTTTTTTTTTTAATCACATTAATAAAAAAACTGTGCTTGCACATCCTGTGGGGGACAAATTCTGTGGGGCGCACATCCTGCAGCACACATCCTGCTGCGCACATAAGTAAAAATAATATTAAAAACAAACTACAAAATTTTTTTTTTAAATCAAATTAATAAAAAAACTGTGCTTGCACATCCTGTGGGGCGCAAATTATGTGGGGCGCACATCCTGCTGCGCACATAAATAAAAATAATATTAAAACATCTTTACAAAAAAAAATATTTAAATCAAATTAATAAAAAAACTGTGCTTGCACATCCTGTGGGGCGCAAATTCTGTGGGGCGCACATCCTGCGGCACACATCCTGCTGCGCACATAAATAAAAATAAAATTAAAACAAATTTACAAGTTGTTTTTTTTAAATCAAATTAATAAAAAAACTGTGCTTGCACATCCTGTGGGGCACAAATTATGTGGGGCGCACATCCTGTGGAGCACATCCTGCTGCGCATATAAATAAAAATAATGTTAAAACATTTTTACAAAAAAAAATATTTAAATCAAATTAATAAAAAAACTGTGCTTGCACATCCTGTGGGGCGCAAACTCTGTGGGGCGCACATCCTGCTGCGCACATAAATAAAAATAATATTAAAAACAATTAACATTTTTTTTTTTTAAATCAAATTAATAAAAAAACTGTGCTTGCACATCCTGTGGGGCGCAAATTCTGTAGGGCGCAAATTCTGTGGGGCGCACATCCTGCGGCGCACATCCTGCTGCGCACATAAATAAAAATAATATTAAAACATTTTTACAAAAAAAAATATTTAAATCAAATTAATAAAAAAACTGTGCTTGCACATCCTGTGGGGCGCACATCCTGTGGAGCACATCCTGCTGCGCACATCCTGCTGCGCACATAAATAAAAATAATATTAAAACATTTTTACAAAAAAAAATATTTAAATCAAATTAATAAAAAAACTGTGCTTGCACATCCTGTGGGGCGCACATCCTGTGGAGCAAATCCTGCTGCGCATATAAATAAAAATAATGTTAAAACATTTTTACAAAAAAAAATATTTAAATCAAATTAATAAAAAAACTGTGCTTGCACATCCTGTGGGGCACAAACTCTGCTGCGCACATGAATAAAAATAATATTAAAACATTTTTACAAAAAAAAAAATTTAAATCAAATTAATAAAAAAACTGTGCTTGCACATCCTGTGGGGCGCAAATTATGTGGGGCGCACATCCTGCGGCGCACACCCTGCTGCGCACATAAATAAAAATAATATTAAAACATTTTTACAAAAAAAAATATTTAAATCAAATTGATAAAAAAACTGTGCTTGCACATCCTGTGGGGCGCAAATTCTGTGGGGCGCAAATTCTGTGGGGCGCACATCCTGCGGCGCACATCCTGCTGCGCACATAAATAAAAATAATATTAAAACATTTTTACAAAAAAAAATATTTAAATCAAATTAATAAAAAAACTGTGCTTGAACATCCTTTGGGGCGAAAATGATGTGGGGCGCACATCATGCGGCGCACATCCTGCTGCGCACATAAATAAAAATAATATTAAAACATTTTTACAAAAAAATATATTAAAATCAAATTAATAAAAAAACTGTGCTTGCACATCCTGTGGGGCGCAAATTATGTGGGGCGCACATCCTGCGGCGCACATAAATAAAAATAATATTAAAAACAAATTACAAGTTTTTTTTTTAAAATCAAATTAATAAAAAAACTGTCCTTGCACATCCTGTGGGGCGCAAATCCTGCTGCGCACATGAATAAAAATAATATTAAAACATTTTTACAAAAAATTTTTTTTAAATCAAATTAATAAAAAAACTGTGCATGCACATCCTGTGGGGCGCAAATTCTGTGGGGCGCACATCCTGCAGCGCACATCCTGCTGCGCAAATAAATAAAAATAAACTTAAAAAAAATTTACAATTTTTTTTTTTTAAATCAAATTAATAAAAAAAATGTGCTTGCACATCCTGTGGGGCGCAAATTATGTGGGGCGCACATCCTGCGGCGCACATCCTGCTGCGCACATAAATAAAAATAATATTAAAACATTTTTACAAAAAAATATATTTAAATCAAATTAATAAAAAAACTGTGCTTGCACATCCTGTGGGGCGCAAATTCTGTGGGGCGCACAACCTGCGGCGCACATCCTGCTGCGCACATAAATAAAAATAATATTAAAACATTTTTACAAAAAAATATATTAAAATCAAATTAATAAAAAAACTGTGCTTGCACATCCTGTGGGGCACACATCCTGCGGCGAACATCCTGCTGCGCACATAAATGAAAATAATATTAAAAACAAATTACAATTTTTTTTTTTAAATCAAATTAATAAAAAAACTGTCCTTGCACATCCTGTGGGGCGCAAATTCTGTGGGGCGCACATCCTGCGGCGCACATCCTGCTGCGCACATAAATAAAAATAATATTAAAAACAAATTACAATTTTTTTTTTAAATCAAATTAATAAAAAAACTGTCCTTGCACATCCTGTGGGGCGCAAATTCTGTGGGCCGCAAATCCTGCGGCGCACATCCTGCTGCGCACATAAATAAAAATAATATTAAAAACAAATTACAATTTTGTTTTTAAATCAAATTAATAAAAAAACTGTCCTTGCACATCCTGTGGGGCGCAAATTCTGTGGGGCGCACATCCTGCGGCGCACATCCTGCTGCGCACATGAATAAAAATAATATTAAAACATTTTTACAAAAAAAAATATTTAAATCAAATTAATAAAAAAACTGTGCTTGCACATCCTGTGGGGCGCAAATTATGTGGGGCGCACATCATGCGGCGCACATCCTGCTGCGCACATAAATAAAAATAATATTAAAACATCTTTACAAAAAAAATATTTAAAACAATTAATAAAAAAACTGTGCTTGCTCATCCTGTGGGGCGCAAATTCTGTGGGGCGCACATCCTGCGGCGCACATCCTGCTGCGCACATAAATAAAAATAATATTAAAAACAAATTACAATTTTTTTTTTTAAATCAAATTAATAAAAAAACTGTCCTTGCACATCCTGTGTGGCGCAAATTCTGTGGGGCGCACATCCTGCGGCGCACATCCTGCTGCGCACATAAATAAAAATAATATTAAAACATTTTTACAAAAAAAAATATTTAAATCAAATTAATAAAAAAAATGTGCTTGCACATCCTGTGGGGCGCAAATTCTGTGGGGCGCACATCCTGCTGCGCACATCCTGCTGCGCACATAAATAAAAATAATATTAAAAACAAATTACAATTTTTTTTTTTAAATCAAATTAATAAAAACCTGTCCTTGCACATCCTGTGGGGCGCAAATTCTGTGGGGCGCACATCCTGCGGCGCACATCCTGCTGCGCACATAAATAAAAATAATATTAAAAACAAATTACAATTTTTTTTTTTAAATCAAATTAATAAAAAAACTGTCCTTGCACATCCTGTGGGGCGCAAATTCTGTGGGGCGCACATCCTGCGGCGCACATCCTGCTGCGCACATAAATAAAAATAATATTAAAACATTTTTACAAAAAAAAATATTTAAATCAAATTATTAAAAAAACTGTGCTTGAACATCCTGTGGGGCGCAAATTCTGTGGGGCGCACATCCTGCGGCACACATCCTGCTGCGCACATAAATAAAAATAATATTAAAACATTTTTACAAAAAAAAATATTTAAATCAAATTAATAAAAAAACTGTGCTTGCACATCCTGTGGGGCGCAAATTCTGTGGGGCGGAAATTCTGTGGGGCGCACATCCTGCGGCGCACATCCTGATGCGCACATAAATAAAAATAATATTAAAACATTTTTACAAAAAAAAAAATTTAAATCAAATGAATAAAAAAACTGTGCTTGCACATCCTGTGGGGCGCAAATTCTGTGGTGCGCACATCCTGCTGCGCACATAAATAAAAATAATATTAAAATCAAATTACAATTTTTTTTTTAAATCAAATTAATAAAAAAACTGTCCTTGCACATCCTGTGGGGCGCAAATTATGTGGGGCGCACATCCTGCGGCGCACATCCTGCTGCGCACATAAATAAAAATAATATTAAAAACAAATTACAATTTTTTTTTTAAATCAAATTAATAAAAAAACTGTCCTTGCACATCCTGTGGGGCGCAAATTCTGTGGGGCGCACATCCTGCGGCGCACATTCTGCTGCGCACATAAATAAAAATAATATTAAAACATTTTTACAAAAAAAAATATTTAAATCAAATTAATAAAAAAACTGTGCTTGCACATCCTGTGGGGCGCAAATTCTGTGGAGCGCACATCCTGCGGCGCACATCCTGCTGCGCACATAAATAAAAAAAATATTAAAAACAAATTACAATTTTTTTTTTTAAATCAAATTAATAAAAAAACTGTCCTTGCACATCCTGTGGGGCGCAAATTCTGTGGGGCGCAAATGAATACAAATAATATTAAAACATTTTTACAAAAAAAAAAATTTAAATCAAATTAATAAAAAAACTGTGCTTGCACATCCTGTGGGGCGCAAATTCTGTGGAGCGCACATCCTGCGGCGCACATCCTGCTGCGCACATAAATAAAAAAAATATTAAAAACAAATTACAATTTTTTTTTTTAAATCAAATTAATAAAAAAACTGTCCTTGCACATCCTGTGGGGCGCAAATTCTGTGGGGCGCACATCCTGCGGCACACATCCTGCTGCGCACATAAATAAAAATAATATTGAAACAAATTTACAAAAAAAAATATTTAAATCAAATTAATAAAAAAACTGTGCTTGCACATCCTGTGGGGCGCAAATTCTGTGGGGCGCACATCCTGCGGCACACATCCTGCTGCGCACATGAATAAAAATAATATTAAAACATTTTTACAAAAAAAAATATTTAAATCAAATTATTAAAAAAACTGTGCTTGCACATCCTGTGGGGCGCAAATTCTGTGGGGCGCACATGAATAAAAATAATATTAAAACATTTTTACAAAAAAAAATATTTAAATCAAATTAATAAAAAAACTGTGCTTGCACATCCTGTGGGGCGCACATCCTGCGGCGCACATCCTGCTGCGCACATCCTGCTGCGCACAAAAATAAAAATAATATTAAAAACAAATTACAATTTTTTTTTTAAATCAAATTAATAAAAAAACTGTCCATGCACATCCTGTGGGGCGCAAATTAAGTGGGGCGCACATCCTGCGGCGCAAATCCTGCTGCGCACATAAATAAAAATAATATTAAAACATTTTTACAAAAAAAAATATTTAAATCAAATTAATAAAAAAACTGTGCTTGCACATCCTGTGGGGCGCAAATTCTGTAGGGCGCACATCCTGCGGCGCACATCCTGCTGCGCACATAAATAAAAATAATATTAAAAACAAATTACAATTTTTTTTTTAAATCAAATTAATAAAAAAACTGTCCTTGCACATCCTGTGGGGCGCAAATTATGTGGGGCGCACATCCTGCGGCGCACATCCTGCTGCGCACATAAATAAAAATAACATTAAAACATTTTTACAAAAAAAATATTTAAATCAAATTAATAAAAAAACTGTGCTTGCACATCCTGTGGGGCGCAAATTCTGTGGGGCGCACATCCTGCGGCGCACATCCTGCTGCGCACATAAATAAAAATAATATTAAAAACAAATTACAATTTTTTTTTTAAATCAAATTAATAAAAAAACTGTCCTTGCACATCCTGTGGGGCGCAAATTCTGTGGGGCGCACATGAATAAAAATAATATTAAAACATTTTTACAAAAAAAAAGATTTAAATCAAATTAATAAAAAACCTTGCTTGCACATCCTGTGGGGCGCAAATTATGTGGGGAGCACATCCTGCAGCGCACATCCTGCTGCGCAAATAAATAAAAATAAAATCAAAAAAAATTTACAATTTTTTTTTTTTAAATCAAATTAATAAAAAAACTGTGCTTGCACATCCTGTGGGGCGCAAATTATGTGGGGCGCAAATTCTGTAGGGCGCACATCCTGCGGCGCACATCCTGCTGCGCACATAAATAAAAATAATATTAAAAACAAATTACAATTTTTTTTTTTAAATCAAACTAATAAAAAAACTGTCCTTGCACATCCTGTGGGGCGCAAATTATGTGGGGCGCACATCCTGCGGCACACATCCTGCTGCGCACATGAATAAAAATAATATTAAAACATTTTTACAAAAAAAAATATTTAAATCAAATTAATAAAAAAACTGTGCTTGCACATCCTGTGGGGCGCAAATTCTGTGGGGCGCACATCCTGCGGCGCACATCCTGCTGCGCACATAAATAAAAATAATATTAAAAACAATTTACAATTTTTTTTTTTTAAATCAAATATAATAAACAAACTGTGCTTGCACATCCTGTGGGAAGCAAATTCTGTGGGGCGCAAATCCTGCGGCGCACAACCTGCTGCGCACATAAATAAAAATAATATTAAAAACAATTTACAAGTTTTTTTTTTTAAATCAAATTAATAAACAAACTGTGCTTGCACATCCTGTGGGGCGCAAATTATGTGGGGCGCACATCCTGCAGCGCACATCCTGCTGCGCAAATAAATAAAAATAAAATTAAAAAAAATTAACAATTTTTTTTTTTAAATCAAATTAATAAAAAACTGCTTGCACATCCTGTGGGGCGCAAATTCTGTGGGGCGCACATCCTGCGGCGCACATCCTGCTGCGCACATAAATAAAAATAATATTAAAACATTTTTACAAAAAAATATATTTAAATCAAATTAATAAAAAAACTGTGCTTGCACATCCTGTGGGGCACAAATTCTGTGGGGCGCACATCCTGCGGCGCAAATCCTGCTGCGCACATGAATAAAAATAATATTAACACATTTTTACAAAAAAAAATATTTAAATCAAATTAATAAAAAAACTGTGCTTGCACATCCTGTGGGGCGCAAATTCTGTGGGGCGCACATGAATAAAAATAATATTAAAACATTTTTACAAAAAAAAATATTTAAATCAAATTAATAAAAAAACTGTGCTTGCACCTCCTGTGGGGCGCACATCCTGCGGCGCACATCCTGCTGCCCACATCCTGCTGCGCACATAAATAAAAATAATATTAAAAACAATTTACAATTTTTTTTTTTTAAATGAAATTAATAAACAAACTGTGCTTGCACATCCTGTGGGGCGCAAATTATGTGGGGCGCACATCCTGCGGCGCACATCCTGCTGCGCACATAAATAAAAATAATATTAAAAACAAATTACAATTTTTTTTTTTAAATCAAATTAATAAAAAAACTGTCCTTGCACATCCTGTGGGGCGCACATCCTGCGGCGCACATCCTGCTGCGCACATAAATAAAAATAATATTAAAAACAAATTACAATTTTTTTTTAAAAATCAAATTAATAAAAAAACTGTCCTTGCACATCCTGTGGGGGGCAAATTCTGTGGGGCGCACATCCTGCGGCGCACATCCTGCTGCGCACATAAATAAAAATAAAATTAAAACATTTTTACAAAAAAAAATATTTAAATCAAATTAATAAAAAAACTGTGCTTGCACATCCTGTGGGGCGCAAATTCTGTGGGGCGCACATCCTGCGGCGCACATCCTGCTGCGCACATAAATAAAAATAATATTAAAAACAAATTACAATTTTTTTTTTTAAATCAAATTAATAAAAAAACTGTCCTTGCACATCCTGTGGGGCGCAAATTCTGTGGGGCGCACATCCTGCGGCGCAAATCCTGCTGCGCACATGAATAAAAGTAATATTAAAACATTTTTACAAAAAAAACATATTTAAATCAAATTAATAAAAAAACTGTGCTTGCACATCCTGTGGGGCGCACATCCTACGGCGCACATAAATTAAAATGATATTAAAACATTTTTACAAAAAAAAAATATTTAAATCAAATTAATAAAAAAACTGTGCTTGCACATCCTGTGGGGCGCAAATTCTGTGGGGCGCACATCCTGTGGCGCACATCCTGCTGCGCACATAAATAAAAATAATATTAAAAACAAATTACAATTTTTTTTTTTTAAATCAAATTAATAAAAAAACTGTCCTTGCACATCTTGTGGGGCGCACATCCTGCGGCGCACATCCTGCTGCGCACATAAATAAAAATAATATTAAAAACAAATTACAATTTTTTTTTTTTAAATCAAATTAATAAAAAAACTGTCCTTGCACATCCTGTGGGGCGCACATCCTGCGGCGCACATCCTGCTGCGCACATAAATAAAAATAATATTAAAAAAAATTTACAATTTTTTTTTTTTAAATCAAATTAATAAAAAAATGTGTTTGCACATCCTGTGGGAAGCAAATTCTGTGGGGCGCACATCCTGCGGCGCACATCCTGCCACGCACATGAATAAAAATAATATTAAAACATTTTTACAAAAAAATATATTTACATCAAATTAATAAAAAAACTGTGCTTGCACATCCTGTGGGGCGCAAATTCTGTGGGGCGCACATCCTGCGGCGCACATCCTGCTGCGCACATAAATGAAAATAATATTAAAACATTTTTACAAAAAAAAATATTTAAATCAAATTAATAAAAAAACTGTGCTTGCACATCCTGTGGGGCGCAAATTCTGTGGGGCGCACATCCTGCGGCGCACATCCTGCTGCGCACATAAATCAAAATAATATTAAAACATTTTTACAAAAAATTTTTTTTAAATCAAATTAATAAAAAACTGTGCTTGCACATCCTGTGGGGCGCAAATTCTGTGGGGCGCACATCCTGCTGCGCACATAAATAAAAATAATATTAAAACATTTTTACAAAAAAAATATTTACATCAAATTAATAAAAAAACTGTGCTTGCACATCCTGTGGGGCGCAAATTATGTGGGGCGCACATCCACCA
This sequence comes from Pleuronectes platessa, assembly GCF_947347685.1. Classification (NCBI taxonomy): domain Eukaryota; kingdom Metazoa; phylum Chordata; class Actinopteri; order Pleuronectiformes; family Pleuronectidae; genus Pleuronectes; species Pleuronectes platessa. The sequence continues at coordinate 32,028,421 of NC_070627.1, read as the reverse complement.
GCGCACATCCTGCTGCGCACATAAATCAAAATAATATTCAAACATTTTTACAACAATTTTTTTTTAAATCAAATTAATAAAAAAACTGTGCTTGCACATCCTGTGGGGCGCAAATTCTGTAGGGCGCACATCCTGCGGCGCACATCCTGCTGCGCACATAAATAAAAATAATATTAAAAACAAATTACAATTTTTTTTTTTTTAAATCAAATTAATAAAAAAACTGTCCTTGCAGATCCTGTGGGGATCACATCCTGCGGCGCACATCCTGCTGCGCACATGAATAAAAATAATATTAAAAACAAATTACAATTTTTTTTTTTAAATCAAATTAATAAAAAAACTGTCCTTGCACATCCTGTGGGGCGCAAATTCTGTGGGGCGCACATCCTGCGGCGCACATCCTGCTGCGCACATAAATCAAAATAATATTAAAACATTTTTACAAAAAATTTGTTTTAAATCAAATTAATAAAAAAACTGTGCTTGCACATCCTGTGGGGCGCAAATTCTGTGGGCGCACATCCTGCGGCGCACATCCTGCTGCGCACATGAATAAAAATAATATTAAAATATTTTTACAAAAAAATATATTTAAATCAAAATAATAAAAAAAATGTGCTTGCACATCCTGTGGGGCGCAAATTCTGTGGGGCGCACATCCTGCGGCGCACATCCTGCTGCGCACATAAATGAAAATAATATTAAAATATTTTTACAAAAAAAAATATTTAAATCAAATTAATAAAAAAACTGTGCTTGCACATCCTGTGGGGCGCAAATTATGTGGGGCGCACATCCTGCGGCGCACATCCTGCTGCGCACATAAATAAAAATAATATTAAAAACAAATTACAATTTTTTTTTTTAAATCAAATTAATAAAAAAACTGTCCTTGCACATCCTGTGGGGCGCACATCCTGCGGCGCACATCCTGCTGCGCACATAAATAAAAATAATATTAAAAACAAATTACAATTTTTTTTTAAAAATCAAATTAATAAAAAAACTGTCCTTGCACATCCTGTGGGGGGCAAATTCTGTGGGGCGCACATCCTGCGGCGCACATCCTGCTGCGCACATAAATAAAAATAATATTAAAACATTTTTACAAAAAAAAATATTTAAATCAAATTAATAAAAAAACTGTGCTTGCACATCCTGTGGGGCGCAAATTCTGTGGGGCGCACATCCTGCGGCGCACATCCTGCTGCGCACATAAATAAAAATAATATTAAAAACAAATTACAATTTTTTTTTTTAAATCAAATTAATAAAAAAACTGTCCTTGCACATCCTGTGGGGCGCAAATTCTGTGGGGCGCACATCCTGCGGCGCAAATCCTGCTGCGCACATGAATAAAAGTAATATTAAAACATTTTTACAAAAAAAACATATTTAAATCAAATTAATAAAAAAACTGTGCTTGCACATCCTGTGGGGCGCACATCCTACGGCGCACATAAATTAAAATGATATTAAAACATTTTTACAAAAAAAAAAAATTTAAATCAAATTAATAAAAAAACTGTGCTTGCACATCCTGTGGGGCGCACATCCTGCGGCGCACATCCTGCTGCGCACATAAATCAAAAATAATATTAAAACATTTTTACAAAAAAAAATATTTAAATCAAATTAATAAAAAAACTGTGCTTGCACATCCTGTGGGGCGCAAATTCTGTGGGGCGCACATCCTGTGGCGCACATCCTGCTGCGCACATAAATAAAAATAATATTAAAAACAAATTACAATTTTTTTTTTTTAAATCAAATTAATAAAAAAACTGTGTTTGCACATCCTGTGGAAAGCAAATTCTGTGGGGCGCACATCCTGCGGCGCACATCCTGCCACGCACATGAATAAAAATAATATGAAAACATTTTTACAGAAAAAAATATTTAAATCAAATTAATAAAAAACTGTGCTTGCACATCCTGTGGGGCGCAAATTATGTGGGGCGCACAGACTGCGGCGCACATCCTGCTGCGCACATAAATAAAAATAATATTAAAAACAAATTACAATTTTTTTTTTTTTAAATCAAATTAATAAAAAAACTGTCCTTGCACATCCTGTGGGGCGCAAATTCTGTGGGGCGCACATCCTGCGGCGCACATCCTGCTGCGCACATAAATAAAAATAATATTAAAACATTTTTACAAAAAAAAATATTTAAATCAAATTAATAAAAAAACTGTGCTTGCACATCCTGTGGGGCGCAAATTCTGTGGGGCGCACATCCTGCGGCGCACATCCTGCTGCGCACAAAAATAAAAATAATATTAAAAACAATTTACAATTATTTTTTTTTTAAATCAAATTAATAAAAAAACTGTGCTTGCACATCCTGTGGGGCGCAAATTATGTGGGGCGCACATCCTGTGGCGCACATCCTGCTGCGCACATAAATAAAAATAATATTAAAAACAATTTACGATTATTTTTTTTTAAATCAAATTAATAAAAATACTGTGCTTGCACATCCTGTGGGGCGCAAATTCTGTGGGGCGCACATCCTGCGGCGCACATCCTGCTGCGCACTTAAATAAAAATAATATTAAAACATTTTTACAAAAAAAATATTTAAATCAAATTAATAAAAAAACTGTCCTTGCACATCCAGTGGGGCGCAAATTATGTGGGGCGCACATCCTGCGGCGCACATCCTGCTGCGCACATAAATAAAAATAATATGAAAACATTTTTACAGAAAAAAATATTTAAATCAAATTAATAAAAAACTGTGCTTGCACATCCTGTGGGGCGCAAATTATGTGGGGCGCACAGACTGCGGCGCACATCCTGCTGCGCACATAGATAAAAATAATATTAAAACATCTTTACAAAAAAAATATTTAAAACAATTAATAAAAAAACTGTGCTTGCTCATCCTCTGGGGCGCAAATTATGTGGGGCGCACATCCTGCGGCGCACATCCTGCTGCGCACATACATAAAAATAATATTAAAAACAAATTACAATTTTTTTTTTTTAAATCAAATTAATAAAAAAACTGTCCTTGCACATCCTGTGTGGCGCAAATTCTGTGGGGCGCACATCCTGCGGCGCACCTCCTGCTTCGCACATACATAAAAATAATATTAAAACATTTTTACAAAAAAAAATATTTAAATCAAATTAATAAAAAAACTGTCCTTGCACATCCTGTGGGGCGCAAATTCTGTGGGGCGCACATCCTGCTGCGCACATAAATAAAAATAATATTAAAACATTTTTACAAAAAAAAATATTTAAATATAACTAATAAAAAAACTGTCCTTGCACATCCTGTGGGGCGCAAATTCTGTGGGGCGCACATGAATAAAAATAATATTAAAACATTTTTACAAAAAAAAAGATTTAAATCAAATTAATAAAAAACCTTGCTTGCACATCCTGTGGGGCGCAAATTCTGTGGGGCGCACATCCTGCGGCGCACATCCTGCTGCGCACAAAAATAAAAATAATATTAAAAACAATTTACAATTATTTTTTTTTTAAATCAAATTAATAAAAAAACTGTGCTTGCACATCCTGTGGGGCGCAAATTATGTGGGGCGCACATCCTGTGGCGCACATCCTGCTGCGCACATAAATAAAAATAATATTAAAAACAATTTACGATTATTTTTTTTTAAATCAAATTAATAAAAATACTGTGCTTGCACATCCTGTGGGGCGCAAATTCTGTGGGGCGCACATCCTGCGGCGCACATCCTGCTGCGCACTTAAATAAAAATAATATTAAAACATTTTTACAAAAAAAATATTTAAATCAAATTAATAAAAAAACTGTCCTTGCACATCCAGTGGGGCGCAAATTATGTGGGGCGCACATCCTGCGGCGCACATCCTGCTGCGCACATAAATAAAAATAATATGAAAACATTTTTACAGAAAAAAATATTTAAATCAAATTAATAAAAAACTGTGCTTGCACATCCTGTGGGGCGCAAATTATGTGGGGCGCACAGACTGCGGCGCACATCCTGCTGCGCACATAGATAAAAATAATATTAAAACATCTTTACAAAAAAAATATTTAAAACAATTAATAAAAAAACTGTGCTTGCTCATCCTCTGGGGCGCAAATTATGTGGGGCGCACATCCTGCGGCGCACATCCTGCTGCGCACATACATAAAAATAATATTAAAAACAAATTACAATTTTTTTTTTTTAAATCAAATTAATAAAAAAACTGTCCTTGCACATCCTGTGTGGCGCAAATTCTGTGGGGCGCACATCCTGCGGCGCACCTCCTGCTTCGCACATACATAAAAATAATATTAAAACATTTTTACAAAAAAAAATATTTAAATCAAATTAATAAAAAAACTGTCCTTGCACATCCTGTGGGGCGCAAATTCTGTGGGGCGCACATCCTGCTGCGCACATAAATAAAAATAATATTAAAACATTTTTACAAAAAAAAATATTTAAATATAACTAATAAAAAAACTGTCCTTGCACATCCTGTGGGGCGCAAATTCTGTGGGGCGCACATGAATAAAAATAATATTAAAACATTTTTACAAAAAAAAAGATTTAAATCAAATTAATAAAAAACCTTGCTTGCACATCCTGTGGGGCGCAAATTATGTGGGGAGCACATCCTGCAGCGCACATCCTGCTGCGCAAATAAATAAAAATAAAATTAAAAAAAATTTACAATTTTTTTTTTTAAATCAAATTAATAAAAAAACTGTGCTTGCACATCCTGTGGGGCGCAAATTATGTGGGGCGCAAATTCTGTAGGGCGCACATCCTGCGGCGCACATCCTGCTGCGCACATAAATAAAAATAATATTAAAAACAAATTACAATTTTTTTTTTTCAATCAAAATAATAAAAAAACTGTCCTTGCACATCCTGTGGGGCGCAAATTCTGTGGGGCGCACATCCCGCGTCGCACATCCTGCTGCGCACATAAATAAAAATAATATTAAAACATTTTTACAAAAAAAATATTTAAATCAAAATAATAAAAAAACTGTCCTTGCACATCCTGTGGGGCGCAAATTCTGTGGGGCGCACATCCTGCGGCGCACATCCTGCTGCGCACATAAATAAAAATAATATTAAAACATTTTTACAAAAAAAATATTTAAATCAAATTAATAAAAAAACTGTCCTTGCACATCCTGTGGGGCGCAAATTCTGTGTGGCGCACATCCTGCGGCACACATCCTGCTGCGCACATAAATACAAATAATATTAAAAACAAATTACAATTTTTTTTTTTTAAATCAAATTAATAAAAAAACTGTCCATGCACATCCTGTGGGGCGCAAATTAAGTGGGGCGCACATCCTGCTGCGCACATAAATAAAAATAATATTAAAAACAAATTACAATTTTTTTTTTTTAAATCAAATTAATAAAAAAACTGTGCTTGCACATCCTTTGGGGCGCAAATTAAGTGGGGCGCATATCCTGCGGCGCACATCCTGCTGCGCACATAAATAAAAATAATATTAAAAACAAATTACAATTTTTTTTTTTTAAATCAAATTAATAAAAAAACTGTCCTTGCACATCCTGTGGGGCGCAAATTCTGTGGGGCGCACATCCTGTGGCGCACATCCTGCTGCGCACATAAATAAAAATAATATTAAAATATTTTTACAAAAAAAAAATATTTAAATCAAATGAATAAAAAAACTGTGCTTGCACATCCTGTGGGGCGCAAATTCTGTGGTGCGCACATCCTGCGGCGCACATCCTGCTGCGCACATAAATAAAAATAATATTAAAATCAAATTACAATTTTTTTTTTTAAATCAAATTAATAAAAAAACTGTCCTTGCACATCCTGTGGGGCGCAAATTATGTGGGGCGCACATCCTGCGGCACACATCCTGCTGCGCACATGAATAAAAATAATATTAAAACATTTTTACAAAAAAAAATATTTAAATCAAATTAATAAAAAAACTGTGCTTGCACATCCTGTGGGGCGCACATCCTGCGGCGCACATCCTGCTGCGCACATCCTGCTGCGCACATAAATAAAAATAATATTAAAAACAATTTACAATTTTTTTTTTTTAAATCAAATTAATTAACAAACTGTGCTTGCACATCCTGTGGGGCGCAAATTCTGTGGGGCGCACATGAATAAAAATAATATTAAAACATTTTTACAAAAAAAAATATTTAAATCAAATTAATAAAAAAACTGTGCTTGCACATCCTGTGGGGCGCAAATTCTGTGGGGTGCACATCCTGCGGCGCACATCCTGCTGCGCACATAAATAAAAATAATATTAAAAACAATTTACAATTTTTTTTTTTTAAATCAAATTTAATAAACAAACTGTGCTTGCACATCCTTTGGGGCGCAAATTATGTGGGGCGCACATCCTGCAGCACACATCCTGCTGCGCACATAAATAAAAATAATATTAAAAACAATTTACAATTTTTTTTTTTTAAATCAAATTAATAAACAAACTGTGCTTGCACATCCTGTGGGGCGCAAATTATGTGGGGCGCACATCCTGCAGCGCACATCCTGCTGCGTAAATAAATAAAAATAAAATTAAAAAAAATTAACAATTTTTTTTTTTAAATCAAATTAATAAAAAACTGCTTGCACATCCTGTGGGGCGCAAATTCTGTGGGGCGCACATCCTGCGGCGCACATCCTGCTGCGCACATAAATAAAAATAATATTAAAACATTTTTACAAAAAAATATATTTAAATCAAATTAATAAAAAAACTGTGCTTGCACATCCTGTGGGGCGCAAATTCTGTGGGGCGCACATCCTGCGGCGCAAATCCTGCTGCGCACATGAATAAAAATAATATTAAAACATTTTTACAAAAAAAAATATTTAAATCAAATTAATAAAAAAACTGTGCTTGCACCTCCTGTGGGGCGCACATCCTGCGGCGCACATCCTGCTGCCCACATCCTGCTGCGCACATAAATAAAAATAATATTAAAAACAATTTACAATTTTTTTTTTTTAAATGAAATTAATAAACAAACTGTGCTTGCACATCCTGTGGGGCGCAAATTCTGTGGGGCGCACATCCTGCGGCGCACATCCTGCTGCGCACATAAATAAAAATAATATTAAAACATTTTTACAAAACAAAATATTTAAATCAAATTAATAAAAAAACTGTGCTTGCACATCCTGTGAGGCGCAAATTCTGTGGGGCGCACATCCTGCTGCGCACATACTGCTGCGCACATTAATAAAAATAATATTAAATCATTTTTACAAAAAAATATATTTAAATCAAATTAATAAAAAAACTGTCCTTGCACATCCTGTGGGGCGCAAATTCTGTGGGGCACACATCCTGCTGCGCACATAAATAAAAATAATATTAAAACATTTTTACAAAAAAAAAATATTTAAATCAAATTAATAAAAAAACTGTGCTTGCACATCCTGTGGGGCGCAAATTCTGTTGGGCGCACATCCTGTGGCGCACATCCTGCTGCGCACATAAATAAAAATAATATTAAAACATTTTTACAAAAAAAAAATATTTAAATCAAATTAATAAAAAAACTGTGCTTGCACATCCTGTGGGGCGCAAATTCTGTGGGGCGCACATCCTGCGGCGCACATCCTGCTGCGCACATTAATAAAAATAATATTAAAACAAATTTATAAGTTTTTTTTTTTTAAATCAAATTAATAAAAAAACTGTGCTTGCACATCCTGTGGGGCGCAAATTCTGTGGGGCGCACATGAATAAAAATAATATTAAAACATTTTTACAAAAAAAAATATTTAAATCAAATTAATAAAAAAACTGTGCTTGCACATCCTGTGGGGCGCAAATTCTGTGGGGCGCACATGAATAAAAATAATATTAAAACATTTTTACAAAAAAAAATATTCAAATCAAATTAATAAAAAAACTGTGCTTGCACATCCTGTGGGGCGCAAATTCTGTGGGGCGCACATCCTGCGGCGCACATCCTGCTGCGCACATCCTGCTGTGCACATGAATAAAAATAATATCAAAACATTTTTACAAAAAAATATATTTAAATCAAATTAATAAAAAAACTGTGCTTGCACATCCTGTGGGGCGCAAATTCTGTGGGGCGCACATCCTGCAGCGCACATCCTGCTGCGCACATAAATAAAAATAATATTAAAACATTTTTACAAAAAAAATATTTAAATCAAATTAATAAAAAAACTGTCCTTGCACATCCTGTGGGGCGCAAATTCTGTGGGGCGCACATCCTGCGGCGCACATCCTGCTGCGCACATAAATAAAAATAATATTAAAACATTTTTACAAAAAAAAATATTTAAATCAAATTAATAAAAAAACTGTGCATGCACATCCTGTGGGGCGCAAATTCTGTGGGGCGCACATCCTGCGGCGCACATCCTGCTGCGCACATAAATAAAAATAATATTAAAACATTTTTACAAAAAAAAATATTTAAATCAAATTAATAAAAAAACTGTGCTTGCACATCCTGTGGGGCGCAAATTCTGTGGGGCGCACATCCTGCGGCACACTTCCTGCTGCGCATATAAATAGAAATAAAATTGAAACAAATTTACAAGTTTTTTTTTTTAAATCAAATTAATAAAAAAACTGTGCTTTCACATCCTGTGGGGCGCAAATTCTGTGGGGCGCACATCCTGCGGCGCACATCCTGCTGCGCACATAAATAAAAATAATATTAAAACATTTTTACAAAAAAAAATATTTAAATCAAATTAATAAAAAAACTGTGCCTGCACATCCTGTGGGGCGCAAATTATGTGGGGTGCACATCCTGCTGCGCACATAAATAAAAATAATGTTAAGGACAAATTACAATTTTTTTTTTTAAATCAAATTAATAAATAAACTGTCCTTGCACATCCTTTGGGGCGCAAATTATGTGGGGCGCACATCCTGCGGCGCACATCCTGCTGCGCACATAAATAAAAATAATATTAAAAACAATTTACAATTTTTTTTTTTTAAATCAAATTAATAAAAAAACTGTGCTTGCACATCCTGTCGGGCGCAAATTCTGTGGGGCGCACATCCTGCGGCGCACATCCAGCTGCGCACATTAATACAAATAATATTAAAACATTTTTACAAAAAAAAATATTTAAATCAAATTAATAAAAAAACTGTGCTTGCACAACCCGTGGGGCGCAAATTCTGTGGGGCGCACATCCTGCGGCGCACATCCTGCTGCGCACATGAATAAAAATAATATTAAAACATTTTTACAAAAAAAATATTTAAATCAAATTAATAAAAAAACTTTGCTTGCACATCCTGTGGGGCGCAAATTCTGTGGGGCGCACATCCTGCGGCGCACATCCTGCTGCGCACATAAATAAAAATAATATTAAAACATTTTTACAAAAAAAAATATTTAAATATAACTAATAAAAAACCTTGCTTGCACATCCTGTGGGGCGCAAATTATGTGGGGCACACATCCTGCAGCGCACATCCTTCTGCGCAAATAAATAAAAATAAAATTAAAAAAAATTAACAATTTTTTTTTTTAAATAAAATTAATAAAAAAACTGTCCTTGCACATCCTGTGGGGCGCAAATTCTGTGGGGCGAACATCCTGCAGCGCACATCCTGCTGCGCACATAAATAAAAATAATATTAAAACATTTTTACAGAAAAAAATATTTAAATATAACTAATAAAAAACCTTGCTTGCACATCCTGTGGGGCGCAAATTATGTGGGCCGCAAATCCTGCGGCGCACATCCTGCTGCGCACATAAATAAAAATAATATTAAAAACAAATTACAATTTTTTTTTTTAAATCAAATTAATAAAAAAACTGTCCTTGCACATCCTGTGGGGCACAAATTCTGTGGGGCGCACATCCTGCGGCGCACATCCTGCTGCGCACATAAATAAAAATAATATTAAAAACAATTTACAATTATTTTTTTTTTAAATCAAATTAAAAAAAAAACTGTGCTTGCACATCCTGTGGGGCGCAAATTATGTGGGGCGCACACAATGCGGCGCACATCCTGCTGCGCACATAAATAAAAATAATATTAAAACATTTTTACAGAAAAAAATATTTAAATATAACTAATAAAAAACCTTGCTTGCACATCCTGTGGGGCGCAAATTATGTGGGGCGCACATCCTGCGGCGCACATCCTGCTGCGCACATGAATAAAAATAATATTAAAACATTTTTACAAAAAAATATATTTAAATCAAATTAATACAAAAACTGTGCTTGCACATCCTGTGGGGCGCAAATTATGTGGGGCGCACATCATGCGGCGCACATCCTGCTGCGCACATAAATAAAAATAATATTAAAACATTTTTACAGAAAAAAAAAATTTAAATCAAATTAATAAAAAACTGTGGTTGCACATCCTGTGGGGCGCAAATTATGTGGGGCGCACAGACTGCGGCGCACATCCTGCTGCGCACATAGATAAAAATAATATTAAAACATTTTTACAAAAAAAAATATTTAAATCAAATTAATAAAAAAACTGTGCTTGCACATCCTGTGGGGCGCAAATTATGTGGGGCGCACATCCTGCGGCGCACATCCTGCTGCGCACAAAAATAAAAATAATATTAAAAACAATTTACAATTATTTTTTTTTTAAATCAAATTAATAAAAAAACTGTGCTTGCACATCCTGTGGGGCGCAAATTATGTGGGGCGCACATCCTGTGGCGCACATCCTGCTGCGCACATAAATAAAAATAATATTAAAAACAATTTACGATTATTTTTTTTTAAATCAAATTAATAAAAATACTGTGCTTGCACATCCTGTGGGGCGCAAATTCTTTGGGGCGCACATCCTGCGGCGCACATCCTGCTGCGCACATAGATAAAAATAATATTAAAACATCTTTACAAAAAAAATATTTAAAACAATTAATAAAAAAACTGTGCTTGCTCATCCTGTGGGGCGCAAATTATGTGGGGCGCACATCCTGCGGTGCACATCCTGCTGCGCACATAAATAAAAATAATATTAAAAACAAATTACAATTTTTTTTTTTTTAAATCAAATTAATAAAAAAACTGTCCTTGCACATCCTGTGGGGCGCAAATTCTGTGGGGCGCACATCCTGCGGCGCACATCCTGCTGCGCACATAAATAAAAATAATATTAAAACATTTTTACAAAAAAAAATATTTAAATCAAATTAATAAAAAAACTGTGCTTGCACATCCTGTGGGGCGCAAATTATGTGGGGCGCACATCCTGCGGCGCACATCCTGCTGCGCACTTAAATAAAAATAATATTAAAACATTTTTACAAAAAAAATATTTAAATCAAATTAATAAAAAAACTGTCCTTGCACATCCAGTGGGGCGCAAATTATGTGGGGCGCACATCCTGCGGCGCACATCCTGCTGCGCACATAAATAAAAATAATATGAAAACATTTTTACAGAAAAAAATATTTAAATCAAATTAATAAAAAACTGTGCTTGCACATCCTGTGGGGCGCAAATTATGTGGGGCGCACAGACTGCGGCGCACATCCTGCTGCGCACATAGATAAAAATAATATTAAAACATTTTTACAAAAAAAATATTTAAATCAAATTAATAAAAAAACTGTCCTTGCACATCCAGTGGGGCGCAAATTATGTGGGGCGCACATCCTGCGGCGCACATCCTGCTGCGCACATAAATAAAAATAATATGAAAACATTTTTACAGAAAAAAATATTTAAATCAAATTAATAAAAAACTGTGCTTGCACATCCTGTGGGGCGCAAATTATGTGGGGCGCACAGACTGCGGCGCACATCCTGCTGCGCACATAAATAAAAATAATATTAAAAACAAATTACAATTTTTTTTTTTTAAAATCAAATTAATAAAAAAACTGTCCTTGCACATCCTGTGGGGCGCAAATTCTGTGGGGCGCACATCCTGCGGCGCACATCCTGCTGCGCACTTAAATAAAAATAATATTAAAACATTTTTACAAAAAAAATATTTAAATCAAATTAATAAAAAAACTGTCCTTGCACATCCAGTGGGGCGCAAATTATGTGGGGCGCACATCCTGCGGCGCACATCCTGCTGCGCACATAAATAAAAATAATATGAAAACATTTTTACAGAAAAAAATATTTAAATCAAATTAATAAAAAACTGTGCTTGCACATCCTGTGGGGCGCAAAGTATGTGGGGCGCACAGACTGCGGCGCACATCCTGCTGCGCACATAGATAAAAATAATATTAAAACATCTTTACAAAAAAAATATTTAAAACAATTAATAAAAAAACTGTGCTTGCTCATCCTCTGGGGCGCAAATTATGTGGGGCGCACATCCTGCGGCGCACATCCTGCTGCGCACATAAATAAAAATAATATTAAAAACAAATTACAATTTTTTTTTTTTAAATCAAATTAATAAAAAAACTGTCCTTGCACATCCTGTGTGGCGCAAATTCTGTGGGGCGCACATCCTGCGGCGCACCTCCTGCTGCGCACATAAATAAAAATAATATTAAAACATTTTTACAAAAAAATATATTTAAATCAAATTAATACAAAAACTGTGCTTGCACATCCTGTGGGGCGCAAATTATGTGGGGCGCACATCATGCGGCGCACATCCTGCTGCGCACATAAATAAAAATAATATGAAAACATTTTTACAGAAAAAAATATTTAAATCAAATTAATAAAAAACTGTGCTTGCACATCCTGTGGGGCGCAAAGTATGTGGGGCGCACAGACTGCGGCGCACATCCTGCTGCGCACATAGATAAAAATAATATTAAAACATCTTTACAAAAAAAATATTTAAAACAATTAATAAAAAAACTGTGCTTGCTCATCCTCTGGGGCGCAAATTATGTGGGGCGCACATCCTGCGGCGCACATCCTGCTGCGCACATAAATAAAAATAATATTAAAAACAAATTACAATTTTTTTTTTTTAAATCAAATTAATAAAAAAACTGTCCTTGCACATCCTGTGTGGCGCAAATTCTGTGGGGCGCACATCCTGCGGCGCACCTCCTGCTGCGCACATACATAAAAATAATATTAAAACATTTTTACAAAAAAAAATATTTAAATCAAATTAATAAAAAAACTGTCCTTGCACATCCTGTGGGGCGCAAATTCTGTGGGGCGCACATCCTGCTGCGCACATAAATAAAAATAATATTAAAACATTTTTACAAAAAAAAATATTTAAATATAACTAATAAAAAAACTGTCCTTGCACATCCTGTGGGGCGCAAATTATGTGGGGCGCACATCATGCGGCGCACATCCTGCTGCGCACATAAATAAAAATAATATTAAAAACAAATTACAATTTTTTTTTTTTTAAATCAAATTAATAAAAAAACTGTCCTTGCACATCCTGTGGGGCGCAAATTCTGTGGGGCGCACATCCTGCGGCGCACATCCTGCTGCGCACATAAATAAAAATAATATTAAAACATTTTTACAAAAAAATATATTTAAATCAAATTAATACAAAAACTGTGCTTGCACATCCTGTGGGGCGCAAATTATGTGGGGCGCACATCATGCGGCGCACTTCCTGCTGCGCACATAAATAAAAATAATATTAAAACATCTTTACAAAAAAAATATTTAAAACAATTAATAAAAAAACTGTGCTTGCTCATCCTGTGGGGCGCAAACTCTGTGGGGCGCACATCCTGCGGCGCAAATCCTGCTGCTTACATGAATAAAAATAATATTAAAACATTTTTACAAAAAAAAAAATTTAAATCAAATTAATAAAAAAACTGTCCTTGCACATCCTGTGGGGCGCAAATTCTGCTGCGCACATGAATAAAAATAATATTAAAACATTTTTACAAAAAAAAAAATTTAAATCAAATTAATAAAAAAACTGTGCTTGCACATCCTGTGGGGCGCAAATTATGTGGGGCGCACATCCTGCGGCGCACATCCTGCTGTGCACATGAATAAAAATAATATTAAAACATTTTTACAAAAAAATATATTTAAATCAGATTAATAAAAAAACTGTGCTTGCACATCCTGTAGGGCGCAAATTCTGTGGGGCGCACATCCTGGGGCGCACATCCTGCTGCGCACATGAATAAAAATAATATTAAAAACAAATTACAATTTTTTTTTTTTAAATCAAATTAATAAAAAAACTGTCCTTGCACATCCTGTGGGGCGCAAATTCTGTGGGGCGCACATCCTGCGGCGCACATCCTGCTGCGCACATAAATAAAAATAATATTAAAACATTTTTACAAAAAAAAATATTTAAATATAACTAATAAAAAACCTTGCTTGCACATCCTGTGGGGCGCAAATTATGTGGGGCACACATCCTGCAGCGCACATCCTTCTGCGCAAATAAATAAAAATAAAATTAAAAAAAATTAACAATTTCTTTTTTTAAATCAAATTAATAAAAAAACTGTCCTTGCACATCCTGTGGGGCGCAAATTCTGTGGGGCGCACATCCTGCGGCGCACATCCTGCTGCGCACATAAATAAAAATAATATTAAAAACAATTTACAATTATTTTTTTTTTAAATCAAATTAAAAAAAAAACTGTGCTTGCACATCCTGTGGGGCGCAAATTCTGTGGGGCGCACATCCTGCGGCGCACATCCTGCTGCGCACATAAATAAAAATAATATTAAAACATTTTTACAAAAAAAAATATTTAAATCAAATTAATAAAAAAACTGTGCTTGCACATCCTGTGGGGCGCACATCCTGTGGAGCACATCCTGCTGCGCATATAAATAAAAATAATGTTAAAACATTTTTACAAAAAAAAATATTTAAATCAAATTAATAAAAAAACTGTGCTTGCACATCCTGTGGGGCGCAAACTCTGTGGGGCGCACATCCTGCGGCGCAAATCCTGCTGCGCACATGAATAAAAATAATATTAAAACATTTTTACAAAAAAAAAAATTTAAATCAAATTAATAAAAAAACTGTCCTTGCACATCCTGTGGGGCGCAAATTCTGCTGCGCACATGAATAAAAATAATATTAAAACATTTTTACAAAAAAAAAAATTTAAATCAAATTAATAAAAAAACTGTGCTTGCACATCCTGTGGGGCGCAAATTATGTGGGGCGCACATCCTGCGGCGCACATCCTGCTGTGCACATGAATAAAAATAATATTAAAACATTTTTACAAAAAAAAATATTTAAATCAAATTAATAAAAAAACTGTCCTTGCACATCCTGTGGGGCGCAAATTCTGCTGCGCACATGAATAAAAATAAAATTGAAACAAATTTACAAGTTTTTTTTTTTAAATCAAATTAATAAAAAAACTGTGCTTGCACATCCTGTGGGGCGCAAATTCTGTGGGGCGCAAATTCTGTGGGGCGCACATCCTGCGGCGAGCATCCTGCTGCGCACATAAATAAAAATAATATTAAAACATTTTTACAAAAAAAATATTTAAATCAAATTAATAAAAAAACTGTCCTTGCACATCCTGTGGGGCGCAAATTATGTGGGGTGCACATCCTGCTGCGCACATAAATAAAAATAATGTTAAAGACAAATTACAATTTTTTTTTTTAAATCAAATTAATAAATAAACTGTCCTTGCACATCCTGTGGGGCGCAAATTATGTGGGGCGCACATCCTGCGGCGCACATCCTGCTGCGCACATGAATAAAAATAATATTAAAAACAATTTACAATTTTTTTTTTTTAAATCAAATTAATAAAAAAACTGTGCTTGCACATCCTGTGGGGCGCAAATTATGTGGGGCGCACATCCTGCGGCGCACATCCTGCTGCGCACATAAATAAAAATAATATTAAAACATTTTTACAAAAAAAAATATTTAAATCAAATTGATAAAAAAACTGTGCTTGCACATCCTGTGGGGCGCAAATTCTGTGGGGCGCAAATTCTGTGGGGCGCACATCCTGCGGCACACATCCTGCTGCGCAGATAAATAAAAATAATATTAAAACATTTTTACAAAAAAAATATTTAAATCAAATTAATAAAAAAACTGTCCTTGCACATCCTGTGGGGCGCAAATTCTGTGGGGCGCACATCCTGCGGCGCACATCCTGCTGCGCACATAAATAAAAATAATATTAAAACATTTTTACAAAAAAAAATATTTAAATCAAATTAATAAAAAAACTGTGCATGCACATCCTGTGGGGCGCAAATTCTGTGGGGCGCACATCCTGCGGCGCACATCCTGCTGCGCACTTAAATAAAAATAATATTAAAACATTTTTACAAAAAAAATATTTAAATCAAATTAATAAAAAAACTGTCCTTGCACATCCAGTGGGGCGCAAATTATGTGGGGCGCACATCCTGCGGCGCACATCCTGCTGCGCACATAAATAAAAATAATATGAAAACATTTTTACAGAAAAAAATATTTAAATCAAATTAATAAAAAACTGTGCTTGCACATCCTGTGGGGCGCAAAGTATGTGGGGCGCACAGACTGCGGCGCACATCCTGCTGCGCACATAGATAAAAATAATATTAAAACATCTTTACAAAAAAAATATTTAAAACAATTAATAAAAAAACTGTGCTTGCTCATCCTCTGGGGCGCAAATTATGTGGGGCGCACATCCTGCGGCGCACATCCTGCTGCGCACATAAATAAAAATAATATTAAAAACAAATTACAATTTTTTTTTTTTAAATCAAATTAATAAAAAAACTGTCCTTGCACATCCTGTGTGGCGCAAATTCTGTGGGGCGCACATCCTGCGGCGCACCTCCTGCTGCGCACATAAATAAAAATAATATTAAAACATTTTTACAAAAAAATATATTTAAATCAAATTAATACAAAAACTGTGCTTGCACATCCTGTGGGGCGCAAATTATGTGGGGCGCACATCATGCGGCGCACATCCTGCTGCGCACATAAATAAAAATAATATGAAAACATTTTTACAGAAAAAAATATTTAAATCAAATTAATAAAAAACTGTGCTTGCACATCCTGTGGGGCGCAAAGTATGTGGGGCGCACAGACTGCGGCGCACATCCTGCTGCGCACATAGATAAAAATAATATTAAAACATCTTTACAAAAAAAATATTTAAAACAATTAATAAAAAAACTGTGCTTGCTCATCCTCTGGGGCGCAAATTATGTGGGGCGCACATCCTGCGGCGCACATCCTGCTGCGCACATAAATAAAAATAATATTAAAAACAAATTACAATTTTTTTTTTTTAAATCAAATTAATAAAAAAACTGTCCTTGCACATCCTGTGTGGCGCAAATTCTGTGGGGCGCACATCCTGCGGCGCACCTCCTGCTGCGCACATACATAAAAATAATATTAAAACATTTTTACAAAAAAAAATATTTAAATCAAATTAATAAAAAAACTGTCCTTGCACATCCTGTGGGGCGCAAATTCTGTGGGGCGCACATCCTGCTGCGCACATAAATAAAAATAATATTAAAACATTTTTACAAAAAAAAATATTTAAATATAACTAATAAAAAAACTGTCCTTGCACATCCTGTGGGGCGCAAATTATGTGGGGCGCACATCATGCGGCGCACATCCTGCTGCGCACATAAATAAAAATAATATTAAAAACAAATTACAATTTTTTTTTTTTTAAATCAAATTAATAAAAAAACTGTCCTTGCACATCCTGTGGGGCGCAAATTCTGTGGGGCGCACATCCTGCGGCGCACATCCTGCTGCGCACATAAATAAAAATAATATTAAAACATTTTTACAAAAAAATATATTTAAATCAAATTAATACAAAAACTGTGCTTGCACATCCTGTGGGGCGCAAATTATGTGGGGCGCACATCATGCGGCGCACTTCCTGCTGCGCACATAAATAAAAATAATATTAAAACATCTTTACAAAAAAAATATTTAAAACAATTAATAAAAAAACTGTGCTTGCTCATCCTGTGGGGCGCAAACTCTGTGGGGCGCACATCCTGCGGCGCAAATCCTGCTGCTTACATGAATAAAAATAATATTAAAACATTTTTACAAAAAAAAAAATTTAAATCAAATTAATAAAAAAACTGTCCTTGCACATCCTGTGGGGCGCAAATTCTGCTGCGCACATGAATAAAAATAATATTAAAACATTTTTACAAAAAAAAAAATTTAAATCAAATTAATAAAAAAACTGTGCTTGCACATCCTGTGGGGCGCAAATTATGTGGGGCGCACATCCTGCGGCGCACATCCTGCTGTGCACATGAATAAAAATAATATTAAAACATTTTTACAAAAAAATATATTTAAATCAGATTAATAAAAAAACTGTGCTTGCACATCCTGTAGGGCGCAAATTCTGTGGGGCGCACATCCTGGGGCGCACATCCTGCTGCGCACATGAATAAAAATAATATTAAAAACAAATTACAATTTTTTTTTTTTAAATCAAATTAATAAAAAAACTGTCCTTGCACATCCTGTGGGGCGCAAATTCTGTGGGGCGCACATCCTGCGGCGCACATCCTGCTGCGCACATAAATAAAAATAATATTAAAACATTTTTACAAAAAAAAATATTTAAATATAACTAATAAAAAACCTTGCTTGCACATCCTGTGGGGCGCAAATTATGTGGGGCACACATCCTGCAGCGCACATCCTTCTGCGCAAATAAATAAAAATAAAATTAAAAAAAATTAACAATTTCTTTTTTTAAATCAAATTAATAAAAAAACTGTCCTTGCACATCCTGTGGGGCGCAAATTCTGTGGGGCGCACATCCTGCGGCGCACATCCTGCTGCGCACATAAATAAAAATAATATTAAAAACAATTTACAATTATTTTTTTTTTAAATCAAATTAAAAAAAAAACTGTGCTTGCACATCCTGTGGGGCGCAAATTCTGTGGGGCGCACATCCTGCGGCGCACATCCTGCTGCGCACATAAATAAAAATAATATTAAAACATTTTTACAAAAAAAAATATTTAAATCAAATTAATAAAAAAACTGTGCTTGCACATCCTGTGGGGCGCACATCCTGTGGAGCACATCCTGCTGCGCATATAAATAAAAATAATGTTAAAACATTTTTACAAAAAAAAATATTTAAATCAAATTAATAAAAAAACTGTGCTTGCACATCCTGTGGGGCGCAAACTCTGTGGGGCGCACATCCTGCGGCGCAAATCCTGCTGCGCACATGAATAAAAATAATATTAAAACATTTTTACAAAAAAAAAAATTTAAATCAAATTAATAAAAAAACTGTCCTTGCACATCCTGTGGGGCGCAAATTCTGCTGCGCACATGAATAAAAATAATATTAAAACATTTTTACAAAAAAAAAAATTTAAATCAAATTAATAAAAAAACTGTGCTTGCACATCCTGTGGGGCGCAAATTATGTGGGGCGCACATCCTGCGGCGCACATCCTGCTGTGCACATGAATAAAAATAATATTAAAACATTTTTACAAAAAAAAATATTTAAATCAAATTAATAAAAAAACTGTCCTTGCACATCCTGTGGGGCGCAAATTCTGCTGCGCACATGAATAAAAATAAAATTGAAACAAATTTACAAGTTTTTTTTTTTAAATCAAATTAATAAAAAAACTGTGCTTGCACATCCTGTGGGGCGCAAATTCTGTGGGGCGCAAATTCTGTGGGGCGCACATCCTGCGGCGAGCATCCTGCTGCGCACATAAATAAAAATAATATTAAAACATTTTTACAAAAAAAATATTTAAATCAAATTAATAAAAAAACTGTCCTTGCACATCCTGTGGGGCGCAAATTCTGTGGGGTGCACATCCTGCTGCGCACATAAATAAAAATAATGTTAAAGACAAATTACAATTTTTTTTTTTAAATCAAATTAATAAATAAACTGTCCTTGCACATCCTGTGGGGCGCAAATTATGTGGGGCGCACATCCTGCGGCGCACATCCTGCTGCGCACATGAATAAAAATAATATTAAAAACAATTTACAATTTTTTTTTTTTAAATCAAATTAATAAAAAAACTGTGCTTGCACATCCTGTGGGGCGCAAATTATGTGGGGCGCACATCCTGCGGCGCACATCCTGCTGCGCACATAAATAAAAATAATATTAAAACATTTTTACAAAAAAAAATATTTAAATCAAATTGATAAAAAAACTGTGCTTGCACATCCTGTGGGGCGCAAATTCTGTGGGGCGCAAATTCTGTGGGGCGCACATCCTGCGGCACACATCCTGCTGCGCAGATAAATAAAAATAATATTAAAACATTTTTACAAAAAAAATATTTAAATCAAATTAATAAAAAAACTGTCCTTGCACATCCTGTGGGGCGCAAATTCTGTGGGGCGCACATCCTGCGGCGCACATCCTGCTGCGCACATAAATAAAAATAATATTAAAACATTTTTACAAAAAAAAATATTTAAATCAAATTAATAAAAAAACTGTGCATGCACATCCTGTGGGGCGCAAATTCTGTGGGGCGCACATCCTGCGGCGCACATCCTGCTGCGCACATAAATAAAAATAATATTAAAACATTTTTACAATAAAAAATATTTAAATCAAATTAATAAAAAAACTGTGCTTGCACATCCTGTGGGGCGCAAATTCTGTGGGGCGCACATCCTACGGCACACATCCTGCTGCGCACATAAATAAAAATAAAATTGAAACAAATTTACAAGTTTTTTTTTTTAAATCAAATTAATAAAAAAACTGTGCTTGCACATCCTGTGGGGCGCAAATTCTGTGGGGCGCACATCCTGCGGCGCACATCCTGCTGCGCACATAAATAAAAATAATATTAAAACATTTTTACAAAAAAAAATATTTAAATCAAATTAATAAAAAAACTGTGCCTGCACATCCTGTGGGGCGCAAATTCTGTGGGGTGCACATCCTGCTGCGCACATAAATAAAAATAATGTTAAAGACAAATTACAATTTTTTTTTTTAAATCAAATTAATAAATAAACTGTCCTTGCACATCCTGTGGGGCGCAAATTATGTGGGGCGCACATCCTGCGGCGCACATCCTGCTGCGCACATAAATAAAAATAATATTAAAAACTATTTACAATTTTTTTTTTTTAAATCAAATTAATAAAAAAACTGTGCTTGTACATCCTGTGGGGTGCAAATTATGTGGGGCGCACATCCTGCGGCGCACATCCAGCTGCGCACATTAATAAAAATAATATTAAAAACAATTAAAAAATTTTTTTTTTAAATCAAATTAATAAAAAAACTGTGCTTGCACATCCTGTGGGGCGCAAATTCTGTGGGGCGCACATCCTGCTGCGCACATAAATAAAAATAATATTAAAACATCTTTACAAAAAAAAATATTTAAATCAAATTAATAAAAAAACTGTGCTTGCACATCCTGTGGAGCGCAAATTCTGTGGGGCGCACATCCTGCGGCGCACATCCAGCTGCGCACATTAATACAAATAATATTAAAACATTTTTACAAAAAAAAATATTTAAATCAAATTAATAAAAAAACTGTCCTTGCACATCCTGTGGGGCGCAAATTCTGTAGGGCGCACATCCTGCGGCGCACATCCTGCTGCGCACATAAATAAAAATAATATTAAAACATTTTTACAAAAAAAAATATCTAAATCAAATTAATAAAAAAACTGTGCTTGCACATCCTGTGGGGGACAAATTCTGTGGGGCGCACATCCTGCAGCCCACATCCTGCTGCGCACATAAGTAAAAATAATATTAAAAACAAACTACAACATTTTTTTTTTAAATCAAATTAATAAAAAAACTGTGCTTGCACATCCTGTGGGGCGCAAATTCTGTGGGGCGCACATCCTGCGGCACACATCCTGCTGCGCACATAAATAAAAATAAAATTAAAACAAATTTACAAGTTGTTTTTTTTAAATCAAATTAATAAAAAAACTGTGCTTGCACATCCTGTGGGGCGCAAATTATGTGGGGCGCACATCCTGCGGCGCACATCCTGCTGTGCACATGAATAAAAATAATATTAAAACATTTTTACAAAAAAATATATTTAAATCAAATTAATAAAAAAACTGTGCTTGCACATCCTGTGGGGCGCAAACTCTGTGGGGCGCACATCCTGCTGCGCACATAAATAAAAATAATATTAAAAACAATTAACATTTTTTTTTTTTAAATCAAATTAATAAAAAAACTGTGCTTGCACATCCTGTGGGGCGCAAATTCTGTAGGGCGCAAATTCTGTGGGGCGCACATCCTGCGGCGCACATCCTGCTGCGCACATAAATAAAAATAATATTAAAACATTTTTACAAAAAAAAATATTTAAATCAAATTAATAAATAAACTGTGCTTGCACATCCTGTGGGGCGCAAATTCTGTGGAGCGCACATCCTGCGGCGCACATCCTGCTGCGCACATAAATAAAAATAATATTAAAACATTTTTACAAAAAAAAATATTTAAATCAAATTAATAAAAAAACTGTGCTTGCACATCCTGTGGGGCGCACATCCTGTGGAGCACATCCTGCTGCGCATATAAATAAAAATAATGTTAAAACATTTTTACAAAAAAAAATATTTAAATCAAATTAATAAAAAAACTGTGCTTGCACATCCTGTGGGGCACAAACTCTGTGGGGCGCACATCCTGTGGAGCACATCCTGCTGCGCATATAAATAAAAACAATGTTAAAAATTTTTTACAAAAAAAAATATTTAAATCAAATTAATAAAA
The DNA here is from genome assembly GCF_947347685.1 of Pleuronectes platessa. Lineage (NCBI taxonomy): Eukaryota > Metazoa > Chordata > Actinopteri > Pleuronectiformes > Pleuronectidae > Pleuronectes > Pleuronectes platessa. The sequence continues at coordinate 32,005,744 of NC_070627.1, read as the reverse complement.
AAAACTGTGCTTGCACATCCTGTGGGGCGCAAATTCTGTGGGGCGCACATCCTGCGGCGCAAATCCTGCTGCGCACATGAATAAAAATAATATTAAAACATTTTTACAAAAAAAAATATTTAAATCAAATTAATAAAAAAACTGTCCTTGCACATCCTGTGGGGCGCAAATTCTGCTGCGCACATGAAAAAAAATAATATTAAAACATTTTTACAAAAAAATATATTTAAATCAGATTAATAAAAAAACTGTGCATGCACATCCTGTGGGGCGCAAATTCTGTGGGGCGCACATCCTGTGGAGCACATCCTGCTGCGCATATAAATAAAAACAATGTTAAAACATTTTTACAAAAAAAAATATTTAAATCAAATTAATAAAAAAAACTGTGCTTGCACATCCTGTGGGGCGCAAATTCTGTGGGGCGCACATCCTGCGGCGCACATCCTGCTGTGCACATGAATAAAAATAATATTAAAACATTTTTACAAAAAAATATATTTAAATCAAATTAATAAAAAAACTGTCCTTTCACATCCTGTGGGGCGCAAATTCTGTGGGGTGCACATCCTGCTGCGCACATAAATAAAAATAATGTTAAAGACAAATTACAATTTTTTTTTTTAAATCAAATTAATAAATAAACTGTCCTTGCACATCCTGTGGGGCGCAAATTATGTGGGGCGCACATCCTGCGGCGCACACCCTGCTGCGCACATAAATAAAAATAATATTAAAACATTTTTACAAAAAAAAATATTTAAATCAAATTGATAAAAAAACTGTGCTTGCACATCCTGTGGGGCGCAAATTCTGTGGGGCGCAAATTCTGTGGGGCGCACATCCTGCGGCGCACATCCTGCTGCGCACATAAATAAAAATAATATTAAAACATTTTTACAAAAAAAATATTTAAATCAAATTAATAAAAAAACTGTCCTTGCACATCCTGTGGGGCGCAAATTCTGTGGGGTGCACATCCTGCTGCGCACATAGATAAAAATTATATTAAAACATCTTTACAAAAAAAATATTTAAAACAATTAATAAAAAAACTGTGCTTGCTCATCCTGTGGGGCGCAAATTATGTGGGGCGCACATCATGCGGCGCACATCCAGCTGCGCACATAAATAAAAATAATATTAAAAACAAATTACAATTTTTTTTTTAAATCAAATTAATAAAAAAACTGTCCTTGCACATCCTGTGGGGCGCACATCCTGCGGCGCAAATCCTGCTGCGCACATAAATAAAAATAATATTAAAAACAAATTACAATTTTTTTTTTTTTAAGTCAAATTAATAAAAAAACTGTCCTTGCACATCCTGTGGGGGGCAAATTCTGTGGGGCGCACATCCTGCGGCGCACATCCTGCTGCGCACATAAATAAAAATAATATTAAAACATTTTTACAAAAAAATATTTAAATCAAATTAATAAAAAAACTGTCCTTGCACATCCTGTGGGGCGCAAATTCTGTGGGGCGCACATCCTGCGGCACACATCCTGCTGCGCACATAAATAAAAATGATATTAAAACATTTTTACAAAAAAAAATATTTAAATCAAATTAATAAAAAAACTGTGCTTTTACATCCTGTGGGGCGCAAATTCTGTGGGGCGCACATCCTGCGGCGCACATCCTGCTGCGCACATTAATAAAAATAATATTGAAACATTTTTACAAAAAAAAATATTTAAATCAAATTAATAAAAAAACTGTGCTTGCACATCCTGTGGGGCGCTAATTCTGTGGGGCGCACATCCTGCGGCGCACATCCTGCTGCGCACATAAATAAAAATAATATTAAAAACAAATTACAATTTTTTTTTTTTAAATCAAATTAATAAAAAACTGTCCATGCACATCCTGTGGGGCGCAAATTCTGTGGGGCGCACATCCTGCGGCGCACATCCTGCGGCGCACATCCTGCTGCGCACATAAATAAAAATAATATTAAAAACAAATTACAATTTTTTTTTTTTAAATCAAATTAATAAAAAAACTGTCCATGCACATCCTGTGGGGCGCAAATTAAGTGGGGCGCACATCCTGCGGCACACATCCTGCTGCGCACATAAATAAAAATAATATTAAAACATTTTTACAAAAAAAAATATTTAAATCAAATTAATAAATAAACTGTGCTTGCACATCCTGTGGGGCGCAAATTCTGTGGTGCGCACATCCTGCGGCGCACATCCTGCGGCGCACATAAATTAAAATAATATTAAAAAATTTTACATATTTTTTTTTTTTAATCAAATTAATAAAAAAAACTGTGCTTTCACATCCTGTGGGGCGCAAATTATGTGGGTCGCACATCCTGCGGCGCACATCCAGCTGCGCAAATTAATACAAATAATATTAAAACATTTTTACAAAAAAAAATATTTAAATCAAATTAATGAAAAAACTGTGCTTGCACATCCTGTGGGGCGCAAATTATGTGGGGCGCACATCCTGCAGCACACATCCTGCTGCGCACATACATATAAATAATATTAAAAACAAATTACAATTTTTTTTTAAAAATCAAATTAATAAAAAAACTGTCCTTGCACATCCTGTGGGGCGCAAATTCTGTAGGGCGCACATCCTGCGGCGCACATCCTGCTGCGCACATAAATAAAAATAATATTAAAACATTTTTACAAAAAAAAATATCTAAATCAAATTAATAAAAAAACTGTGCTTGCACATCCAGTGGGGCGCAAATTATGTGGGGCGCACATCCTGCGGCGCACATTGAGCTGCACACATTAATAAAAATAATATTAAAAACAATTTACAATTTTTTTTTTTTTTAATCACATTAATAAAAAAACTGTTCTTGCACATCCTGTGGGGCGCAAATTCTGTGGGGCGCACATCCTGCGGCGCACATCCTGCTGCGCACATAAATAAAAATAATATTAAAAACAAATTACAATTTTTTTTTTAAATCAAATTAATAAAAAAACTGTCCTTGCACATCCTGTGGGGCGCAAATTCTGTGGGGCGCACATAAATAAAAATAATATTAAAACATTTTTACAAAAAAAAATATTTAAATCAAATTAATAAAAAAACTGTGCTTAAACATCCTGTGGGGCGCAAATTATGTGGGGCGCACATCCTGCGGCGCACATCCTGCTGCGCACATAAATAAAAATAATATTAAAACATTTTTACAAAAAAATATATTTAAATCAAATTGATAAAAAAACTGTGCTTGCACATCCTGTGGGGCGCAAATTATGTGGGGCGCACATCCTGCAGCGCACATCCTGCTGCGCAAATAAATAAAAATAAAATAAAAAAAATTAACAATTTTTTTTTTTAAATCAAATTAATAAAAAAACTGTGCTTGCACATCCTGTGGGGCGCAAATTCTGTGGGGCGCAAATTCTGTGGGGCAAACATCCTGCGGCACACATCCTGCTGCGCACTTAAATAAAAATAATATTAAAACATTTTTACAAAAAAAAATATTTAAATCAAATTAATAAAAAAAGTGTGCTTGCACATCCTGTGGGGCGCAAACTCTGTGGGGCGCACATCCTGCGGCGCACATCCTGCTGCGCACATAAATAAAAATAATATTAAAAACAAATTACAATTTTTTTTTTTCGATCAAATTAATAAAAAAACTGTCCTTGCACATCCTGTGGGGCGCAAATTCTGTGGGGCACACATCCTGCAGCGCACATCCTGCTGCGCACATAAATAAAAATAATATTAAAACATTTTTACAAAAAAAAATATTTAAATCAAATTAATAAAAAAACTGTGCTTGCACATCCTGTGGGGCGCAAATTATGTGGGGCGCACATCCTGCAGCGCACATCCTGCTGCGCAAATGAGTAAAAATAAATAAAACAAAATACAATTTTTTTTTTTTAAATCAAATTAATAGAAAACTGTCCATGCACATCCTGTGGGGCGCAAATTCTGTGGGGCGCACATCCTGCGGCGCACATCCTGCTGCGCACATAAATAAAAATAATATTAAAAACAAATTACAATTTTTTTTTTTGAATCAAATTAATAAAAAAACTGTCCTTGCACATCCTGTGGGGCGCAAATTCTGTGGGGCGCACATCGTGCGGCGCACATCCTGCTGCGCACATAAATAAAAATAATATTAAAACATTTTTACAAAAAAAAATATTTAAATCAAATTAATAAAAAAACTGTGCTTGCACATCCTGTGGGGCGCAAATTATGTGGGGCGCACATCCTGCGGCGCACATCCTGCTGCGCACATAAATAAAAATAATATTAAAACATTTTTACAAAAAAATATATTTAAATCAAATTGATAAAAAAACTGTGCTTGCACATCCTGTGGGGCGCAAATTATGTGGGGCGCACATCCTGCAGCGCACATCCTGCTGTGCAAATAAATAAAAATAAAATAAAAAAAATTAACAATTTTTTTTTTTAAATCAAATTAATAAAAAAACTGTGCTTGCACATCCTGTGGGGCGCAAATTCTGTGGGGCGCAAATTCTGTGGGGCAAACATCCTGCGGCACACATCCTGCTGCGCACATAAATAAAAATAATATTAAAAACAAATTACAATTTTTTTTTTTAAATCAAATTAATAAAAAAACTGTCCTTGCACATCCTGTGGGGCGCAAATTATGTGGGGCGCACATCCTGCTGCGCACATAAATAAAAATAATATTAAAAACAAATTACAATTTTTTTTTTTTAAATCAAATTAATAAAAAAACTGTCCATGCACATCCTGTGGGGCGCAAATTAAGTGGGGCGCACATCCTGCGGCACACATCCTGCTGCGCACATAAATAAAAATAATATTAAAACATTTTTACAAAAAAATATATTTAAATCAAATTAATAAAAAAACTGTGCTTGCACTTCCTGTGGGGCACAAATTATGTGGGGCGCACATCCTGCAGCACACATCCTGCTGCGCACATACATAAAAATAATATTAAAAACAAATTACAATTTTTTTTTAAAAATCAAATTAATAAAAAAACTGTCCTTGCACATCCTGTGGGGCGCAAATTCTGTAGGGCGCACATCCTGCGGCGCACATCCTGCTGCGCACATAAATAAAAATAATATTAAAACATTTTTACAAAAAAAAATATCTAAATCAAATTAATAAAAAAACTGTGCTTGCACATCCTGTGGGGCGCAAATTCTGTGGGGCGCACATCCTGCGGCGCACATCCTGCTGCGCACATAAATAAAAATAATATTAAAAACAAATTACAATTTTTTTTTTTAAATCAAATGAATAAAAAAACTGTGCTTGCACATCCTGTGGGGCGCAAATTATGTGGGGCGCACATCCTGCAGCGCACATCCTGCTGCGCAAATAAATAAAAATAAAATTAAAAAAAATTTACAATATTTTTTTTTTAAATCAAATTAATAAAAAAACTGTCCTTGCACATCCTGTGGGGCGCAAATTCTGTGGGGCGCACATGAATAAAAATAATATTAAAACATTTTTACAAAAAAAAATATTTAAATTATATTAATAAAAAAACTGTGCTTGCACATCCTGTGGGGCGCAAATTCTGTGGGTTGCACATCCTGCGGCGCACATCCTGCTGCGCACATAAATAAAAATAATATTAAAACATTTTTACAAAAAAAAATATTTAAATCAAATGAATAAAAAAACTGTCCTTGCACATCCTGTGGGGCGCAAATTCTGTGGGGCGCACATCCTGCGGCGCACATAAATAAAAATAATATTAAAAACAAATTACAATTTTTTTTTTAAATCAAATTAATAAAAAAACTGTCCTTGCACATCCTGTGGGGCGCAAATTCTGTGGGGCGCACATCCTGCGGCGCACATCCTGCTGCGCACATAAATAAAAATAATATTAAAAACAAATTACAATTTTTTTTTTTAAATCAAATTAATAAAAAAACTGTCCTTGCACATCCTGTGGGGCGCAAATTATGTGGGGCGCACATCCTGCGGCGCACATCCTGCTGCGCACATAAATAAAAATAATATTAAAAACAAATTACAATTTTTTTTTTAAATCAAATTAATAAAAAAACTGTCCTTGCACATCCTGTGGGGCGCAAATTCTGTGGGGCGCACATCCTGCGGCGCACATCCTGCTGCGCACATAAATAAAAATAATATTAAAACATTTTTACAAAAAAAATATTTAAATCAAATTAATAAAAAAACTGTCCTTGCACATCCTGTGGGGCGCAAATTATGTGGGGCGCACATCCTGCGGCGCACATCCTGCTGCGCACATAAATAAAAATAATATTGCAACATTTTTACAAAAAAAAATATTTAAATCAAATTAATAAAAAAACTGTGCTTGCACATCCTGTGGGGCGCACATCCTGCGGCACATATCCTGCTGCGCACATAAATAAAAATAATATTAAAAACAATTTAAATTTTTTTTTTTTTAAATCAAATTAATAAACAAACTGTGCTTACACATCCTGTGGGGCGCAAATTCTGTGGGGCGCATATCCTGCGGCGCACATCCTGCTGCGCACATAAATAAAAATAATATTAAAACATTTTTACAAAAAAAATATTTAAATCAAATTAATAAAAAAACTGTCCTTGCACATCCTGTGGGGCGCAAATTCTGTCGGGCGCACATCCTTCTCACGCACATCCTGCTGCGCACATAAATAAAAATAATATTAAAACATTTTTACAAAAAAAAATATTTAAATCAAATTAATAAAAAAACTGTGCTTGCACATCCTGTGGGGCGCAAATTCTGTGGGGCGCACATCCTGCGGCGCACATCCTGCTGCGCACATGAATAAAAATAATATTAAAAACAATTTACAATTTTTTTTTTTTAAATCAAATTAATAAACAAACTGTGCTTGCACATCCTGTGGGGCGCAAATTCTGTGGGGCGCACATCCTGCGGCGCACATCCTGCTGCGCACATGAATAAAAATAATATTAAAACATTTTTACAAAAAAAATATTTAAATCAAATTAATAAAAAAACTGTGCTTGCACATCCTGTGGGGCGCAAATTCTGTGGGGCGCACATGCTGCTGCGCACATAAATAAAAATAATATTAAATACAAATTACAATTTTTTTTTTTAAATCAAATTAATAAAAAAACTGTCCTTGCACATCCTGTGGGGCGCAAATTCTGTGGGGCGCACATCCTGCGGCGCACATCCTGCTGCGCACATAAAAAAAAATAATATTAAAACATTTTTACAAAAAAAAATATTTAAATCAAATTAATAAAAAAAATGTGCTTGCACATCCTGTGGGGCGCAAATTCTGTGGGGTGCACATCCTGCTGCGCACATAAATAAAAATAATATTAAAAACAAATTACAATTTTTTTTTTAAATCAAATTAATAAAAAAACTGTCCTTGCACATTCTGTGGGGCGCACATCCTGCGGCGCACATCCTGCTGCGCACATAAATAAAAATAATATTAAAAACAATTTACATTTTTTTTTTTTAAATCAAATTAATAAAAAAACTGTGCTTGCATATCCTGTGGGGCGCAAATTCTGTGGGGCGCACATCCTGCGGCGCACATCCTGCTGCGCACATAAATAAAAATAATATTAAAAACAATTTACATTTTTTTTTTTTAAATCAAATTAATAAAAAAACTGTGCTTGCACATCCTGTGGGGCCTAAATTCTGTGGGGCGCACATCCTGCGGCGCACATCCTGCTGCGCACATAAATAAAAATAATATTATAACATTTTTACAAAAAAAATATTTAAATCAAATTAATAAAAAAACTGTGCTTGCATATCCTGTGGGGCGCAAATTCTGTGGGGCGCACATCCTGCGGCGCACATCCTGCTGCGCACATAAATAAAAATAATATTAAAAACAAATTATAGTTTTTTTTTTAAATCAAATTAATAAAAAAACAGTCCTTGCACATCCTGTGGGGCGCAAATTCTGTGGGGCGCAAATTCTGTGGGGCGCACATCATGCGGCGCACATCCAGCTGCGCACATTAATAATAATAATATTAAAACATTTTTACAAAAAAAAATATTTAAATCAAATTAATAAAAAAACTGTGCTTGCACATCCTGTGGGGCGCAAATTCTGCTGCGCACTTGAATAAAAATAATATTAAAACATTTTTACAAAAAAAAATATTTATATCAAATTAATAAAAAAACTGTGCTTGCACATCCTGTGGGGCGTAAATTCTGTGGGGCGCACATCCTGCGGCGCACATCCTGCTGCGCACATAAATAAAAATAATATTAAAAACAAATTACAATTTTTTTTTTTAAATCAAATTAATAAAAAAACTGTCCTTGCACATCCTGTGGGGCGCAAATTCTGTGGGGCGCACATCCTGCGGCGCACATCCTGATGCGCACATAAATACAAATAATATTAAAACATTTTTACAAAAAAAAATATTTAAATCAAATTAATAAAAAAACTGTGCTTGCACATCCTGTGGGGCGCAAATTCTGTGGGGCGCACATCCTGCAGCGCACATCCTGCTGCGCACATAAATAAAAATAATATTAAAACATTTTTACAAAAAAAATATTTAAATCAAATTAATAAAAAAACTGTGCTTGCACATCCTGTGGGGCGCAAATTCTGTGGGGCGCACATCCTGCGGCGCACATCCTGCTGCGCACATAAATAAAAATAATATTAAAAACAAATTACAATTTTTTTTTTAAATCAAATTAATAAAAAAACTGTCCTTGCACATCCTGTGGGGCGCAAATTCTGTGGGGTTCACATCCTGCGGCGCACATCCTGCTGCGCACATAAATAAAAATAATATTAAAACATTTTTACAAAAAAAAATATTTAAATCAAATTAATAAAAAACTGTGCTTGCACATCCTGTGGGGCGCAAATGAATACAAATAATATTAAAACATTTTTACAAAAAAAAAAATTTAAATCAAATTAATAAAAAAACTGTGCTTGCACATCCTGTGGGGCGCAAATTATGTGGGGCGCACATCATGCGGCCCACATCCTGCGGCGCACATCCTGCTGTGCAAATAAATATAAATAAAATTAAAAAAAATTTACAATTTTTTTTTTTAAATCAAATTAATAAAAAAAATGTGCTTGCACATCTTGTGGGGCGCAAATTATGTGGGGCGCACATCCTGCTGCGCACATAAATAAAAATAATATTAAAACATTTTTACAAAAAAAAAAATTTAAATCAAATTAATAAAAAAACTGTGCTTGCACATCCTGTGGGGCGCAAATTCTGTGGGGCGCACATCCTGCGGCGCACATCCTGCTGCGCACATAAATAAAAATAATATTAAAAACAAATTACAATTTTTTTTTTTAAATCAAATTAATAAAAAAACTGTCCTTGCACATCCTGTTGGGCGCAAATTCTGTGGGGCGCACATGAATAAAAATAATATTAAAACATTTTTACAAAAAAAAATATTTAAATTAAATTAATAAAAAAACTGTGCTTGCACATCCTGTGGTGCGCAAATTCTGTGGAGCGCACATCCTGCGGCGCACATCCTGCTGCGCACATAAATAAAAATAATATTAAAACATTTTTACAAAAAAAAATATTTAAATCAAATTAATAAAAAAACTGTGCTTGCACATCCTGTGGGGCGCAAATTCTGTGGAGCGCACATCCTGCTGCGCACATAAATAAAAATAATATTAAAACATTTTTACAAAAAAAAATATTTAAATCGAATTAATAAAAAAACTGTGCTTGCACATCCTGTGGGGCGCAAATTCTGTGGGGCGCACATCCTGCGGCGCACATCCTGCTGCGCACATGAATAAAAATAATATTAAAAACAAATTACAATTTTTTTTTTTAAATCAAATTAATAAAAAAACTGTCCTTGCACATCCTGTGGGGCGCAAATTCTGTGGAGCGCACATCCTGCGGCGCACATCCTGCTGCGCACATAAATAAAAATAATATAAAAACATTTTTACAAAAAAAAATATTTAAATCAAATTAATAAAAAAACTGTGCTTGCACATCCTGTGGGGCGCAAATTCTGTGGGGCGCACATCCTGCGGCGCACATCCTGCTGCGCACATGAATAAAAATAATATTAAAAACAAATTACAATTTTTTTTTTTGAATCAAATTAATAAAAAAACTGTCCTTGCACATCCTGTGGGGCGCAAATTCTGTGGGGCGCACATCGTGCGGCGCACATCCTGCTGCGCACATAAATAAAAATAATATTAAAACATTTTTACAAAAAAATATATTTAAATCAAATTGATAAAAAAACTGTGCTTGCACATCCTGTGGGGCGCAAATTATGTGGGGCGCACATCCTGCAGCGCACATCCTGCTGCGCAAATAAATAAAAATAAAATAAAAACATTTTTACAAAAAAAAATATTTAAATCAAATTAATAAAAAAACTGTGCTTGCACATCCTGTGGGGCGCAAATTCTGTGGAGCGCACATCCTGCGGCGCACATCCTGCTGCGCACCTAAATAAAAATAATATTAAAATCAAATTACAATTTTTTTTTTTTAAATCAAATTAATAAAAAAACTGTCCATGCACATCCTGTGGGGCGCAAATTCTGTGGGGCGCACATCCTGCGGCGCACATCCTGCTGCGCACATAAATAAAAATAGTATTAAAAACAAATTACAATTTTTTTTTTTTCGATCAAATTAATAAAAAAACTGTCCTTGCACATCCTGTGGGGCGCAAATTCTGTGGGGCGCACATCCTGCAGCGCACATCCTGCTGCGCACATAAATAAAAATAATATTAAAACATTTTTACAAAAAAAAATATTTAAATCAAATTAATAAAAAAACTGTGCTTGCACATCCTGTGGGGCGCAAATTCTGTGGGGCGCACATCCTGCGGCGCACATCCTGCTGCGCACATGAATAAAAATAATATTAAAAACAAATTACAATTTTTTTTTTTGAATCAAATTAATAAAAAAACTGTCCTTGCACATCCTGTGGGGCGCAAATTCTGTGGGGCGCACATCGTGCGGCGCACATCCTGCTGCGCACATAAATAAAAATAATATTAAAACATTTTTACAAAAAAAAATATTTAAATCAAATTAATAAAAAAACTGTGCTTGCACATCCTGTGGGGCGCAAATTATGTGGGGCGCACATCCTGCGGCGCACATCCTGCTGCGCACATAAATAAAAATAATATTAAAACATTTTTACAAAAAAATATATTTAAATCAAATTGATAAAAAAACTGTGCTTGCACATCCTGTGGGGCGCAAATTATGTGGGGCGCACATCCTGCAGCGCACATCCTGCTGCGCAAATAAATAAAAATAAAATAAAAAAAATTAACAATTTTTTTTTTTAAATCAAATTAATAAAAAAACTGTGCTTGCACATCCTGTGGGGCGCAAATTCTGTGGGGCAAACATCCTGCGGCACACATCCTGCTGCGCACATAAATAAAAATAATATTAAAACATTTTTACAAAAAAATATTTAAATCAAATTAATACAAAAACTGTCCTTGCACATCCTGTGGGGCGCAAATTCTGTGGGGCGCACATCCTGCGGCGCACATCATGCTGCGCACATAAATAAAAATAATATTAAAACATTTTTACAAAAAAAATTATTTAAATCAAATTAATAAAAAAAGTGTGCTTGCACATCCTGTGGGGCGCAAACTCTGTGGGGCGCACATCCTGCGGCGCACATCCTGCTGCGCACATAAATAAAAATAATATTAAAAACAAATTACAATTTTTTTTTTTTCAATCAAATTAATAAAAAAACTGTCCTTGCACATCCTGTGGGGCGCAAATTCTGTGGGGCGCACATCCTGCAGCGCACATCCTGCTGCGCACATAAATAAAAATAATATTAAAACATTTTTACAAAAAAAAATATTTAAATCAAATTAATAAAAAAACTGTGCTTGCACATCCTGTGGGGCGCAAATTATGTGGGGTGCACATCCTGCAGCGCACATCCTGCTGCGCAAATGAGTAAAAATAAATAAAACAAAATACAATTTTTTTTTTTTAAATCAAATTAATAGAAAACTGTCCATGCACATCCTGTGGGGCGCAAATTCTGTGGGGCGCACATCCTGCGGCGCACATCCTGCTGCGCACATAAATAAAAATAATATTAAAAACAAATTACAATTTTTTTTTTTAAATCAAATTAATAAAAAAACTGTCCTTGCACATCCTGTGGGGCGCAAATTCTGTGGGGCGCACATCCTGCGGCGCACATCCTGCTGCGCACATAAATAAAAATAATATTAAAACATTTTTACAAAAAAAAATATTTAAATCAAATTAATAAAAAAACTGTGCTTGCACATCCTGTGGGGCGCAAATTATGTGGGGCGCACATCCTGCAGCGCACATCCTGCTGCGCAAATGAATAAAAATAAAATAAAACAAATTACAATTTTTTTTTTTTAAATCAAATTAATAGAAAACTGTCCATGCACATCCTGTGGGGCGCAAATTCTGTGGGGCGCACATCCTGCGGCGCACATCCTGCTGCGCACATAAATAAAAATAATATTAAAAACAAATTACAAATTTTTTTTTTAAATCAAATTAATAAAAAAACTGTCCTTGCACATCCTGTGGGGCGCAAATTATGTGGGGCGCACATCCTGCTGCGCACATAAATAAAAATAATATTAAAAACAAATTACAATTTTTTTTTTTTAAGTCAAATTAATAAAAAAACTGTCCTTGCACATCCTGTGGGGCGCAAATTCTGTGGGGCGCAAATTCTGTGGGGCGCACATCCTGCTGCGCACATAAATAAAAATAATATTAAAAACAAATTACAATTTTTTTTTTTTAAATCAAATTAATAAAAAAACTGTCCATGCACATCCTGTGGGGCACAAATTAAGTGGGGCGCACATCCTGCGGCGCACATCCTGCTGCGCACATAAATAAAAATAATATTAAAACATTTTTACAAAAAAAAATATTTAAATCAAATTAATAAAAAAACTGTGCTTGCACATCCTGTGGGGCGCAAATTATGTGGGGCGCACATCCTGCAGCGAACATCCTGCTGCGCAAATGAATAAAAATAAAATAAAACAAATTACAATTTTTTTTTTTAAATCAAATTAATAGAAAACTGTCCATGCACATCCTGTGGGGCGCAAATTCTGTGGGGCGCACATCCTGCGGCGCACATCCTGCTGCGCACATAAATAAAAAAAATATTAAAAACAAATTACAATTTTTTTTTTTAAATCAAATTAATAAAAAAACTGTCCTTGCACATCCTGTGGGGCGCAAATTATGTGGGGCGCACATCCTGCTGCGCACATAAATAAAAATAATATTAAAAACAAATTACAATTTTTTTTTTTTAAGTCAAATTAATAAAAAAACTGTCCTTGCACATCCTGTGGGGCGCAAATTCTGTGGGGCGCACATCCTGCGGCGCACATCCTGCTGCGCACATGAATAAAAATAATATTAAAAACAAATTACAATTTTTTTTTTTAAATCAAATTAATAAAAAAACTGTCCTTGCACATCCTGTGGGGCGCAAATTCTGTGGGGCGCACATCCTGCGGCATACATCCTGCTGCGCACATAAATAAAAATAATATTAAAAACAAATTACAATTTTTTTTTTTTAAATCAAATTAATAGAAAACTGTCCATGCACATCCTGTGGGGCGCAAATTCTGTGGGGCGCACATCCTGCGGCGCACATCCTGCTGCGCACATAAATAAAAATAATATTAAAAACAAATTACAATTTTTTTTTTAAATCAAATTAATAAAAAAACTGTCCTTGCACATCCTGTGGGGCGCAAATTCTGTGGGGCGCACATAAATAAAAATAATATTAAAACATTTTTACAAAAAAAAATATTTAAATCAAATTAATAAAAAAACTGTGCTTAAACATCCTGTGGGGCGCAAATTATGTGGGGCGCACATCCTGCGGCGCACATCCTGCTGCGCACATAAATAAAAATAATATTAAAACATTTTTACAAAAAAATATATTTAAATCAAATTGATAAAAAAACTGTGCTTGCACATCCTGTGGGGCGCAAATTATGTGGGGCGCACATCCTGCAGCGCACATCCTGCTGCGCAAATAAATAAAAATAAAATAAAAAAAATTAACAATTTTTTTTTTTTAAATCAAATTAATAAAAAAACTGTGCTTGCACATCCTGTGGGGCGCAAATTCTGTGGGGCGCAAATTCTGTGGGGCAAACATCCTGCGGCACACATCCTGCTGCGCACTTAAATAAAAATAATATTAAAACATTTTTACAAAAAAATATTTAAATCAAATTAATACAAAAACTGTCCTTGCACATCCTGTGGGGCGCAAATTCTGTGGGGCGCACATCCTGCGGCGCACATCATGCTGCGCACATAAATAAAAATAATATTAAAACATTTTTACAAAAAAAAATATTTAAATCAAATTAATAAAAAAACTGTGCTTGCACATCCTGTGGGGCGCAAATTCTGTGGAGCGCACATCCTGCGGCGCACATCCTGCTGCGCACATAAATAAAAATAATATTAAAATCAAATTACAATTTTTTTTTTTTAAATCAAATTAATAAAAAAACTGTCCATGCACATCCTGTGGGGCGCAAATTCTGTGGGGCGCACATCCTGCGGCGCACATCCTGCTGCGCACATAAATAAAAATAGTATTAAAAACAAATTACAATTTTTTTTTTTTCAATCAAATTAATAAAAAAACTGTCCTTGCACATCCTGTGGGGCGCAAATTCTGTGGGGCGCACATCCTGCAGCGCACATCCTGCTGCGCACATAAATAAAAATAATATTAAAACATTTTTACAAAAAAAAATATTTAAATCAAATTAATAAAAAAAGTGTGCTTGCACATCCTGTGGGGCGCAAACTCTGTGGGGCGCACATCCTGCGGCGCACATCCTGCTGCGCACATAAATAAAAATAATATTAAAAACAAATTACAATTTTTTTTTTTTCGATCAAATTAATAAAAAAACTGTCCTTGCACATCCTGTGGGGCGCAAATTCTGTGGGGCGCACATCCTGCAGCGCACATCCTGCTGCGCACATAAATAAAAATAATATTAAAACATTTTTACAAAAAAAAATATTTAAATCAAATTAATAAAAAAACTGTGCTTGCACATCCTGTGGGGCGCAAATTATGTGGGGCGCACATCCTGCAGCGCACATCCTGCTGCGCAAATGAGTAAAAATAAATAAAACAAAATACAATTTTTTTTTTTTAAATCAAATTAATAGAAAACTGTCCATGCACATCCTGTGGGGCGCAAATTCTGTGGGGCGCACATCCTGCGGCGCACATCCTGCTGCGCACATAAATAAAAATAATATTAAAAACAAATTACAATTTTTTTTTTTAAATCAAATTAATAAAAAAACTGTCCTTGCACATCCTGTGGGGCGCAAATTCTGTGGGGCGCACATCCTGCGGCGCACATCCTGCTGCGCACATAAATAAAAATAATATTAAAACATTTTTACAAAAAAAAATATTTAAATCAAATTAATAAAAAAACTGTGCTTGCACATCCTGTGGGGCGCAAATTCTGTGGGGCGCACATCCTGCGGCGCACATCCTGCTGCGCACATGAATAAAAATAATATTAAAAACAAATTACAATTTTTTTTTTTGAATCAAATTAATAAAAAAACTGTGCTTGCACATCCTGTGGGGCGCAAATTCTGTGGGGCGCAAATTCTGTGGGGCAAACATCCTGCGGCACACATCCTGCTGCGCACATAAATAAAAATAATATTAAAAACAAATTACAATTTTTTTTTTTAAATCAAATTAATAAAAAAACTGTCCTTGCACATCCTGTGGGGCGCAAATTATGTGGGGCGCACATCCTGCTGCGCACATAAATAAAAATAATATTAAAAACAAATTACAATTTTTTTTTTTTAAATCAAATTAATAAAAAAACTGTCCATGCACATCCTGTGGGGCGCAAATTAAGTGGGGCGCACATCCTGCGGCACACATCCTGCTGCGCACATAAATAAAAATAATATTAAAACATTTTTACAAAAAAAAATATTTAAATCAAATTAATAAAAAAACTGTGCTTGCACATCCTGTGGGGCGCAAATTCTGTGGTGCGCACATCCTGCGGCGCACATCCTGCTGCGCACATAAATAAAAATAATACTAAAAACAAATTACAATTTTTTTTTTTTAAATCAAATTAATAAAAAAACTGTCCTTGCACTACCTGTGGGGCGCAAATTCTGTGGGGCGCACATCCTGCTGCGCACATACTGCTGCGCACATAAATAAAAATAATATTAAAACATTTTTACAAAAAAATATATTTAAATCAAATTAATAAAAAAACTGTGCTTGCACTTCCTGTGGGGCGCAAATTCTGTGGGGCGCACATCCTGCGGCGCACATCCTGCGGCGCACATAAATTAAAATAATATTAAAAAATTTTACATATTTTTTTTTTTTAATCAAATTAATAAAAAAAACTGTGCTTGCACATCCTGTGGGGCGCAAATTATGTGGGGCGCACATCCTGCAGCACACATCCTGCTGCGCACATACATAAAAATAATATTAAAAACAAATTACAATTTTTTTTTAAAAATCAAATTAATAAAAAAACTGTCCTTGCACATCCTGTGGGGCGCAAATTCTGTAGGGCGCACATCCTGCGGCGCACATCCTGCTGCGCACATAAATAAAAATAATATTAAAACATTTTTACAAAAAAAAATATCTAAATCAAATTAATAAAAAAACTGTGCTTGCACATCCAGTGGGGCGCAAATTATGTGGGGCGCACATCCTGCGGCGCACATTGAGCTGCACACATTAATAAAAATAATATTAAAAACAATTTACAATTTTTTTTTTTTTAATCACATTAATAAAAAAACTGTTCTTGCACATCCTGTGGGGCGCAAATTTTGTGGGGCGCACATCCTGCGGCGCACATCCTGCTGCGCACATAAATAAAAATAATATTAAAAACAATTTACAATTTTTTTTTTTTAAATCAAATTAATAAAAAAACTGTGCTTGCACATCCTGTGGGGCGCAAATTCTGTGGGGCGCAAATTCTGTGGGGCGCACATCCTGCGGCGCAAATCCTGCTGCGCACATAAATAAAAATGATATTAAAACATTTTTACAAAAAAAATATTTAAATCAAATTAATAAAAAAACTGTCCTTGCACATCCTGTGGGGCGCAAATTATGTGGGGCGCACATCCTGCGGCGCACATCCTGCTGCGCACATAAATAAAAATAATATTAAAACATTTTTACAAAAAAAAATATTTAAATCAAATTAATAAAAAAACTGTGCTTGCACATCCTGTGGGGCGCAAATTCTGTGGGGCGCACATCCTGCGGCGCACATCCTGCTGCGCACATAAATAAAAATAATATTAAAAACAAATTACAATTTTTTTTTTAAATCAAATTAATAAAAAAACTGTCCTTGCACATCCTGTGGGGCGCAAATTCTGTGGGGCGCACATCCTTCAGCGCACATCCAGCTGGGCAAATTAATAAAAATAATATTACATTTTTTTTACAATTTTCTTTTTTTAAATCAAATTAATAAAAAAACTGTGCTTGTACATCCTGTGGGGCGCAAATTCTGTGGGGCGCACATCATGCGGCGCACATCCTGCTGCGCACATAAATAAAAATAATATTAAAACTTTTTTACAAAAAAAAATATTTAAATCAAATTAATAAAAAAACTGTGCTTGCACATCCTGTGGGGCGCAAATTCTGTGGGGCGCACATGCTGCGGCGCACATCCTGCTGCACACATAAATAAAAATAATATTAAAAACAAATTACAATTTTTTTTTTTAAATCAAATTAATAAAAAAACTGTCCTTGCACATCCTGTGGGGCGCAAATTCTGTGGGGCGCACATCCTGCGGCGCACATCCTGCTGCGCACATAAATAAAAATAATATTAAAACATTTTTACAAAAAAATATTTAAATCAAATTAATAAAAAAACTGTCCTTGCACATCCTGTGGGGCGCAAATTCTGTGGGGCGCACATCCTGCGGCACACATCCTGCTGCGCACATAAATAAAAATGATATTAAAACATTTTTACAAAAAAAAATATTTAAATCAAATTAATAAAAAAACTGTGCTTTTACATCCTGTGGGGCGCAAATTCTGTGGGGCGCACATCCTGCGGCGCACATCCTGCTGCGCACATTAATAAAAATAATATTAAAACATTTTTACAAAAAAAAATATTTAAATCAAATTAATAAAAAAACTGTGCTTGCACATCCTGTGGGGCGCAAATTCTGTGGTGCGCACATCCTGCGGCGCACATCCTGCTGCGCACATACATAAAAATAATATTAAAAACAAATTACAATTTTTTTTTAAAAATCAAATTAATAAAAAAACTGTCCTTGCACATCCTGTGGGGCGCAAATTCTGTAGGGCGCACATCCTGCGGCGCACATCCTGCTGCGCACATAAATAAAAATAATATTAAAAACAATTTACAATTTTTTTTTTTTAAATCAAATTAATAAAAAAACTGTGCTTGCACATCCTGTGGGGCGCAAATTCTGTGGGGCGCAAATTCTGTGGGGCGCACATCCTGCGGCGCAAATCCTGCTGCGCACATAAATAAAAATGATATTAAAACATTTTTACAAAAAAAATATTTAAATCAAATTAATAAAAAAACTGTGCTTGCACATCCTGTGGGGCGCAAATTCTGTGGGGCGCACATCCTGCGGCGCACATCCTGCTGCGCACATAAATAAAAATAATATTAAAAACAAATTACAATTTTTTTTTTTAAATCAAATTAATAAAAAAACTGTCCTTGCACATCCTGTGGGGCGCAAATTCTGTGGGGCGCACATCCTTCAGCGCACATCCAGCTGGGCAAATTAATAAAAATAATATTACATTTTTTTTACAATTTTCTTTTTTTAAATCAAATTAATAAAAAAACTGTGCTTGTACATCCTGTGGGGCGCAAATTCTGTGGGGCGCACATCATGCGGCGCACATCCTGCTGCGCACATAAATAAAAATAATATTAAAACTTTTTTACAAAAAAAAATATTTAAATCAAATTAATAAAAAAACTGTGCTTGCACATCCTGTGGGGCGCAAATTCTGTGGGGCGCACATGCTGCGGCGCACATCCTGCTGCACACATAAATAAAAATAATATTAAAAACAAATTACAATTTTTTTTTTTAAATCAAATTAATAAAAAAACTGTCCTTGCACATCCTGTGGGGCGCAAATTCTGTGGGGCGCACATCCTGCGGCGCACATCCTGCTGCGCACATAAATAAAAATAATATTAAAACATTTTTACAAAAAAAAATATTTAAATATAACTAATAAAAAACCTTGCTTGCACATCCTGTGGGGCGCAAATTATGTGGGGCGCACATCCTGCAGCGCACATCCTGCTGCGCAAATAAATAAAAATAAAATTAAAAAAAATTTACAATATTTTTTTTTTAAATCAAATTAATAAAAAAACTGTCCTTGCACATCCTGTGGGGCGCAAATTCTGTGGGGCGCACATGAATAAAAATAATATTAAAACATTTTTACAAAAAAAAATATTTAAATTATATTAATAAAAAAACTGTGCTTGCACATCCTGTGGGGCGCAAATTCTGTGGGTTGCACATCCTGCGGCGCACATCCTGCTAAGCACATAAATTAAAATAATATTAAAAAATTTTACATATTTTTTTTTTTTTAATCAAATTAATAAAAAAACTGTGCTTGCACATCCTGTGGGGCGCAAATTATGTGGGGCGCACATCCTGCGGCGCACATCCAGCTGCGCAAATTAATAAAAATAATATCAAAACATTTTTACAAAAAAAAATATTTAAATCAAATTAATAAAAAAAGTGTGCTTGCACATCCTGTGGGGCGCAAATTCTGTGGGGCGCACATCCTGCAGCGCACATCCTGCTGTGCACATGAATAAAAATAATATTAAAACATTTTTACAAAAAAATATATTTAAAACAAATAAAAAAAAAACGGTGCTTGCACATCCTGTGGGGCGCAAATTCTGTGGGGCGCACATCCTGCGGCGCACATCCTGCTGCGCACATAAATAAAAATAATATTAAAACATTTTTACAAAAAAAAATATTTAAATCAAATGAATAAAAAAACTGTCCTTGCACATCCTGTGGGGCGCAAATTCTGTGGGGCGCACATCCTGCGGCGCACATAAATAAAAATAATATTAAAAACAAATTACAATTTTTTTTTTAAATCAAATTAATAAAAAAACTGTCCTTGCACATCCTGTGGGGCGCAAATTCTGTGGGGCGCACATCCTGCGGCGCAAATCCTGCTGCGCACAAGAATAAAAATAATATTAAAACATTTTTACAAAAAAAAATATTTAAATCAAATTAATAAAAAAACTGTGCTTGCACATCCTGTGGGGCGCAAATTCTGTGGGGCGCACATCCTGCGGCGCACATCCTGCTGCGCACATAAATAAAAATAATATTAAAAACAAATTACAATTTTTTTTTTTAAATCAAATTAAAAAAAAAACTGTCCTTGCACATCCTGTGGGGCGCAAATTATGTGGGGCGCACATCCTGCGGCGCACATCCTGCTGCGCACATAAATAAAAATAATATTAAAAACAAATTACAATTTTTTTTTTAAATCAAATTAATAAAAAAACTGTCCTTGCACATCCTGTGGGGCGCAAATTATGTGGGGCGCACATCCTGCGGCGCACATCCTGCTGCGCACATAAATAAAAATAATATTAAAAACAAATTACAATTTTTTTTTTAAATCAAATTAATAAAAAAACTGTCCTTGCACATCCTGTGGGGCGCAAATTCTGTGGGTTGCACATCCTGCGGCGCACATCCTGCTAAGCACATAAATTAAAATAATATTAAAAAATTTTACATATTTTTTTTTTTTTAATCAAATTAATAAAAAAACTGTGCTTGCACATCCTGTGGGGCGCAAATTATGTGGGGCGCACATCCTGCGGCGCACATCCAGCTGCGCAAATTAATAAAAATAATATCAAAACATTTTTACAAAAAAAAATATTTAAATCAAATTAATAAAAAAAGTGTGCTTGCACATCCTGTGGGGCGCAAATTCTGTGGGGCGCACATCCTGCAGCGCACATCCTGCTGTGCACATGAATAAAAATAATATTAAAACATTTTTACAAAAAAATATATTTAAAACAAATAAAAAAAAAACGGTGCTTGCACATCCTGTGGGGCGCAAATTCTGTGGGGCGCACATCCTGCGGCGCACATCCTGCTGCGCACATAAATAAAAATAATATTAAAACATTTTTACAAAAAAAAATATTTAAATCAAATGAATAAAAAAACTGTCCTTGCACATCCTGTGGGGCGCAAATTCTGTGGGGCGCACATCCTGCGGCGCACATAAATAAAAATAATATTAAAAACAAATTACAATTTTTTTTTTAAATCAAATTAATAAAAAAACTGTCCTTGCACATCCTGTGGGGCGCAAATTCTGTGGGGCGCACATCCTGCGGCGCAAATCCTGCTGCGCACAAGAATAAAAATAATATTAAAACATTTTTACAAAAAAAAATATTTAAATCAAATTAATAAAAAAACTGTGCTTGCACATCCTGTGGGGCGCAAATTCTGTGGGGCGCACATCCTGCGGCGCACATCCTGCTGCGCACATAAATAAAAATAATATTAAAAACAAATTACAATTTTTTTTTTTAAATCAAATTAAAAAAAAAACTGTCCTTGCACATCCTGTGGGGCGCAAATTATGTGGGGCGCACATCCTGCGGCGCACATCCTGCTGCGCACATAAATAAAAATAATATTAAAAACAAATTACAATTTTTTTTTTAAATCAAATTAATAAAAAAACTGTCCTTGCACATCCTGTGGGGCGCAAATTCTGTGGGGCGCACATCCTGCGGCGCACATCCTGCTGCGCACATAAATCAAAATAATATTAAAACATTTTTACAAAAAAAATATTTAAATCAAATTAATAAAAAAACTGTCCTTGCACATCCTGTGGGACGCAAATTATGTGGGGCGCACATCCTGCGGCGCACATCCTGCTGCGCACATAAATAAAAATAATATTGCAACATTTTTACAAAAAAAAATATTTAAATCAAATTAATAAAAAAACTGTGCTTGCACATCCTGTGGGGCGCAAATTCTGTGGGGCGCACATCCTGCGGCGCACATCCAGCTGTGCACATTAATACAAATAATATTAAAACATTTTTACAAAAAAAAATATTTAAATCAAATTAATAAAAAAACTGTGCTTGCACATCCTGTGGGGCACACATCCTGCGGCACATATCCTGCTGCGCACATAAATAAAAATAATATTAAAAACAATTTAAATTTTTTTTTTTTTAAATCAAATTAATAAACAAACTGTGCTTGCACATCCTGTGGGGCGCAAATTCTGTGGGGCGCATATCCTGCGGCGCACATCCTGCTGCGCACATAAATAAAAATAATATTAAAACATTTTTACAAAAAAAATATTTAAATCAAATTAATAAAAAAACTGTCCTTGCACATCCTGTGGGGCGCAAATTCTGTCGGGCGCACATCCTTCTCACGCACATCCTGCTGCGCACATAAATAAAAATAATATTAAAACATTTTTACAAAAAAAAATATTTAAATCAAATTAATAAAAAAACTGTGCTTGCACATCCTGTGGGGCGCAAATTCTGTGGGGCGCACATCCTGCGGCGCACATCCTGCTGCGCACATGAATAAAAATAATATTAAAAACAATTTACAATTTTTTTTTTTTAAATCAAATTAATAAACAAACTGTGCTTGCACATCCTGTGGGGCGCAAATTCTGTGGGGCGCACATCCTGCGGCGCACATCCTGCTGCGCACATAAAAAAAAATAATATTAAAACATTTTTACAAAAAAAAATATTTAAATCAAATTAATAAAAAAAATGTGCTTGCACATCCTGTGGGGCGCAAATTCTGTGGGGCGCACATCCTGCTGCGCACATAAATAAAAATAATATTAAAAACAAATTACAATTTTTTTTTTAAATCAAATTAATAAAAAAACTGTCCTTGTACATTCTGTGGGGCGCACATCCTGCGGCGCACATCCTGCTGCGCACATAAATAAAAATAATATTAAAACATTTTTACAAAAAAAAATATTTAAATCAAATTAATAAAAAAACTGTGCTTGCACATCCTGTGAGGCGCAAATTCTGTGGGGCGCACATCCTGCTGCGCATTAAAATAAAAATAATATTAAAAACAAATTACAATTTTTTTTTTTTAAATCAAATTAATAAAAAAACTGTCCTTGCACATCCTGTGGGGCGCAAATTATGTGGGGCGCACATCCTGCGGCGCACATTAATACAAATAATATTAAAACATTTTTACAAAAAAAAATATTTAAATCAAATTAATAAAAAAACTGTGCTTGCACATCCTGTGGGGAGCAAATTATGTGGGGCGCACATCCTGCGGCGCACATCCTGCTGCGCACATAAATAAAAATAATATTAAAACATTTTTACAAAAAAAAATATTTAAATCAAATTAATAAAAAAACTGTGCTTTTACATCCTGTGGGGCGCAAATTCTGTGGGGCGCACATCCTGCGGCGCACATCCTGCTGAGCACATAAATAAAAATAATATTAAAAACAAATTACAATTTTTTTTTTAAAATCAAATTAATAAAAAAACTGTCCATGCACATCCTGTGGGGCGCAAATTAAGTGGGGCGCACATCCTGTGGCACACATCCTGCTGCGCACATAAATAAAAATAATATTAAAACATTTTTACAAAAAAAAATATTTAAATCAAATTAATAAAAAAACTGTGCTTGCACATCCTGTGGGGCGCAAATTCTGTGGTGCGCACATCCTGCGGCGCACATCCTGCTGCACACATAAATAAAAATAATACTAAAAACAAATTACAATTTTTTTTTTTTAAATCAAATTAATAAAAAAACTGTCCTTGCACTACCTGTGGGGCGCAAATTCTGTGGGGTGCACATCCTGCTGCGCACATAACTGCTGCGCACATAAATAAAAATAATATTAAAACATTTTTACAAAAAAATATATTTAAATCAAATTAATAAAAAAACTGTGCTTGCACTTCCTGTGGGGCGCAAATTCTGTGGGGCGCACATCCTGCTGCGCACATAAATAAAAATAATATTAAAAACAAATTACAATTTTTTTTTTAAAATCAAATTAATAAAAAAACTGTCCTTGCACATCCTGTGGGGCGCAAATTCTGTGGGGCGCACATGAATAAAAATAATATTAAAACATTTTTACAAAAAAAAATATTTAAATCATATTAATAAAAAAACTGTGCTTGCACATCCTGTGGGGCGCAAATTTTGTGGGTTGCACATCCTGCGGCGCACATCCTGCTAAGCACATAAATTAAAATAATATTAAAAAATTTTACATATTTTTTTTTTTTTAATCAAATTAATAAAAAAACTGTGCTTGCACATCCTGTGGGGCGCAAATTATGTGGGGCGCACATCCTGCGGCGCACATCCAGCTGCGCAAATTAATAAAAATAATATCAAAACATTTTTACAAAAAAAAATATTTAAATCAAATTAATAAAAAAAGTGTGCTTGCACATCCTGTGGGGCGCAAATTCTGTGGGGCGCACATCCTGCTGCGCACATAAATACAAATAATATTAAAACATCTTTACAAAAAAAAATATTTAAATCAAATTAATAAAAAAACTGTGCTTGCACATCCTGTGGGGCGCAAATTATGTGGGGCGCACATCCTGCAGCGCAAATCCTGCTGTGCACATGAATAAAAATAATATTAAAACATTTTTACAAAAAAAAATATTTAAATCAAATGAATAAAAAAACTGTCCTTGCACTTCCTGTGGGGCGCAAATTCTGTGGGGCGCACATCCTGCGGCGCACATCCTGCGGCGCACATAAATTAAAATAATATTAAAAAATTTTACATATTTTTTTTTTTTAATCAAATTAATAAAAAAAACTGTGCTTGCACATCCTGTGGGGCGCAAATTCTGTGGGGCGCACATCCTGCGGCGCACATCCTGCTGCGCACATAAATAAAAATAATATTAAAAACAAATTACAATTTTTTTTTTTAAATCAAATTAATAAAAAAACTGTCCTTGCACATCCTGTGGGGCGCAAATTCTGTGGGGCGCACATCCTTCAGCGCACATCCAGCTGGGCAAATTAATAAAAATAATATTACATTTTTTTTACAATTTTCTTTTTTTAGATCAAATTAATAAAAAAACTGTGCTTGTACATCCTGTGGGGCGCAAATTCTGTGGGGCGCACATCATGCGGCGCACATCCTGCTGCGCACATAAATAAAAATAATATTAAAACTTTTTTACAAAAAAAAATATTTAAATCAAATTAATAAAAAAACTGTGCTTGCACATCCTGTGGGGCGCAAATTCTGTGGGGCGCACATCCTGCTGCGCATTAAAATAAAAATAATATTAAAAACAAATTACAATTTTTTTTTTTTAAATCAAATTAATAAAAAAACTGTCCTTGCACATCCTGTGGGGCGCAAATTATGTGGGGCGCACATCCTGCGGCGCACATTAATACAAATAATATTAAAACATTTTTACAAAAAAAAATATTTAAATCAAATTAATAAAAAAACTGTGCTTGCACATCCTGTGGGGAGCAAATTATGTGGGGCGCACATCCTGCGGCGCACATCCTGCTGCGCACATAAATAAAAATAATATTAAAACATTTTTACAAAAAAAAATATTTAAATCAAATTAATAAAAAAACTGTGCTTTTACATCCTGTGGGGCGCAAATTCTGTGGGGCGCACATCCTGCGGCGCACATCCTGCTGCGCACATAAATAAAAATAATATTAAAAACAAATTACAATTTTTTTTTTAAAATCAAATTAATAAAAAAACTGTCCATGCACATCCTGTGGGGCGCAAATTAAGTGGGGCGCACATCCTGTGGCACACATCCTGCTGCGCACATAAATAAAAATAATATTAAAACATTTTTACAAAAAAAAATATTTAAATCAAATTAATAAAAAAACTGTGCTTGCACATCCTGTGGGGCGCAAATTCTGTGGTGCGCACATCCTGCGGCGCACATCCTGCTGCACACATAAATAAAAATAATACTAAAAACAAATTACAATTTTTTTTTTTTAAATCAAATTAATAAAAAAACTGTCCTTGCACTACCTGTGGGGCGCAAATTCTGTGGGGCGCACATCCTGCTGCGCACATACTGCTGCGCACATAAATAAAAATAATATTAAAACATTTTTACAAAAAAATATATTTAAATCAAATTAATAAAAAAACTGTGCTTGCACTTCCTGTGGGGCGCAAATTCTGTGGGGCGCACATCCTGCTGCGCACATAAATAAAAATAATATTAAAAACAAATTACAATTTTTTTTTTAAAATCAAATTAATAAAAAAACTGTCCTTGCACATCCTGTGGGGCGCAAATTCTGTGGGGCGCACATGAATAAAAATAATATTAAAACATTTTTACAAAAAAAAATATTTAAATCATATTAATAAAAAAACTGTGCTTGCACATCCTGTGGGGCGCAAATTCTGTGGGTTGCACATCCTGCGGCGCACATCCTGCTAAGCACATAAATTAAAATAATATTAAAAAATTTTACATATTTTTTTTTTTTTAATCAAATTAATAAAAAAACTGTGCTTGCACATCCTGTGGGGCGCAAATTATGTGGGGCGCACATCCTGCGGCGCACATCCAGCTGCGCAAATTAATAAAAATAATATCAAAACATTTTTACAAAAAAAAATATTTAAATCAAATTAATAAAAAAAGTGTGCTTGCACATCCTGTGGGGCGCAAATTCTGTGGGGCGCACATCCTGCTGCGCACATAAATACAAATAATATTAAAACATCTTTACAAAAAAAAATATTTAAATCAAATTAATAAAAAAACTGTGCTTGCACATCCTGTGGGGCGCAAATTATGTGGGGCGCACATCCTGCAGCGCAAATCCTGCTGTGCACATGAATAAAAATAATATTAAAACATTTTTACAAAAAAAAATATTTAAATCAAATGAATAAAAAAACTGTCCTTGCACTTCCTGTGGGGCGCAAATTCTGTGGGGCGCACATCCTGCGGCGCACATCCTGCGGCGCACATAAATTAAAATAATATTAAAAAATTTTACATATTTTTTTTTTTTAATCAAATTAATAAAAAAAACTGTGCTTGCACATCCTGTGGGGCGCAAATTCTGTGGGGCGCACATCCTGCGGCGCACATCCTGCTGCGCACATAAATAAAAATAATATTAAAAACAAATTACAATTTTTTTTTTTAAATCAAATTAATAAAAAAACTGTCCTTGCACATCCTGTGGGGCGCAAATTCTGTGGGGCGCACATCCTTCAGCGCACATCCAGCTGGGCAAATTAATAAAAATAATATTACATTTTTTTTACAATTTTCTTTTTTTAAATCAAATTAATAAAAAAACTGTGCTTGTACATCCTGTGGGGCGCAAATTCTGTGGGGCGCACATCATGCGGCGCACATCCTGCTGCGCACATAAATAAAAATAATATTAAAACTTTTTTACAAAAAAAAATATTTAAATATAACTAATAAAAAACCTTGCTTGCACATCCTGTGGGGCGCAAATTATGTGGGGCGCACATCCTGCAGCGCACATCCTGCTGCGCAAATAAATAAAAATAAAATTAAAAAAAATTTACAATATTTTTTTTTTAAATCAAATTAATAAAAAAACTGTCCTTGCACATCCTGTGGGGCGCAAATTCTGTGGGTTGCACATCCTGCGGCGCACATCCTGCTAAGCACATAAATTAAAATAATATTAAAAAATTTTACATATTTTTTTTTTTTTAATCAAATTAATAAAAAAACTGTGCTTGCACATCCTGTGGGGCGCAAATTATGTGGGGCGCACATCCTGCGGCGCACATCCAGCTGCGCAAATTAATAAAAATAATATCAAAACATTTTTACAAAAAAAAATATTTAAATCAAATTAATAAAAAAAGTGTGCTTGCACATCCTGTGGGGCGCAAATTCTGTGGGGCGCACATCCTGCAGCGCACATCCTGCTGTGCACATGAATAAAAATAATATTAAAACATTTTTACAAAAAAATATATTTAAAACAAATAAAAAAAAAACGGTGCTTGCACATCCTGTGGGGCGCAAATTCTGTGGGGCGCACATCCTGCGGCGCACATCCTGCTGCGCACATAAATAAAAATAATATTAAAACATTTTTACAAAAAAAAATATTTAAATCAAATGAATAAAAAAACTGTCCTTGCACATCCTGTGGGGCGCAAATTCTGTGGGGCGCACATCCTGCGGCGCACATAAATAAAAATAATATTAAAAACAAATTACAATTTTTTTTTTAAATCAAATTAATAAAAAAACTGTCCTTGCACATCCTGTGGGGCGCAAATTCTGTGGGGCGCACATCCTGCGGCGCACATCCTGCTGCGCACATGAATAAAAATAATACTAAAACATTTTTACAAAAAAAATATTTAAATCAAATTAATAAAAAAACTGTCCTTGCACATCCTGTGGGGCGCAAATTCTGTGGGGCGCACATCCTGCGGCGCACATCCTGCTGCGCACATAAATAAAAATGATATTAAAAACAATTTACAATTTTTTTTTTTTAAATCAAATTAATAAACAAACTGTGCTTGCACATCCTGTGGGGCGCAAATTCTGTCGGGCGCACATCCTTCTCACGCACATCCTGCTGCGCACATAAATAAAAATAATATTAAAAACAATTTACAATTTTTTTTTTTTAAATCAAATTAATAAACAAACTGTGCTTGCACATCCTGTGGGGCGCAAATTCTGTGGGGCGCACATCCTGCGGCGCACATCCTGCTGCGCACATAAATAAAAATAATATTAAAAACAATTTACAATTTTTTTTTTTTAAATCAAATTAATAAACAAACTGTGCTTGCACATCCTGTGGGGCGCAAATTCTGTGGGGCGCACATCCTGCGGCGCACATCCTGCTGCGCACATAAATAAAAATAATATTAAAACATTTTTACAAAAAAAATATTTAAACCAAATTAATAAAAAACAGTCCTTGCACATCCTGTGGGGCGCAAATTATGTGGGGCGCACATCCTGCGGCGCACATCCTGCTGCGCACATAAATAAAAATAATATTAAAACATTTTTACAAAAAAAAATATTTAAATCAAATTAATAAAAAAACTGTGCTTGCACATCCTGTGGGGCGCAAATTCTGTGGGGCGCACATCCTGCGGCGCACATCCTGCTGCGCACATAAATAAAAATAATATTAAAAACAATTTACAATTTTTTTTTTTTAAATCAAATTAATAAACAAACTGTGCTTGCACATCCTGTGGGGCGCAAATTCTGTGGGGCGCACATCCTGCGGCGCACATCCTGCTGCACACATAAATAAAAATAATATTAAAAACAAATTACAATTTTTTTTTAAATCAAATTAATAAAAAAACTGTCCTTGCACATCCTGTGGGGCGCAAATTCTGTGGGGCGCACATCCTGCGGCGCACATCCTGCTGCGCACATAAATAAAAATAATATTAAAACATTTTTACAAAAAAAATATTTAAACCAAATTAATAAAAAAACAGTCCTAGCACATCCTGTGGGGCGCAAATTATGTGGGGCGCACATCCTGCGGCGCACATCCTGCTGCGCACATAAATAAAAATAATATTAAAACATTTTTACAAAAAAAAATATTTAAATCAAATTAATAAAAAAACTGTGGTTGCAAATCCTGTGGGGCGCAAATTCTGTGGGGCGCACATCCTGCTGTGCAAATAAATAAAAATAAAATTAAAAAAAATTTACATTTTTTTTTTTTTAAATCAAATTAATAAAAAAAATGTGCTTGCACATCCTGTGGGGCGCAAATTCTGTGGGGCGCACATCCTGCGGCGCACATCCTGCTGCGCACATAAATAAAAATAATATTAAAACATTTTTACAAAAAAAAATATTTAAATCAAATTAATAAAAAAACTGTGCTTGCACATCCTGTGGGGCGCAAATTATGTGGGGCGCACATCATGCGGCGCACATCCTGCTGCGCACATGAATACAAATAATATAAAAACATTTTTACAAAAAAAAATATTTAAATCAAATTAATAAAAAAACTGTGCTTACACATCCTGTGGGGCGCAAATTCTGTTGTGCGCACATCCTGCGGCACACATCCTGCTGCGCACATAAATAAAAATTATATTAAAACATTTTTACAAAAAAAATATTTAAATCAAATTAATAAAAAAAATGTGCTTGCACATCCTGTGGGGCGCAAATTCTGTGGGGCGCACATCCTGCGGCGCACATCCTGCTGCGCACATAAATAAAAATAATATTAAAACATTTTTACAAAAAAAAATATTTAAATCAAATTAATAAAAAAACTGTGCTTGCACATCCTGTGGGGCGCAAATTATGTGGGGCGCACATCATGCGGCGCACATCCTGCTGCGCACATGAATACAAATAATATAAAAACATTTTTACAAAAAAAAATATTTAAATCAAATTAATAAAAAAACTGTGCTTACACATCCTGTGGGGCGCAAATTCTGTTGTGCGCACATCCTGCGGCACACATCCTGCTGCGCACATAAATAAAAATTATATTAAAACATTTTTACAAAAAAAATATTTAAATCAAATTAATAAAAAAAATGTGCTTGCACATCCTGTGGGGCGCAAATTCTGTGGGGCGCACATCCTGCGGCGCACATCCTGCTGCGCACATAAATAAAAATAATATTAAAACATTTTTACAAAAAAAAATATTTAAATCAAATTAATAAAAAAACTGTGCTTACACATCCTGTGGGGCGCAAATTCTGTTGTGCGCACATCCTGCGGCACACATCCTGCTGCGCACATAAATAAAAATTATATTAAAACATTTTTACAAAAAAAATATTTAAATCAAATTAATAAAAAAAATGTGCTTGCACATCCTGTGGGGCGCAAATTCTGTGGGGCGCACATCCTTTGGCGCACATCCAGCTGCGCACATTAATACAAATAATATTAAAACATTTTTACAAAAAAAAATATTTAAATATAACTAATACAAAAACTGTGCTTGCACATCGTGTGGGGCGCAAATTATGTTGGGCGCACATCCTGCTGTGCAAATAAATAAAAATAAAATAAAAAAAAATTTACAATTTTTTTTTTTTAAATCAAATTAATAAAAAAACTGTCCTTGCACATCCTGTGGGGCGCAAATTCTGTGTGGCGCACATCCTGCGGCGCAAATCCTGCTGCGCACATGAATAAAAATAATATTAAGACATTTTCACAAAAAAAAATATTTAAATCAAATTAATAAAAAAACTGTGCTTGCAAATTCTGTGGGGCGCAAATTCTGTGGGCCGCAAATCCTGCGGCGCACATCCTGCTGCGCACATAAATAAAAATAATATTAAAAACAAACTACAATTTTTTTTTTAAATCAAATTAATAAAAAAACTGTCCTTGCACATCCTGTGGGGCGCAAATTCTGTGTGGCGCACATCCTGCGGCGCAAATCCTGCTGCGCACATGAATAAAAATAATATTAACACATTTTTACAAAAAAAAATATTTAAATCAAATTAATAAACAAACTGTGCTTGCACATCCTGTGGGGCGCAAATTCTGTCGGGCGCACATCCTTCTCACGCACATCCTGCTGCGCACATAAATAAAAATAATATTAAAACATTTTTACAAAAAAAATATTTAAATCAAATTAATAAAAAAACTGTGCTTGCACATCCTGTGGGGCGCAAATTCTGTGGGGCGCACATCCTGCAGCTCACATCCTGCTGCGCAAATAAATAAAAATAAAATAAAAAAAAATTTACAATTTTTTTTTTTTAAATCAAATTTATAAAAAAACTGTGCTTGCACATCCTGTGGGGCGCAAATTATGTGGGGCGCACATCCTGCGGCGCACATCCTGCTGCGCACATAAATAAAAATAATATTAAAAACAAAATACAATTTTTTTTTTAAATCAAATTAATAAAAAAACTGCTTGCACATCCTGTGGGGCGCAAATTCTGTGGGGCGCACATCCTGCGGCGCACATCCTGCTGCGCACATAAATAAAAATAATATTAAAACATTTTTACAAAAAAAAATATTTAAATCAAATTAATAAAAAAACTGTGCTTGCACATCCTGTGGGGCGCAAATTCTGTGGGGCGCAAATCCTGCGGCACACATCATGCTGCGCACATAAATAAAAATAATATTAAAACATTTTTACAAAAAAAAATATTTAAATCAAATTAATAAAAAAACTGTGCTTGCACATCCTGTGGGGCGCAAATTCTGTGGGGCGCACATCCTGCGGCGCACATCCTGCTGCGCACATAAATAAAAATAATATTAAAACATTTTTACAAAAAAAATATTTAAATCAAATTAATAAAAAAACTGTCCTTGCACATCCTGTGGGGCGCAAATTCTGTCGGGCGCACATCCTTCTCACGCACATCCTGCTGCGCACATAAATAAAAATAATATTAAAACTTTTTTACAAAAAAAAATATTTAAATCAAATTAATAAAAAAACTGTGCTTGCACATCCTGTGGGGCGCAAATTCTGTGGGGCGCACATCCTGCGGCGCACATCCTGCTGCGCACATGAATAAAAATAATATTAAAAACAATTTACAATTTTTTTTTTTTAAATCAAATTAATAAACAAACTGTGCTTGCACATCCTGTGGGGCGCAAATTCTGTGGGGCGCACATCCTGCGGCGCACATCCTGCTGCGCACATGAATAAAAATAATATTAAAACATTTTTACAAAAAAAATATTTAAATCAAATTAATAAAAAAACTGTGCTTGCACATCCTGTGGGGCGCAAATTCTGTGGGGCGCACATGCTGCTGCGCACATAAATAAAAATAATATTAAATACAAATTACAATTTTTTTTTTAAATCAAATTAATAAAAAAACTGTCCTTGCACATTCTGTGGGGCGCACATCCTCCGGCGCACATCCTGCTGCGCACATAAATAAAAATAATATTAAAAACAAATTACAATTTTTTTTTTAAATCAAATTAATAAAAAAACTGTCCTTGCACATTCTGTGGGGCGCACATCCTCCGGCGCACATCCTGCTGCGCACATAAATAAAAATAATATTAAAACATTTTTACAAAAAAAAATATTTAAATCAAATTAATAAAAAAACTGTGCTTGCACATCCTGTGGGGCGCAAATTCTGTGGGGCGCACATCCTGCTGCGCATTAAAATAAAAATAATATTAAAAACAAATTACAATTTTTTTTTTTTAAATCAAATTAATAAACAAACTGTGCTTGCACATCCTGTGGGGCGCAAATTCTGTGGGGCGCACATCCTGCGGCGCACATCCTGCTGCGCACATGAATAAAAATAATATTAAAACATTTTTACAAAAAAAATATTTAAATCAAATTAATAAAAAAACTGTGCTTGCACATCCTGTGGGGCGCAAATTCTGTGGGGCGCACATGCTGCTGCGCACATAAATAAAAATAATATTAAATACAAATTACAATTTTTTTTTTTAAATCAAATTAATAAAAAAACTGTCCTTGCACATCCTGTGGGGCGCAAATTCTGTGGGGCGCACATCCTGCGGCGCACATCCTGCTGCGCACATAAAAAAAAATAATATTAAAACATTTTTACAAAAAAAAATATTTAAATCAAATTAATAAAAAAAATGTGCTTGCACATCCTGTGGGGCGCAAATTCTGTGGGGCGCACATCCTGCTGCGCACATAAATAAAAATAATATTAAAAACAAATTACAATTTTTTTTTTAAATCAAATTAATAAAAAAACTGTCCTTGTACATTCTGTGGGGCGCACATCCTGCGGCGCACATCCTGCTGCGCACATAAATAAAAATAATATTAAAACATTTTTACAAAAAAAAATATTTAAATCAAATTAATAAAAAAACTGTGCTTGCACATCCTGTGAGGCGCAAATTCTGTGGGGCGCACATCCTGCTGCGCATTAAAATAAAAATAATATTAAAAACAAATTACAATTTTTTTTTTTTAAATCAAATTAATAAAAAAACTGTCCTTGCACATCCTGTGGGGCGCAAATTATGTGGGGCGCACATCCTGCGGCGCACATTAATACAAATAATATTAAAACATTTTTACAAAAAAAAATATTTAAATCAAATTAATAAAAAAACTGTGCTTGCACATCCTGTGGGGAGCAAATTATGTGGGGCGCACATCCTGCGGCGCACATCCTGCTGCGCACATAAATAAAAATAATATTAAAACATTTTTACAAAAAAAAATATTTAAATCAAATTAATAAAAAAACTGTGCTTTTACATCCTGTGGGGCGCAAATTCTGTGGGGCGCACATCCTGCGGCGCACATCCTGCTGAGCACATAAATAAAAATAATATTAAAAACAAATTACAATTTTTTTTTTAAAATCAAATTAATAAAAAAACTGTCCATGCACATCCTGTGGGGCGCAAATTAAGTGGGGCGCACATCCTGCTGCGCACATAACTGCTGCGCACATAAATAAAAATAATATTAAAACATTTTTACAAAAAAATATATTTAAATCAAATTAATAAAAAAACTGTGCTTGCACTTCCTGTGGGGCGCAAATTCTGTGGGGCGCACATCCTGCTGCGCACATAAATAAAAATAATATTAAAAACAAATTACAATTTTTTTTTTAAAATCAAATTAATAAAAAAACTGTCCTTGCACATCCTGTGGGGCGCAAATTCTGTGGGGCGCACATGAATAAAAATAATATTAAAACATTTTTACAAAAAAAAATATTTAAATCATATTAATAAAAAAACTGTGCTTGCACATCCTGTGGGGCGCAAATTTTGTGGGTTGCACATCCTGCGGCGCACATCCTGCTAAGCACATAAATTAAAATAATATTAAAAAATTTTACATATTTTTTTTTTTTTAATCAAATTAATAAAAAAACTGTGCTTGCACATCCTGTGGGGCGCAAATTATGTGGGGCGCACATCCTGCGGCGCACATCCAGCTGCGCAAATTAATAAAAATAATATCAAAACATTTTTACAAAAAAAAATATTTAAATCAAATTAATAAAAAAAGTGTGCTTGCACATCCTGTGGGGCGCAAATTCTGTGGGGCGCACATCCTGCTGCGCACATAAATACAAATAATATTAAAACATCTTTACAAAAAAAAATATTTAAATCAAATTAATAAAAAAACTGTGCTTGCACATCCTGTGGGGCGCAAATTATGTGGGGCGCACATCCTGCAGCGCAAATCCTGCTGTGCACATGAATAAAAATAATATTAAAACATTTTTACAAAAAAAAATATTTAAATCAAATGAATAAAAAAACTGTCCTTGCACTTCCTGTGGGGCGCAAATTCTGTGGGGCGCACATCCTGCGGCGCACATCCTGCGGCGCACATAAATTAAAATAATATTAAAAAATTTTACATATTTTTTTTTTTTAATCAAATTAATAAAAAAAACTGTGCTTGCACATCCTGTGGGGCGCAAATTCTGTGGGGCGCACATCCTGCGGCGCACATCCTGCTGCGCACATAAATAAAAATAATATTAAA
Organism: Pleuronectes platessa; assembly: GCF_947347685.1. Classification (NCBI taxonomy): domain Eukaryota; kingdom Metazoa; phylum Chordata; class Actinopteri; order Pleuronectiformes; family Pleuronectidae; genus Pleuronectes; species Pleuronectes platessa. The sequence continues at coordinate 31,969,970 of NC_070627.1, read as the reverse complement.
AACAAATTACAATTTTTTTTTTTAAATCAAATTAATAAAAAAACTGTCCTTGCACATCCTGTGGGGCGCAAATTCTGTGGGGCGCACATCCTTCAGCGCACATCCAGCTGGGCAAATTAATAAAAATAATATTACATTTTTTTTACAATTTTCTTTTTTTAGATCAAATTAATAAAAAAACTGTGCTTGTACATCCTGTGGGGCGCAAATTCTGTGGGGCGCACATCATGCGGCGCACATCCTGCTGCGCACATAAATAAAAATAATATTAAAACATTTTTACAAAAAAAAATATTTAAATCAAATTAATAAAAAAACTGTGCTTGCACATCCTGTGGGGCGCAAATTCTGTGGGGCGCACATCCTGCTGCGCATTAAAATAAAAATAATATTAAAAACAAATTACAATTTTTTTTTTTTAAATCAAATTAATAAAAAAACTGTCCTTGCACATCCTGTGGGGCGCAAATTATGTGGGGCGCACATCCTGCGGCGCACATTAATACAAATAATATTAAAACATTTTTACAAAAAAAAATATTTAAATCAAATTAATAAAAAAACTGTGCTTGCACATCCTGTGGGGAGCAAATTATGTGGGGCGCACATCCTGCGGCGCACATCCTGCTGCGCACATAAATAAAAATAATATTAAAAACAAATTACAATTTTTTTTTTAAAATCAAATTAATAAAAAAACTGTCCATGCACATCCTGTGGGGCGCAAATTAAGTGGGGCGCACATCCTGTGGCACACATCCTGCTGCGCACATAAATAAAAATAATATTAAAACATTTTTACAAAAAAAAATATTTAAATCAAATTAATAAAAAAACTGTGCTTGCACATCCTGTGGGGCGCAAATTCTGTGGTGCGCACATCCTGCGGCGCACATCCTGCTGCACACATAAATAAAAATAATACTAAAAACAAATTACAATTTTTTTTTTTTAAATCAAATTAATAAAAAAACTGTCCTTGCACTACCTGTGGGGCGCAAATTCTGTGGGGCGCACATCCTGCTGCGCACATACTGCTGCGCACATAAATAAAAATAATATTAAAACATTTTTACAAAAAAATATATTTAAATCAAATTAATAAAAAAACTGTGCTTGCACTTCCTGTGGGGCGCAAATTCTGTGGGGCGCACATCCTGCTGCGCACATAAATAAAAATAATATTAAAAACAAATTACAATTTTTTTTTTAAAATCAAATTAATAAAAAAACTGTCCTTGCACATCCTGTGGGGCGCAAATTCTGTGGGGCGCACATGAATAAAAATAATATTAAAACATTTTTACAAAAAAAAATATTTAAATCATATTAATAAAAAAACTGTGCTTGCACATCCTGTGGGGCGCAAATTCTGTGGGTTGCACATCCTGCAGCGCACATCCTGCTAAGCACATAAATTAAAATAATATTAAAAAATTTTACATATTTTTTTTTTTTTAATCAAATTAATAAAAAAACTGTGCTTGCACATCCTGTGGGGCGCAAATTATGTGGGGCGCACATCCTGCGGCGCACATCCAGCTGCGCAAATTAATAAAAATAATATTAAAACATCTTTACAAAAAAAAATATTTAAATCAAATTAATAAAAAAACTGTGCTTGCACATCCTGTGGGGCGCAAATTCTGTGGGGCGCACATCCTGCTGCGCACATAAATACAAATAATATTAAAACATCTTTACAAAAAAAAATATTTAAATCAAATTAATAAAAAAACTGTGCTTGCACATCCTGTGGGGCGCAAATTATGTGGGGCGCACATCCTGCAGCGCAAATCCTGCTGTGCACATGAATAAAAATAATATTAAAACATTTTTACAAAAAAAAATATTTAAATCAAATGAATAAAAAAACTGTCCTTGCACTTCCTGTGGGGCGCAAATTCTGTGGGGCGCACATCCTGCGGCGCACATCCTGCGGCGCACATAAATTAAAATAATATTAAAAAATTTTACATATTTTTTTTTTTTAATCAAATTAATAAAAAAAACTGTGCTTGCACATCCTGTGGGGCGCAAATTCTGTGGGGCGCACATCCTGCGGCGCACATCCTGCTGCGCACATAAATAAAAATAATATTAAAAACAAATTACAATTTTTTTTTTTAAATCAAATTAATAAAAAAACTGTCCTTGCACATCCTGTGGGGCGCAAATTCTGTGGGGCGCACATCCTTCAGCGCACATCCAGCTGGGCAAATTAATAAAAATAATATTACATTTTTTTTACAATTTTCTTTTTTTAAATCAAATTAATAAAAAAACTGTGCTTGTACATCCTGTGGGGCGCAAATTCTGTGGGGCGCACATCATGCGGCGCACATCCTGCTGCGCACATAAATAAAAATAATATTAAAACTTTTTTACAAAAAAAAATATTTAAATATAACTAATAAAAAACCTTGCTTGCACATCCTGTGGGGCGCAAATTATGTGGGGCGCACATCCTGCAGCGCACATCCTGCTGCGCAAATAAATAAAAATAAAATTAAAAAAAATTTACAATATTTTTTTTTTAAATCAAATTAATAAAAAAACTGTCCTTGCACATCCTGTGGGGCGCAAATTCTGTGGGTTGCACATCCTGCGGCGCACATCCTGCTAAGCACATAAATTAAAATAATATTAAAAAATTTTACATATTTTTTTTTTTTTAATCAAATTAATAAAAAAACTGTGCTTGCACATCCTGTGGGGCGCAAATTATGTGGGGCGCACATCCTGCGGCGCACATCCAGCTGCGCAAATTAATAAAAATAATATCAAAACATTTTTACAAAAAAAAATATTTAAATCAAATTAATAAAAAAAGTGTGCTTGCACATCCTGTGGGGCGCAAATTCTGTGGGGCGCACATCCTGCAGCGCACATCCTGCTGTGCACATGAATAAAAATAATATTAAAACATTTTTACAAAAAAATATATTTAAAACAAATAAAAAAAAACGGTGCTTGCACATCCTGTGGGGCGCAAATTCTGTGGGGCGCACATCCTGCGGCGCACATCCTGCTGCGCACATAAATAAAAATAATATTAAAACATTTTTACAAAAAAAAATATTTAAATCAAATGAATAAAAAAACTGTCCTTGCACATCCTGTGGGGCGCAAATTCTGTGGGGCGCACATCCTGCGGCGCACATAAATAAAAATAATATTAAAAACAAATTACAATTTTTTTTTTAAATCAAATTAATAAAAAAACTGTCCTTGCACATCCTGTGGGGCGCAAATTCTGTGGGGCGCACATCCTGCGGCGCAAATCCTGCTGCGCACAAGAATAAAAATAATATTAAAACATTTTTACAAAAAAAAATATTTAAATCAAATTAATAAAAAAACTGTGCTTGCACATCCTGTGGGGCGCAAATTCTGTGGGGCGCACATCCTGCGGCGCACATCCTGCTGCGCACATAAATAAAAATAATATTAAAAACAAATTACAATTTTTTTTTTTAAATCAAATTAATAAAAAAACTGTCCTTGCACATCCTGTGGGGCGCAAATTATGTGGGGCGCACATCCTGCGGCGCACATCCTGCTGCGCACATAAATAAAAATAATATTAAAAACAAATTACAATTTTTTTTTTAAATCAAATTAATAAAAAAACTGTCCTTGCACATCCTGTGGGGCGCAAATTCTGTGGGGCGCACATCCTGCGGCGCACATCCTGCTGCGCACATAAATAAAAATAATATTAAAACATTTTTACAAAAAAAATATTTAAATCAAATTAATAAAAAAACTGTCCTTGCACATCCTGTGGGGCGCAAATTATGTGGGGCGCACATCCTGCGGCGCACATCCTGCTGCGCACATAAATAAAAATAATATTGCAACATTTTTACAAAAAAAAATATTTAAATCAAATTAATAAAAAAACTGTGCTTGCACATCCTGTGGGGCGCAAATTCTGTGGGGCGCACATCCTGCGGCGCACATCCAGCTGTGCACATTAATACAAATAATATTAAAACATTTTTACAAAAAAAAATATTTAAATCAAATTAATAAAAAAACTGTGCTTGCACATCCTGTGGGGCGCACATCCTGCGGCACATATCCTGCTGCGCACATAAATAAAAATAATATTAAAAACAATTTAAATTTTTTTTTTTTTAAATCAAATTAATAAACAAACTGTGCTTACACATCCTGTGGGGCGCAAATTCTGTGGGGCGCATATCCTGCGGCGCACATCCTGCTGCGCACATAAATAAAAATAATATTAAAACATTTTTACAAAAAAAATATTTAAATCAAATTAATAAAAAAACTGTCCTTGCACATCCTGTGGGGCGCAAATTCTGTCGGGCGCACATCCTTCTCACGCACATCCTGCTGCGCACATAAATAAAAATAATATTAAAACATTTTTACAAAAAAAAATATTTAAATCAAATTAATAAAAAAACTGTGCTTGCACATCCTGTGGGGCGCAAATTCTGTGGGGCGCACATCCTGCGGCGCACATCCTGCTGCGCACATGAATAAAAATAATATTAAAAACAATTTACAATTTTTTTTTTTTAAATCAAATTAATAAACAAACTGTGCTTGCACATCCTGTGGGGCGCAAATTCTGTGGGGCGCACATCCTGCGGCGCACATCCTGCTGCGCACATGAATAAAAATAATATTAAAACATTTTTACAAAAAAAATATTTAAATCAAATTAATAAAAAAACTGTGCTTGCACATCCTGTGGGGCGCAAATTCTGTGGGGCGCACATGCTGCTGCGCACATAAATAAAAATAATATTAAATACAAATTACAATTTTTTTTTTTAAATCAAATTAATAAAAAAACTGTCCTTGCACATCCTGTGGGGCGCAAATTCTGTGGGGCGCACATCCTGCGGCGCACATCCTGCTGCGCACATAAAAAAAAATAATATTAAAACATTTTTACAAAAAAAAATATTTAAATCAAATTAATAAAAAAAATGTGCTTGCACATCCTGTGGGGCGCAAATTCTGTGGGGCGCACATCCTGCTGCGCACATAAATAAAAATAATATTAAAAACAAATTACAATTTTTTTTTTAAATCAAATTAATAAAAAAACTGTCCTTGCACATTCTGTGGGGCGCACATCCTGCGGCGCACATCCTGCTGCGCACATAAATAAAAATAATATTAAAACATTTTTACAAAAAAAAATATTTAAATCAAATTAATAAAAAAACTGTGCTTGCAGATCCTGTGGGGCGCAAATTCTGTGGGGCGCACATCCTGCTGCGCATTAAAATAAAAATAATATTAAAAACAAATTACAATTTTTTTTTTTTAAATCAAATTAATAAAAAAACTGTCCTTGCACATCCTGTGGGGCGCAAATTATGTGGGGCGCACATCCTGCGGCGCACATTAATACAAATAATATTAAAACATTTTTACAAAAAAAAATATTTAAATCAAATTAATAAAAAAACTTTGCTTGCACATCCTGTGGGGAGCAAATTATGTGGGGCGCACATCCTGCGGCGCACATCCTGCTGCGCAAATAAATAAAAATAAAATTAAAAAAAATTTACAATTTTTTTTTTTTAAATCAAATTAATAAAAAAAATGTGCTTGCACATCCTGTGGGGCGCAAATTATGTGGGGTGCACATGAATAAAAATAATATTAAAACATTTTTACAAAAAAAAATATTTAAATCAAATGAATAAAAAAACTGTCCTTGCACATCCTGTGGGGCGCAAATTCTGTGGGGCGCACATCCTGCGGCGCACATAAATAAAAATAATATTAAAAACAAATTACAATTTTTTTTTTAAATCAAATTAATAAAAAAACTGTCCTTGCACATCCTGTGGGGCGCAAATTCTGTGGGGCGCACATCCTGCGGCGCAAATCCTGCTGCGCACAAGAATAAAAATAATATTAAAACATTTTTACAAAAAAAAATATTTAAATCAAATTAATAAAAAAACTGTGCTTGCACATCCTGTGGGGCGCAAATTCTGTGGGGCGCACATCCTGCGGCGCACATCCTGCTGCGCACATAAATAAAAATAATATTAAAAACAAATTACAATTTTTTTTTTTAAATCAAATGAATAAAAAAACTGTGCTTGCACATCCTGTGGGGCGCAAATTCTGTGGGGCGCATATCCTGCGGCGCACATCCTGCTGCGCACATAAATAAAAATAATATTAAAACATTTTTACAAAAAAAAATATTTAAATCAAATGAATAAAAAAACTGTCCTTGCACATCCTGTGGGGCGCAAATTCTGTGGGGCGCACATCCTGCGGCGCACATAAATAAAAATAATATTAAAAACAAATTACAATTTTTTTTTTAAATCAAATTAATAAAAAAACTGTCCTTGCACATCCTGTGGGGCGCAAATTCTGTGGGGCGCACATCCTGCGGCGCAAATCCTGCTGCGCACAAGAATAAAAATAATATTAAAACATTTTTACAAAAAAAAATATTTAAATCAAATTAATAAAAAAACTGTGCTTGCACATCCTGTGGGGCGCAAATTCTGTGGGGCGCACATCCTGCGGCGCACATCCTGCTGCGCACATAAATAAAAATAATATTAAAAACAAATTACAATTTTTTTTTTTAAATCAAATTAATAAAAAAACTGTCCTTGCACATCCTGTGGGGCGCAAATTATGTGGGGCGCACATCCTGCGGCGCACATCCTGCTGCGCACATAAATAAAAATAATATTAAAAACAAATTACAATTTTTTTTTTAAATCAAATTAATAAAAAAACTGTCCTTGCACATCCTGTGGGGCGCAAATTCTGTGGGGCGCACATCCTGCGGCGCACATCCTGCTGCGCACATAAATAAAAATAATATTAAAACATTTTTACAAAAAAAATATTTAAATCAAATTAATAAAAAAACTGTCCTTGCACATCCTGTGGGGCGCAAATTATGTGGGGCGCACATCCTGCGGCGCACATCCTGCTGCGCACATAAATAAAAATAATATTGCAACATTTTTACAAAAAAAAATATTTAAATCAAATTAATAAAAAAACTGTGCTTGCACATCCTGTGGGGCGCAAATTCTGTGGGGCGCACATCCTGCGGCGCACATCCAGCTGTGCACATTAATACAAATAATATTAAAACATTTTTACAAAAAAAAATATTTAAATCAAATTAATAAAAAAACTGTGCTTGCACATCCTGTGGGGCGCACATCCTGCGGCACATATCCTGCTGCGCACATAAATAAAAATAATATTAAAAACAATTTAAATTTTTTTTTTTTTAAATCAAATTAATAAACAAACTGTGCTTACACATCCTGTGGGGCGCAAATTCTGTGGGGCGCATATCCTGCGGCGCACATCCTGCTGCGCACATAAATAAAAATAATATTAAAACATTTTTACAAAAAAAATATTTAAATCAAATTAATAAAAAAACTGTCCTTGCACATCCTGTGGGGCGCAAATTCTGTCGGGCGCACATCCTTCTCACGCACATCCTGCTGCGCACATAAATAAAAATAATATTAAAACATTTTTACAAAAAAAAATATTTAAATCAAATTAATAAAAAAACTGTGCTTGCACATCCTGTGGGGCGCAAATTCTGTGGGGCGCACATCCTGCGGCGCACATCCTGCTGCGCACATGAATAAAAATAATATTAAAAACAATTTACAATTTTTTTTTTTTAAATCAAATTAATAAACAAACTGTGCTTGCACATCCTGTGGGGCGCAAATTCTGTGGGGCGCACATCCTGCGGCGCACATCCTGCTGCGCACATGAATAAAAATAATATTAAAACATTTTTACAAAAAAAATATTTAAATCAAATTAATAAAAAAACTGTGCTTGCACATCCTGTGGGGCGCAAATTCTGTGGGGCGCACATGCTGCTGCGCACATAAATAAAAATAATATTAAATACAAATTACAATTTTTTTTTTTAAATCAAATTAATAAAAAAACTGTCCTTGCACATCCTGTGGGGCGCAAATTCTGTGGGGCGCACATCCTGCGGCGCACATCCTGCTGCGCACATAAAAAAAAATAATATTAAAACATTTTTACAAAAAAAAATATTTAAATCAAATTAATAAAAAAAATGTGCTTGCACATCCTGTGGGGCGCAAATTCTGTGGGGCGCACATCCTGCTGCGCACATAAATAAAAATAATATTAAAAACAAATTACAATTTTTTTTTTAAATCAAATTAATAAAAAAACTGTCCTTGCACATTCTGTGGGGCGCACATCCTGCGGCGCACATCCTGCTGCGCACATAAATAAAAATAATATTAAAACATTTTTACAAAAAAAAATATTTAAATCAAATTAATAAAAAAACTGTGCTTGCAGATCCTGTGGGGCGCAAATTCTGTGGGGCGCACATCCTGCTGCGCATTAAAATAAAAATAATATTAAAAACAAATTACAATTTTTTTTTTTTAAATCAAATTAATAAAAAAACTGTCCTTGCACATCCTGTGGGGCGCAAATTATGTGGGGCGCACATCCTGCGGCGCACATTAATACAAATAATATTAAAACATTTTTACAAAAAAAAATATTTAAATCAAATTAATAAAAAAACTTTGCTTGCACATCCTGTGGGGAGCAAATTATGTGGGGCGCACATCCTGCGGCGCACATCCTGCTGCGCAAATAAATAAAAATAAAATTAAAAAAAATTTACAATTTTTTTTTTTTAAATCAAATTAATAAAAAAAATGTGCTTGCACATCCTGTGGGGCGCAAATTATGTGGGGTGCACATGAATAAAAATAATATTAAAACATTTTTACAAAAAAAAATATTTAAATCAAATGAATAAAAAAACTGTCCTTGCACATCCTGTGGGGCGCAAATTCTGTGGGGCGCACATCCTGCGGCGCACATAAATAAAAATAATATTAAAAACAAATTACAATTTTTTTTTTAAATCAAATTAATAAAAAAACTGTCCTTGCACATCCTGTGGGGCGCAAATTCTGTGGGGCGCACATCCTGCGGCGCAAATCCTGCTGCGCACAAGAATAAAAATAATATTAAAACATTTTTACAAAAAAAAATATTTAAATCAAATTAATAAAAAAACTGTGCTTGCACATCCTGTGGGGCGCAAATTCTGTGGGGCGCACATCCTGCGGCGCACATCCTGCTGCGCACATAAATAAAAATAATATTAAAAACAAATTACAATTTTTTTTTTTAAATCAAATGAATAAAAAAACTGTGCTTGCACATCCTGTGGGGCGCAAATTCTGTGGGGCGCATATCCTGCGGCGCACATCCTGCTGCGCACATAAATAAAAATAATATTAAAACATTTTTACAAAAAAAATATTTAAATCAAATTAATAAAAAAACTGTCCTTGCACATCCTGTGGGGCGCAAATTATGTGGGGCGCACATCCTGCAGCGCACATCCTGCTGCGCAAATAAATAAAAATAAAATTAAAAAAAATTTACAATATTTTTTTTTTAAATCAAATTAATAAAAAAACTGTCCTTGCACATCCTGTGGGGCGCAAATTATGTGGGCGCACATCCTGCGGCGCACATCCTGCTGCGCACATAAATAAAAATAATATTAAAAACAAATTACAATTTTTTTTTTAAATCAAATTAATAAAAAAACTGTCCTTGCACATCCTGTGGGGCGCAAATTCTGTGGGGCGCACATCCTGCGGCGCACATCCTGCTGCGCACATAAATAAAAATAATATTAAAACATTTTTACAAAAAAAATATTTAAATCAAATTAATAAAAAAACTGTCCTTGCACATCCTGTGGGGCGCAAATTATGTGGGGCGCACATCCTGCGGCGCACATCCTGCTGCGCACATAAATAAAAATAATATTGCAACATTTTTACAAAAAAAAATATTTAAATCAAATTAATAAAAAAACTGTGCTTGCACATCCTGTGGGGCGCAAATTCTGTGGGGCGCACATCCTGCGGCGCACATCCAGCTGTGCACATTAATACAAATAATATTAAAACATTTTTACAAAAAAAAATATTTAAATCAAATTAATAAAAAAACTGTGCTTGCACATCCTGTGGGGCGCACATCCTGCGGCACATATCCTGCTGCGCACATAAATAAAAATAATATTAAAAACAATTTAAATTTTTTTTTTTTTAAATCAAATTAATAAACAAACTGTGCTTACACATCCTGTGGGGCGCAAATTCTGTGGGGCGCATATCCTGCGGCGCACATCCTGCTGCGCACATAAATAAAAATAATATTAAAACATTTTTACAAAAAAAATATTTAAATCAAATTAATAAAAAAACTGTCCTTGCACATCCTGTGGGGCGCAAATTCTGTCGGGCGCACATCCTTCTCACGCACATCCTGCTGCGCACATAAATAAAAATAATATTAAAACATTTTTACAAAAAAAAATATTTAAATCAAATTAATAAAAAAACTGTGCTTGCACATCCTGTGGGGCGCAAATTCTGTGGGGCGCACATCCTGCGGCGCACATCCTGCTGCGCACATGAATAAAAATAATATTAAAAACAATTTACAATTTTTTTTTTTTAAATCAAATTAATAAACAAACTGTGCTTGCACATCCTGTGGGGCGCAAATTCTGTGGGGCGCACATCCTGCGGCGCACATCCTGCTGCGCACATGAATAAAAATAATATTAAAACATTTTTACAAAAAAAATATTTAAATCAAATTAATAAAAAAACTGTGCTTGCACATCCTGTGGGGCGCAAATTCTGTGGGGCGCACATGCTGCTGCGCACATAAATAAAAATAATATTAAATACAAATTACAATTTTTTTTTTTAAATCAAATTAATAAAAAAACTGTCCTTGCTCATCCTGTGGGGCGCAAATTCTGTGGGGCGCACATCCTGCGGCGCACATCCTGCTGCGCACATAAAAAAAAATAATATTAAAACATTTTTACAAAAAAAAATATTTAAATCAAATTAATAAAAAAAATGTGCTTGCACATCCTGTGGGGCGCAAATTCTGTGGGGCGCACATCCTGCTGCGCACATAAATAAAAATAATATTAAAAACAAATTACAATTTTTTTTTTAAATCAAATTAATAAAAAAACTGTCCTTGCACATTCTGTGGGGCGCACATCCTGCGGCGCACATCCTGCTGCGCACATAAATAAAAATAATATTAAAACATTTTTACAAAAAAAAATATTTAAATCAAATTAATAAAAAAACTGTGCTTGCACATCCTGTGGGGCGCAAATTCTGTGGGGCGCACATCCTGCTGCGCATTAAAATAAAAATAATATTAAAAACAAATTACAATTTTTTTTTTTTAAATCAAATTAATAAAAAAACTGTCCTTGCACATCCTGTGGGGCGCAAATTATGTGGGGCGCACATCCTGCGGCGCACATTAATACAAATAATATTAAAACATTTTTACAAAAAAAAATATTTAAATCAAATTAATAAAAAAACTTTGCTTGCACATCCTGTGGGGAGCAAATTATGTGGGGCGCACATCCTGCGGCGCACATCCTGCTGCGCAAATAAATAAAAATAAAATTAAAAAAAATTTACAATTTTTTTTTTTTAAATCAAATTAATAAAAAAAATGTGCTTGCACATCCTGTGGGGCGCAAATTATGTGGGGCGCACTTGAATAAAAATAATATTAAAACATTTTTACAAAAAAAAATATTTAAATCAAATGAATAAAAAAACTGTCCTTGCACATCCTGTGGGGCGCAAATTCTGTGGGGCGCACATCCTGCGGCGCACATAAATAAAAATAATATTAAAAACAAATTACAATTTTTTTTTTAAATCAAATTAATAAAAAAACTGTCCTTGCACATCCTGTGGGGCGCAAATTCTGTGGGGCGCACATCCTGCGGCGCAAATCCTGCTGCGCACAAGAATAAAAATAATATTAAAACATTTTTACAAAAAAAAATATTTAAATCAAATTAATAAAAAAACTGTGCTTGCACATCCTGTGGGGCGCAAATTCTGTGGGGCGCACATCCTGCGGCGCACATCCTGCTGCGCACATAAATAAAAATAATATTAAAAACAAATTACAATTTTTTTTTTTAAATCAAATGAATAAAAAAACTGTGCTTGCACATCCTGTGGGGCGCAAATTCTGTGGGGCGCATATCCTGCGGCGCACATCCTGCTGCGCACATAAATAAAAATAATATTAAAACATTTTTACAAAAAAAATATTTAAATCAAATTAATAAAAAAACTGTCCTTGCACATCCTGTGGGGCGCAAATTATGTGGGGCGCACATCCTGCAGCGCACATCCTGCTGCGCAAATAAATAAAAATAAAATTAAAAAAAATTTACAATATTTTTTTTTTAAATCAAATTAATAAAAAAACTGTCCTTGCACATCCTGTGGGGCGCAAATTCTGTGGGGCGCACATGAATAAAAATAATATTAAAACATTTTTACAAAAAAAAATATTTAAATTATATTAATAAAAAAACTGTGCTTGCACATCCTGTGGGGCGCAAATTCTGTGGGTTGCACATCCTGCGGCGCACATCCTGCTAAGCACATAAATTAAAATAATATTAAAAAATTTTACATATTTTTTTTTTTTTAATCAAATTAATAAAAAAACTGTGCTTGCACATCCTGTGGGGCGCAAATTATGTGGGGCGCACATCCTGCGGCGCACATCCAGCTGCGCAAATTAATAAAAATAATATCAAAACATTTTTACAAAAAAAAATATTTAAATCAAATTAATAAAAAAAGTGTGCTTGCACATCCTGTGGGGCGCAAATTCTGTGGGGCGCACATCCTGCAGCGCACATCCTGCTGTGCACATGAATAAAAATAATATTAAAACATTTTTACAAAAAAATATATTTAAAACAAATAAAAAAAAAACGGTGCTTGCACATCCTGTGGGGCGCAAATTCTGTGGGGCGCACATCCTGCGGCGCACATCCTGCTGCGCACATAAATAAAAATAATATTAAAACATTTTTACAAAAAAAAATATTTAAATCAAATGAATAAAAAAACTGTCCTTGCACATCCTGTGGGGCGCAAATTCTGTGGGGCGCACATCCTGCGGCGCACATAAATAAAAATAATATTAAAAACAAATTACAATTTTTTTTTTAAATCAAATTAATAAAAAAACTGTCCTTGCACATCCTGTGGGGCGCAAATTCTGTGGGGCGCACATCCTGCGGCGCAAATCCTGCTGCGCACAAGAATAAAAATAATATTAAAACATTTTTACAAAAAAAAATATTTAAATCAAATTAATAAAAAAACTGTGCTTGCACATCCTGTGGGGCGCAAATTCTGTGGGGCGCACATCCTGCGGCGCACATCCAGCTGTGCACATTAATACAAATAATATTAAAACATTTTTACAAAAAAAAATATTTAAATCAAATTAATAAAAAAACTGTGCTTGCACATCCTGTGGGGCGCACATCCTGCGGCACATATCCTGCTGCGCACATAAATAAAAATAATATTAAAAACAATTTAAATTTTTTTTTTTTTAAATCAAATTAATAAACAAACTGTGCTTACACATCCTGTGGGGCGCAAATTCTGTGGGGCGCATATCCTGCGGCGCACATCCTGCTGCGCACATAAATAAAAATAATATTAAAACATTTTTACAAAAAAAATATTTAAATCAAATTAATAAAAAAACTGTCCTTGCACATCCTGTGGGGCGCAAATTCTGTCGGGCGCACATCCTTCTCACGCACATCCTGCTGCGCACATAAATAAAAATAATATTAAAACATTTTTACAAAAAAAAATATTTAAATCAAATTAATAAAAAAACTGTGCTTGCACATCCTGTGGGGCGCAAATTCTGTGGGGCGCACATCCTGCGGCGCACATCCTGCTGCGCACATGAATAAAAATAATATTAAAAACAATTTTTTTTTTTTAAATCAAATTAATAAACAAACTGTGCTTGCACATCCTGTGGGGCGCAAATTCTGTGGGGCGCACATCCTGCGGCGCACATCCTGCTGCGCACATGAATAAAAATAATATTAAAACATTTTTACAAAAAAAATATTTAAATCAAATTAATAAAAAAACTGTGCTTGCACATCCTGTGGGGCGCAAATTCTGTGGGGCGCACATGCTGCTGCGCACATAAATAAAAATAATATTAAATACAAATTACAATTTTTTTTTTTAAATCAAATTAATAAAAAAACTGTCCTTGCACATCCTGTGGGGCGCAAATTCTGTGGGGCGCACATCCTGCGGCGCACATCCTGCTGCGCACATAAAAAAAAATAATATTAAAACATTTTTACAAAAAAAAATATTTAAATCAAATTAATAAAAAAAATGTGCTTGCACATCCTGTGGGGCGCAAATTCTGTGGGGCGCACATCCTGCTGCGCACATAAATAAAAATAATATTAAAAACAAATTACAATTTTTTTTTTAAATCAAATTAATAAAAAAACTGTCCTTGCACATTCTGTGGGGCGCACATCCTGCGGCGCACATCCTGCTGCGCACATAAATAAAAATAATATCAAAACATTTTTACAAAAAAAAATATTTAAATCAAATTAATAAAAAAAGTGTCCTTGCACATCCTGTGGGGCGCAAATTCTGTGGGGCGCACATCCTGCTGCGCACATAAATACAAATAATATTAAAACATCTTTACAAAAAAAAATATTTAAATCAAATTAATAAAAAAACTGTGCTTGCACATCCTGTGGGGCGCAAATTATGTGGGGCGCACATCCTGCAGCGCACATCCTGCTGTGCACATGAATAAAAATAATATTAAAACATTTTTACAAAAAAAAATATTTAAATCAAATGAATAAAAAAACTGTCCTTGCACATCCTGTGGGGCGCAAATTCTGTGGGGCGCACATCCTGCGGCGCACATAAATAAAAATAATATTAAAAACAAATTACAATTTTTTTTTTAAATCAAATTAATAAAAAAACTGTCCTTGCACATCCTGTGGGGCGCAAATTCTGTGGGGCGCACATCCTGCGGCGCAAATCCTGCTGCGCACAAGAATAAAAATAATATTAAAACATTTTTACAAAAAAAAATATTTAAATCAAATTAATAAAAAAACTGTGCTTGCACATCCTGTGGGGCGCAAATTCTGTGGGGCGCACATCCTGCGGCGCACATCCTGCTGCGCACATAAATAAAAATAATATTAAAAACAAATTACAATTTTTTTTTTTAAATCAAATGAATAAAAAAACTGTGCTTGCACATCCTGTGGGGCGCAAATTCTGTGGGGCGCATATCCTGCGGCGCACATCCTGCTGCGCACATAAATAAAAATAATATTAAAACAGTTTTACAAAAAAAATATTTAAATCAAATTAATAAAAAAACTGTCCTTGCACATCCTGTGGGGCGCAAATTCTGTCGGGCGCACATCCTTCTCACGCACATCCTGCTGCGCACATAAATAAAAATAATATTAAAACATTTTTACAAAAAAAAATATTTAAATCAAATTAATAAAAAAACTGTGCTTGCACATCCTGTGGGGCGCAAATTCTGTGGGGCGCACATCCTGCGGCGCACATCCTGCTGCGCACATGAATAAAAATAATATTAAAAACAATTTACAATTTTTTTTTTTTAAATCAAATTAATAAACAAACTGTGCTTGCACATCCTGTGGGGCGCAAATTCTGTGGGGCGCACATCCTGCGGCGCACATCCTGCTGCGCACATGAATAAAAATAATATTAAAAACAATTTACAATTTTTTTTTTTTAAATCAAATTAATAAAAAACTGTGCTTGCACATCCTGTGGGGCGCAAATTCTGTGGGGCGCACATCCTGCTGCGCACATAAATAAAAATAATATTAAATACAAATTACAATTTTTTTTTTTAAATCAAATTAATAAAAAAACTGTCCTTGCACATCCTGTGGGGCGCAAATTCTGTGGGGCGCATATCCTGCGGCGCACATCCTGCTGCGCACATAAAAAAAAATAATATTAAAACATTTTTACAAAAAAAAATATTTAAATCAAATTAATAAAAAAAATGTGCTTGCACATCCTGTGGGGCGCAAATTCTGTGGGGCGCACATCCTGCGGCGCACATTAATACAAATAATATTAAAACATTTTTACAAAAAAAAATATTTAAATCAAATTAATAAAAAAACTGTGCTTGCACATCCTGTGGGGAGCAAATTATGTGGGGCGCACATCCTGCGGCGCACATCCTGCTGCGCAAATAAATAAAAATAAAATTAAAAAAAATTTACAATTTTTTTTTTTTAAATCAAATTAATAAAAAAAATGTGCTTGCACATCCTGTGGGGCGCAAATTATGTGGGGCGCACATCCTGCGGCGCACATCCTGCTGCGCACATAAATAAAAATAATATTAAAACATTTTTACAAAAAAAAATATTTAAATCAAATTAATAAAAAAACTGTGCTTGCACATCCTGTGGGGCGCAAATTCTGTGGGGTGCACATCCTGCGGCGCACATCCTGCTGCGCATATAAATAAAAATAATATTAAAAACAAATTACAATTTTTTTTTTAAATCAAATTAATAAAAAAACTGTGCTTGCACATCCTGTGGGGCGCAAAATCTGTGGGGCGCACATCCTGCTGCGCACATAAATAAAAATAATATTAAAACATTTTTACAAAAAAATATATTAAAATCAAATAAATAAAAAAACTGTGCTTGCACATCCTGTGGGGCACACATCCTGCGGCGCACATCCTGCTGCGCACATAAATAAAAATAATATTAAAAACAAATTACAATTTTTTTTTAAAATCAAATTAAAAAAAAAACTGTCCTTGCACATCCTGTGGGGCGCAAATTCTGTGGGGCGCAAATTCTGTGGGGCGCACATCCTGCGGCGCACATCCTGCTGCGCACATAAATAAAAATGATATTAAAACATTTTTACAAAAAAAATATTTAAATCACATTAATAAAAAAACTGTGCTTGCACATCCTGTGGGGCGCACATCCTGTTGCGCACATCCTGCTGCGCACATAAATAAAAATAATATTAAAACATTTTTACAAAAAAAAAATTTAAATCAAATTAATAAAAAAACTGTGCTTGCACATCCTGTGGGGCGCACATTCTGTGGGGCGCACATCCTGCTGCGCACATAAATAAAAATAATATTAAAACATTTTTACAAAAAAATATATTAAAATATAACTAATAAAAAAACTGTGCTTGCACATCCTGTGGGGCGCAAATTATGTGGGGCGCAAATCCTGCTGTGCAAATAAATAAAAATAAAATTAAAAACAAATTACAATTTTTTTTTTTAAATCAAATTAATAAAAAAACTGTCCTTGCACATCCTGTGGGGCGCAAATTATGTGGGGCGCACATCCTGCTGCGCACATAAATAAAAATAATATTAAAAACAATTTACAATTTTTTTTTTTTAAATCAAATTAATAAAAAAACTGTCCTTGCACATCCTGTGGGGCGCAAATTATGTGGGGCGCACATCCTGCGGCGCACATCCTGCTGTGCACATGAATAAAAATAATATTAAAACATTTTTACAAAAAAAAATATTTAAATCAAATTAATAAAAAAACTGTGCTTGCACATCCTGTGGGGCGCAAATTCTGTGGGGCGCACATCCTGCGGCACACATCCTGCTGCGCACATAAATAAAAATAATATTAAAACATTTTTACAAAAAAAAATATTTAAATCAAATTAATAAAAAACTGTGCTTGCACATCCTGTGGGGCGCAAATTATGTGGGGCGCAAATTTTGTGGGGCGCACATCCTGCGGCGCAAATCCTGCTGCGCACATGAATAAAAATAATATTAAAACATTTTTACATAAAATATATTTAAATCAAATTAATAAAAAAACTTTGCTTGCACATCCTGTGGGGCGCAAATTATGTGGGGCGCACATCATGCGGCGCACATCCTGCTGCGCACATAAATAAAAATAATATTAAAACATTTTTACAAAAAAGTATATTAAAATCAAATTAATAAAAAAACTGTGCTTGCACATTCTGTGGGGCGCAAATTCTGTGGGGCGCACATCCTGCGGCGCACATCCTGCTGCGCACATAAATAAAAATAATATTAAAAACAAATTACAATTTTTTTTTTTAAATCAAATTAATAAAAAAGCTGTCCTTGCACATCCTGTGGGGCGCAAATTCTGTGGGGCGCACATCCTGCGGCACAGATCCTGCTGCGCATATAAATAAAAATAATATTGAAACAAATTTACAAGTTTTTTTTTTTAAATCAAATTTATAAAAAAACTGTGCTTGCACATCCTGTGGGGCGCAAATTATGTGGGGCGCACATCCTGCGGCGCAAATCCTGCTGCGCACATGAATAAAAATAATATTAAAACATGATTACAAAAAAAAATATTTAAATCAAATTAATAAAAAAACTGTGCTTGCACATCCTGTGGGGCGCAAATTATGTGGGGCGCACATCCTGCTGTGCAAATAAATAAAAATAAAATTAAAAACAAATTACAATTTTTTTTTTTAAATCAAATTAATAAAAAAACTGTCCTTGCACATCCTGTGGGGCGCAAATTATGTGGGGCGCACATCCTGCTGCGCACATAAATAAAAATAATATTAAAAACAATTTACAATTTTTTTTTTTTAAATCAAATTAATAAAAAAACTGTCCTTGCACATCCTGTGGGGCGCAAATTATGTGGGGCGCACATCCTGCGGCGCACATCCTGCTGTGCACATGAATAAAAATAATATTAAAACATTTTTACAAAAAAAAATATTTAAATCAAATTAATAAAAAAACTGTGCTTGCACATCCTGTGGGGCGCAAATTCTGTGGGGCGCACATCCTGCGGCGCACATCCTGCTGTGCACATAAATAAAAATAATATTAAAACATTTTTACATAAAATATATTTAAATCAAATTAATAAAAAAACTGTGCTTGCACATCCTGTGGGGCGCAAATTCTGTGGGGCGCAAATTCTGTGGGGCGCACATCCTGCTGCGCACATAAATAAAAATAATATTAAAAACAAATTACAATTTTTTTTTTTAAATCAAATTAATAAAAAAACTGTGCTTGCACATCCTATGGGGCGCAAATTATGTGGGGCGCACATCCTGCGGCGCACATCCTGCTGTGCACATGAATAAAAATAATATTAAAACATTTTTACAAAAAAATATATTTAAATCAAATTAATAAAAAAACTGTGCTTGCACATCCTGTGGGGCGCAAATTCTGTGGGGCGCACATCCTGCGGCGCACATCCTGCTGCGCACATAAATAAAAATAATATTAAAACATTTTTACAAAAAAAAATATTTAAATATAACTAATAAAAAAACTGTGCTTGCACATCCTGTGGGGCGCAAATTATGTGGGGCGCACATCCTGCGGCGCACATCCTGCTGCGCACATAATTAAAAATAATATTAAAAACAAATTACAATTTTTTTTTTTAAATCAAATTAATAAAAAAACTGTCCTTGCACATCCTGTGGGGCGCAAATTCTGTGGGGCGCACATCCTGCGGCACACATCCTGCTGCGCATATAAATAAAAATAATATTGAAACAAATTTCAAGTTTTTTTTTTTTAAATCAAATTTATAAAAAAACTGTGCTTGCACATCCTGTGGGGCGCAAATTCTGTGGGGCGCACATCCTGCGGCGCACATCCTGCTGCGCACATAAATAAAAATAATATTAAAAACAAATTACAATTTTTTTCTTTAAACAAAATTAATAAAAAAACTGTCCTTGCACATCCTGTGGGGCGCAAATTATGTGGGGCGCACACCCTGCGGCGCACATCCTGCTGCGCACATAAATACAAATAATATTAAAACATTTTTACAAAAAGAAATATTTAAATCAAATTAATAAAAAAACTGTCCTTGCACATCCTGTGGGGCGCAAATTCTGTGGGGCGCACATCCTGCGGCGCACATCATGCTGCGCACATAAATAAAAATAATATTAAAACATTTTTACAAAAAAAAATATTTAAATCAAATTAATAAAAAAACTGTGCTTGCACATCCTGTGGGGCGCAAATTCTGTGGGGCGCACTTCCTGCGGCACACATCCTGCTGCGCACATAAATAAAAATAATATTAAAACATTTTTACAAAAAAAAATATTTAAATCAAATTAATAAAAAAACTGTGCTTGCACATCCTGTGGGGCGCAAATTCTGTGGGGCGCACATCCTGCGGCGCACATCCTGCTGTGCACATAAATAAAAATAATATTAAAACATTTTTACAAAAAAAAATATTTAAATATAACTAATAAAAAAACTGTGCTTGCACATCCTGTGGGGCGCAAATTATGTGGGGCGCACATCCTGCAGCGCACATCTTGCTGCGCAAATAAATAAAAATAATATTAAAACATTTTTACAAAAAAGTATATTAAAATCAAATTAATAAAAAAACTGTGCTTGCACATTCTGTGGGGCGCAAATTCTGTGGGGCGCAAATCCTGCGGCGCACATCCTAATGCGCATATAAATAAAAATGATGTTAAAACATTTTTACAAAAAAAATATTTAAATCAAATTATTAAAAAAACTGTGCTTGCACATCCTGTGGGGCGCAAATTCTGTGGGGCGCACATCCTGCGGCACACATCCTGCTGCGCATATAAATAAAAATAATATTGAAACAAATTTACAAGTTGTTTTTTTTAAATCAAATTTATAAAAAAACTGTGCTTGCACATCCTGTGGGGCGCAAATTATGTGGTGCGCACACCCTGCGGCGCACATCCTGCTGCGCACATAAATAAAAATAATATTAAAACATTTTTACAAAAAAATATATTTAAATCAAATTAATAAAAAAACTGTGCTTGCACATCCTGTGGGGCGCAAATTATGTGGGGCGCACATCATGCGGCGCACATCCTGCTGCGCACATAAATAAAAATAATATTAAAACATTTTTACAAAAAAGTATATTAAAATCAAATTAATAAAAAAACTGTCCTTGCACATCCTGTGGGGCGCAAATTCTGTGGGGCGCACATCCTGCTGCGCACATAAATACAAATAATATTAAAACATTTTTACAAAAAAAAATATTTAAATCAAATTAATAAAAAAACTGTCCTTGCACATCCTGTGGGGCGCAAATTCTGTGGGGCGCACATCCTGCGGCGCACATCATGCTGCGCACAAAAATAAAAATAATATTAAAACATTTTTACAAAAAAAAATATTTAAATCAAATTAATAAAAAAACTGTGCTTGCACATCCTGTGGGGCGCAAATTCTGTGGGGCGCACATCCTGCGGCACACATCCTGCTGCGCATATAAATAAAAATAATGTTGAAACAAATTTACAAGTTTTTTTTTTTAAATCAAATTAATAAAAAAACTGTGCTTGCACATCCTGTGGGGCGCAAATTCTGTGGGGCGCACATCCTGCGGCGCACATCCTGCTGTGCACATAAATAAAAATAATATTAAAACATTTTTACATAAAATATATTTAAATCAAATTAATAAAAAAACTGTGCTTGCACATCCTGTGGGGCGCAAATTCTCTGGGGCGCAAATTCTGTGGGGCGCACATCCTGCTGCGCACATAAATAAAAATAATATTAAAAACAAATTACAATTTTTTTTTTTTAAATCAAATTAATAAAAAAACTGTCCTTGCACATCCTGTGGGGCGCAAATTCTGTGGGGCGCACATCCTGCGGCACACATCCTGCTGCGCACATAAATAAAAATAATATTAAAACATTTTTACAAAAAAAAATATTTAAATCAAATTAATAAAAAAACTGTGCTTCCACATCCTGTGGGGCGCAAATTATGTGGGGCGCAAATTCTGTGGGGCGCACATCCTGCGGCGCACATCCTGCTGCGCACATAAATAAAAATAATATTAAAACATTTTTACAAAAAAAATATTTAAATCAAATTAATAAAAAAACTGTCCTTGCACATCCTGTGCGGCGCAAATTCTGTGGGGCGCACATCCTGCGGCGCACATCCTGCTGTGCACATAAATAAAAATAATATTAAAACATTTTTACAAAAAAAAATATTTAAATATAACTAATAAAAAAACTGTGCTTGCACATCCTGTGGGGCGCAAATTATGTGGGGCGCACATCCTGCAGCGCACATCTTGCTGCGCAAATAAATAAAAATAATATTAAAACATTTTTACATAAAATATATTTAAATCAAATTAATAAAAAAACTGTGCTTGCACATCCTGTGGGGCGCAAATTATGTGGGGCGCACATCATGTGGCGCACATCCTGCTGCGCACATAAATAAAAATAATATTAAAACATTTTTACAAAAAAGTATATTAAAATCAAATTAATAAAAAAACTGTGCTTGCACATTCTGTGGGGCACAAATTCTGTGGGGCGCAAATCCTGCGGCGCACATCCTAATGCGCATATAAATAAAAATGATGTTAAAACATTTTTACAAAAAAAATATTTAAATCAAATTATTAAAAAAACTGTGCTTGCACATCCTGTGGGGCGCAAATTCTGTGGGGCGCACATCCTGCGGCACACATCCTGCTGCGCATATAAATAAAAATAATATTGAAACAAATTTACAAGTTGTTTTTTTTAAATCAAATTTATAAAAAAACTGTGCTTGCACATCCTGTGGGGCGCAAATTATGTGGTGCGCACATCATGCGGCGCACATCCTGCTGCGCACATAAATAAAAATAATATTAAAACATTTTTACAAAAAAGTATATTAAAATCAAATTAATAAAAAAACTGTCCTTGCACATCCTGTGGGGCGCAAATTCTGTGGGGCGCACATCCTGCTGCGCACATAAATAAAAATAATATTAAAACATTTTTACAAAAAAAAATGTTTAAATCAAATTAATAAAAAAACTGTGCTTGCACATCCTGTGGGGCGCAAATTCTGTGGGGCGCACATCCTGCGGCACACATCCTGCTGCGCATATAAATAAAAATAATATTGAAACAAATTTACAAGTTTTTTTTTTTAAATCAAATTAATAAAAAAACTGTGCTTGCACATCCTGTGGGGCGCAAATTATGTGGGGCGCACATCCTGCTGTGCAAATAAATAAAAATAAAATTAAAAACAAATTACAATTTTTTTTTTTAAATCAAATTAATAAAAAAACTGTCCTTGCACATCCTGTGGGGCGCAAATTATGTGGGGCGCACATCCTGCTGTGCACATAAATAAAAATAATATTAAAAACAATTTACAATTTTTTTTTTTTAAATCAAATTAATAAAAAAACTGTCCTTGCACATCCTGTGGGGCGCAAATTATGTGGGGCGCACATCCTGCGGCGCACATCCTGCTGTGCACATGAATAAAAATAATATTAAAACATTTTTACAAAAAAAAATATTTAAATCAAATTAATAAAAAAACTGTGCTTGCACATCCTGTGGGGCGCAAATTCTGTGGGGCGCACATCCTGCGGCACACATCCTGCTGCGCACATAAATAAAAATAATATTAAAACATTTTTACAAAAAAAAATATTTAAATCAAATTAATAAAAAACTGTGCTTGCACATCCTGTGGGGCGCAAATTATGTGGGGCGCAAATTTTGTGGGGCGCACATCCTGCGGCGCAAATCCTGCTGCGCACATGAATAAAAATAATATTAAAACATTTTTACATAAAATATATTTAAATCAAATTAATAAAAAAACTTTGCTTGCACATCCTGTGGGGCGCAAATTATGTGGGGCGCACATCATGCGGCGCACATCCTGCTGCGCACATAAATAAAAATAATATTAAAACATTTTTACAAAAAAGTATATTAAAATCAAATTAATAAAAAAACTGTGCTTGCACATTCTGTGGGGCGCAAATTCTGTGGGGCGCACATCCTGCGGCGCACATCCTGCTGCGCACATAAATAAAAATAATATTAAAAACAAATTACAATTTTTTTTTTTAAATCAAATTAATAAAAAAACTGTCCTTGCACATCCTGTGGGGCGCAAATTCTGTGGGGCGCACATCCTGCGGCACAGATCCTGCTGCGCATATAAATGAAAATAATATTGAAACAAATTTACAAGTTTTTTTTTTTAAATCAAATTTATAAAAAAACTGTGCTTGCACATCCTGTGGGGCGCAAATTATGTGGGGCGCACATCCTGCGGCGCAAATCCTGCTGCGCACATGAATAAAAATAATATTAAAACATGATTACAAAAAAAAATATTTAAATCAAATTAATAAAAAAACTGTGCTTGCACATCCTGTGGGGCGCAAATTATGTGGGGCGCACATCCTGCTGTGCAAATAAATAAAAATAAAATTAAAAACAAATTACAATTTTTTTTTTTAAATCAAATTAATAAAAAAACTGTCCTTGCACATCCTGTGGGGCGCAAATTATGTGGGGCGCACATCCTGCTGCGCA
Source organism: Pleuronectes platessa (assembly GCF_947347685.1). Lineage (NCBI taxonomy): Eukaryota > Metazoa > Chordata > Actinopteri > Pleuronectiformes > Pleuronectidae > Pleuronectes > Pleuronectes platessa. Next base: position 31,945,529 of record NC_070627.1, on the reverse strand, counting down.
CATAAATAAAAATAATATTAAAAACAATTTACAATTTTTTTTTTTTAAATCAAATTAATAAAAAAACTGTCCTTGCACATCCTGTGGGGCGCAAATTATGTGGGGCGCACATCCTGCGGCGCACATCCTGCTGTGCACATGAATAAAAATAATATTAAAACATTTTTACAAAAAAAAATATTTAAATCAAATTAATAAAAAAACTGTGCTTGCACATCCTGTGGGGCGCAAATTCTGTGGGGCGCACATCCTGCGGCGCACATCCTGCTGTGCACATAAATAAAAATAATATTAAAACATTTTTACATAAAATATATTTAAATCAAATTAATAAAAAAACTGTGCTTGCACATCCTGTGGGGCGCAAATTCTGTGGGGCGCAAATTCTGTGGGGCGCACATCCTGCTGCGCACATAAATAAAAATAATATTAAAAACAAATTACAATTTTTTTTTTTAAATCAAATTAATAAAAAAACTGTGCTTGCACATCCTATGGGGCGCAAATTATGTGGGGCGCACATCCTGCATCGCACATCCTGCTGTGCACATGAATAAAAATAATATTAAAACATTTTTACAAAAAAATATATTTAAATCAAATTAATAAAAAAACTGTGCTTGCACATCCTGTGGGGCGCAAATTCTGTGGGGCGCACATCCTGCGGCACACATCCTGCTGCGCATATAAATAAAAATAATATTGAAACAAATTTCAAGTTTTTTATTTTTAAATCAAATTAATAAACAAACTGTGCTTGCACATCCTGTGGGGCGCAAATTCTGTGGGGCGCACATCCTGCGGCGCACATCCTGCTGCGCACATAAATAAAAATAATATTAACAACAAATTACAATTTTTTTTTAAATCAAATTAATAAAAAAACTGTCCTTGCACATCCTGTGGGGCGCAAATTCTGTGGGGCGCACATCCTGCGGCGCAAATCCTGCTGCGCACATGAATAAAAATAATATTAAAACATTTTTACAAAAAAAAATATTTAAATATAACTAATAAAAAAACTGTGCTTGCACATCCTGTGGGGCGCAAATTATGTGGGGCGCACATCCTGCAGCGCACATCCTGCTGCGCAAATAAATAAAAAAAAAATAAAAAAAAATTTACAATTTTTTTTTTTTAAATCAAATTTATAAAAAAACTGTGCTTGCACATCCTGCGGCGCACATCCTGCTGCGCACATAAATAAAAATAATATTAAAACATTTTTACAAAAAAATATATTAAAATCAAATTAATAAAAAAACTGTGCTTGCACATCCTGTGGGGCGCAAATTCTGTGGGGCGCACATCCTGCGGCACACATCCTGCTGCGCATATAAATAAAAATAATATTGAAACAAATTTACAAGTTTTTTTTTTTAAATCAAATTAATAAAAAAACTGTGCTTGCACATCCTGTGGGGCGCAAATTCTGTGGGGCGCACATCCTGCAGCGCACATCTTGCTGCGCAAATAAATAAAAATAATATTAAAACATTTTTACATAAAATATATTTAAATCAAATTAATAAAAAAACTGTGCTTGCACATCCTGTGGGGCGCAAATTATGTGGGGCGCACATCATGCGGCGCACATCCTGCTGCGCACATAAATAAAAATAATATTAAAACATTTTTACAAAAAAGTATATTAAAATCAAATTAATAAAAAAACTGTGCTTGCACATTCTGTGGGGCGCAAATTCTGTGGGGCGCAAATCCTGCGGCGCACATCCTAATGCGCATATAAATAAAAATGATGTTAAAACATTTTTACAAAAAAAATATTTAAATCAAATTAATAAAAAAACTGTGCTTGCACATCCTGTGGGGCGCAAATTCTGTGGGGCGCACATCCTGCAGCACACATCCTGCTGCGCATATAAATAAAAATAATATTGAAACAAATTTACAAGTTGTTTTTTTTAAATCAAATTTATAAAAAAACTGTGCTTGCACATCCTGTGGGTCACAAATTATGTGGGGCGCACACCCTGCGGCGCACATCCTGCTGCGCACATAAATACAAATAATATTAAAACATTTTTACAAAAAGAAATATTTAAATCAAATTAATAAAAAAACTGTGCTTCCACATCCTGTGGGGCGCAAATTATGTGGGGCGCAAATTCTGTGGGGCGCACATCCTGCGGCGCACATCCTGCTGCGCACATAAATAAAAATGATATTAAAACATTTTTACAAAAAAAATATTTAAATCAAATTAATAAAAAAACTGTGCTTGCACATCCTGTGGGGCGCAAATTATGTGGGGCGCACATCCTGCAGCGCACATCTTGCTGCGCAAATAAATAAAAATAATATTAAAACATTTTTACAAAAAAGTATATTAAAATCAAATTAATAAAAAAACTGTGCTTGCACATTCTGTGGGGCGCAAATTCTGTGGGGCGCAAATCCTGCGGCGCACATCCTAATGCGCATATAAATAAAAATGATGTTAAAACATTTTTACAAAAAAAATATTTAAATCAAATTATTAAAAAAACTGTGCTTGCACATCCTGTGGGGCGCAAATTCTGTGGGGCGCACATCCTGCGGCACACATCCTGCTGCGCATATAAATAAAAATAATATTGAAACAAATTTACAAGTTGTTTTTTTTAAATCAAATTTATAAAAAAACTGTGCTTGCACATCCTGTGGGGCGCAAATTATGTGGTGCGCACACCCTGCGGCGCACATCCTGCTGCGCACATAAATAAAAATAATATTAAAACATTTTTACAAAAAAGTATATTAAAATCAAATTAATAAAAAAACTGTCCTTGCACATCCTGTGGGGCGCAAATTCTGTGGGGCGCACATCCTGCTGCGCACATAAATACAAATAATATTAAAACATTTTTACAAAAAAAAATATTTAAATCAAATTAATAAAAAAACTGTGCTTGCACATCCTGTGGGGCGCAAATTCTGTGGGGCGCACATCCTGCGGCACACATCCTGCTGCGCATATAAATAAAAATAATATTGAAACAAATTTACAAGTTTTTTTTTTTAAATCAAATTAATAAAAAAACTGTGCTTGCACATCCTGTGGGGCGCAAATTCTGTGGGGCGCACATCCTGCGGCGCACATCCTGCTGTGCACATAAATAAAAATAATATTAAAACATTTTTACATAAAATATATTTAAATCAAATTAATAAAAAAACTGTGCTTGCACATCCTGTGGGGCGCAAATTCTGTGGGGCGCAAATTCTGTGGGGCGCACATCCTGCTGCGCACATAAATAAAAATAATATTAAAAACAAATTACAATTTTTTTTTTTAAATCAAATTAATAAAAAAACTGTGCTTGCACATCCTGTGGGGCGCAAATTCTGTGGGGCGCACATCCTGCTGCGCACATAAATACAAATAATATTAAAACATTTTTACAAAAAAAAATATTTAAATCAAATTAATAAAAAAACTGTGCTTGCACATCCTGTGGGGCGCAAATTCTGTGGGGCGCACATCCTGCGGCGCACATCCTGCTGTGCACATAAATAAAAATAATATTAAAACATTTTTACATAAAATATATTTAAATCAAATTAATAAAAAAACTGTGCTTGCACATCCTGTGGGGCGCAAATTCTGTGGGGCGCAAATTCTGTGGGGCGCACATCCTGCTGCGCACATAAATAAAAATAATATTAAAAACAAATTACAATTTTGTTTTTTAAATAAAATTAATAAAAAAACTGTGCTTGCACATCCTATGGGGCGCAAATTATGTGGGGCGCACATCCTGCGGCGCACATCCTGCTGTGCACATGAATAAAAATAATATTAAAACATTTTTACAAAAAAATGTATTTAAATCAAATTAATAAAAAAACTGTGCTTGCACATCCTGTGGGGCGCAAATTCTGTGGGGCGCACATCCTGCGGCGCACATCCTGCTGCGCACATAAATAAAAATAATATTAAAACATTTTTACAAAAAAAAATATTTAAATATAACTAATAAAAAAACTGTGCTTGCACATCCTGTGGGGCGCAAATTCTGTGGGGCGCACATCCTGCGGCGCACATCCTGCTGCGCACATAAATAAAAATAATATTAAAACATTTTTACAAAAAAAAATATTTAAATATAACTAATAAAAAAACTGTGCTTGCACATCCTGTGGGGCGCAAATTCTGTGGGGCGCACATCCTGCGGCGCACATCCTGCTGCGCACATAAATAAAAATAATATTAAAAACAAATTACAATTTTTTTTTTTAAATCAAATTAATAAAAAAACTGTCCTTGCACATCCTGTGGGGCGCAAATTCTGTGGGGCGCACATCCTGCGGCACACATCCTGCTGCGCACATAAATAAAAATAATATTAAAACATTTTTACAAAAAAAAATATTTAAATCAAATTAATAAAAAAACTGTGCTTGCACATTCTGTGGGGCGCAAATTCTGTGGGGCGCAAATCCTGCGGCGCACATCCTAATGCGCATATAAATAAAAATGATGTTAAAACATTTTTACAAAAAAAATATTTAAATCAAATTATTAAAAAAACTGTGCTTGCACATCCTGTGGGGCGCAAATTCTGTGGGGCGCAAATTCTGTGGGGCGCACATCCTGCTGCGCACATAAATAAAAATAATATTAAAAACAAATTACAATTTTTTTTTTTAAATCAAATTAATAAAAAAACTGTGCTTGCACATCCTATGGGGCGCAAATTATGTGGGGCGCACATCCTGCATCGCACATCCTGCTGTGCACATGAATAAAAATAATATTAAAACATTTTTACAAAAAAATATATTTAAATCAAATTAATAAAAAAACTGTGCTTGCACATCCTGTGGGGCGCAAATTCTGTGGGGCGCACATCCTGCGGCACACATCCTGCTGCGCATATAAATAAAAATAATATTGAAACAAATTTCAAGTTTTTTTTTTTTAAATCAAATTAATAAACAAACTGTGCTTGCACATCCTGTGGGGCGCAAATTCTGTGGGGCGCACATCCTGCGGCGCACATCCTGCTGCGCACATAAATAAAAATAATATTAACAACAAATTACAATTTTTTTTTAAATCAAATTAATAAAAAAACTGTCCTTGCACATCCTGTGGGGCGCAAATTCTGTGGGGCGCACATCCTGCGGCGCAAATCCTGCTGCGCACATGAATAAAAATAATATTAAAACATTTTTACAAAAAAAAATATTTAAATATAACTAATAAAAAAACTGTGCTTGCACATCCTGTGGGGCGCAAATTATGTGGGGCGCACATCCTGCAGCGCACATCCTGCTGCGCAAATAAATAAAAAAAAAATAAAAAAAAATTTACAATTTTTTTTTTTTAAATCAAATTTATAAAAAAACTGTGCTTGCACATCCTGCGGCGCACATCCTGCTGCGCACATAAATAAAAATAATATTAAAACATTTTTACAAAAAAATATATTAAAATCAAATTAATAAAAAAACTGTGCTTGCACATCCTGTGGGGCGCAAATTCTGTGGGGCGCACATCCTGCGGCACACATCCTGCTGCGCATATAAATAAAAATAATATTGAAACAAATTTACAAGTTTTTTTTTTTAAATCAAATTAATAAAAAAACTGTGCTTGCACATCCTGTGGGGCGCAAATTCTGTGGGGCGCACATCCTGCAGCGCACATCTTGCTGCGCAAATAAATAAAAATAATATTAAAACATTTTTACATAAAATATATTTAAATCAAATTAATAAAAAAACTGTGCTTGCACATCCTGTGGGGCGCAAATTATGTGGGGCGCACATCATGCGGCGCACATCCTGCTGCGCACATAAATAAAAATAATATTAAAACATTTTTACAAAAAAGTATATTAAAATCAAATTAATAAAAAAACTGTGCTTGCACATTCTGTGGGGCGCAAATTCTGTGGGGCGCAAATCCTGCGGCGCACATCCTAATGCGCATATAAATAAAAATGATGTTAAAACATTTTTACAAAAAAAATATTTAAATCAAATTAATAAAAAAACTGTGCTTGCACATCCTGTGGGGCGCAAATTCTGTGGGGCGCACATCCTGCAGCACACATCCTGCTGCGCATATAAATAAAAATAATATTGAAACAAATTTACAAGTTGTTTTTTTTAAATCAAATTTATAAAAAAACTGTGCTTGCACATCCTGTGGGTCACAAATTATGTGGGGCGCACACCCTGCGGCGCACATCCTGCTGCGCACATAAATACAAATAATATTAAAACATTTTTACAAAAAGAAATATTTAAATCAAATTAATAAAAAAACTGTGCTTCCACATCCTGTGGGGCGCAAATTATGTGGGGCGCAAATTCTGTGGGGCGCACATCCTGCGGCGCACATCCTGCTGCGCACATAAATAAAAATGATATTAAAACATTTTTACAAAAAAAATATTTAAATCAAATTAATAAAAAAACTGTGCTTGCACATCCTGTGGGGCGCAAATTATGTGGGGCGCACATCCTGCAGCGCACATCTTGCTGCGCAAATAAATAAAAATAATATTAAAACATTTTTACAAAAAAGTATATTAAAATCAAATTAATAAAAAAACTGTGCTTGCACATTCTGTGGGGCGCAAATTCTGTGGGGCGCAAATCCTGCGGCGCACATCCTAATGCGCATATAAATAAAAATGATGTTAAAACATTTTTACAAAAAAAATATTTAAATCAAATTATTAAAAAAACTGTGCTTGCACATCCTGTGGGGCGCAAATTCTGTGGGGCGCACATCCTGTGGCACACATCCTGCTGCGCATATAAATAAAAATAATATTGAAACAAATTTACAAGTTGTTTTTTTTAAATCAAATTTATAAAAAAACTGTGCTTGCACATCCTGTGGGGCGCAAATTATGTGGTGCGCACACCCTGCGGCGCACATCCTGCTGCGCACATAAATAAAAATAATATTAAAACATTTTTACAAAAAAATATATTTAAATCAAATTAATAAAAAAACTGTGCTTGCACATCCTGTGGGGCGCAAATTATGTGGGGCGCACATCATGCGGCGCACATCCTGCTGCGCACATAAATAAAAATAATATTAAAACATTTTTACAAAAAAGTATATTAAAATCAAATTAATAAAAAAACTGTCCTTGCACATCCTGTGGGGCGCAAATTCTGTGGGGCGCACATCCTGCTGCGCACATAAATACAAATAATATTAAAACATTTTTACAAAAAAAAATATTTAAATCAAATTAATAAAAAAACTGTGCTTGCACATCCTGTGGGGCGCAAATTCTGTGGGGCGCACATCCTGCGGCACACATCCTGCTGCGCATATAAATAAAAATAATATTGAAACAAATTTACAAGTTTTTTTTTTTAAATCAAATTAATAAAAAAACTGTGCTTGCACATCCTGTGGGGCGCAAATTCTGTGGGGCGCACATCCTGCGGCGCACATCCTGCTGTGCACATAAATAAAAATAATATTAAAACATTTTTACATAAAATATATTTAAATCAAATTAATAAAAAAACTGTGCTTGCACATCCTGTGGGGCGCAAATTCTGTGGGGCGCAAATTCTGTGGGGCGCACATCCTGCTGCGCACATAAATAAAAATAATATTAAAAACAAATTACAATTTTTTTTTTTAAATCAAATTAATAAAAAAACTGTGCTTGCACATCCTGTGGGGCGCAAATTCTGTGGGGCGCACATCCTGCTGCGCACATAAATACAAATAATATTAAAACATTTTTACAAAAAAAAATATTTAAATCAAATTAATAAAAAAACTGTGCTTGCACATCCTGTGGGGCGCAAATTCTGTGGGGCGCACATCCTGCGGCACACATCCTGCTGCGCATATAAATAAAAATAATATTGAAACAAATTTACAAGTTTTTTTTTTTAAATCAAATTAATAAAAAAACTGTGCTTGCACATCCTGTGGGGCGCAAATTCTGTGGGGCGCACATCCTGCGGCGCACATCCTGCTGTGCACATAAATAAAAATAATATTAAAACATTTTTACATAAAATATATTTAAATCAAATTAATAAAAAAACTGTGCTTGCACATCCTGTGGGGCGCAAATTCTGTGGGGCGCAAATTCTGTGGGGCGCACATCCTGCTGCGCACATAAATAAAAATAATATTAAAAACAAATTACAATTTTTTTTTTTAAATAAAATTAATAAAAAAACTGTGCTTGCACATCCTATGGGGCGCAAATTATGTGGGGCGCACATCCTGCGGCGCACATCCTGCTGTGCACATGAATAAAAATAATATTAAAACATTTTTACAAAAAAATGTATTTAAATCAAATTAATAAAAAAACTGTGCTTGCACATCCTGTGGGGCGCAAATTCTGTGGGGCGCACATCCTGCGGCGCACATCTTGCTGCGCACATAAATAAAAATAATATTAAAACATTTTTACAAAAAAAAATATTTAAATATAACTAATAAAAAAACTGTGCTTGCACATCCTGTGGGGCGCAAATTCTGTGGGGCGCACATCCTGCGGCGCACATCCTGCTGCGCACATAAATAAAAATAATATTAAAACATTTTTACAAAAAAAAATATTTAAATATAACTAATAAAAAAACTGTGCTTGCACATCCTGTGGGGCGCAAATTCTGTGGGGCGCACATCCTGCGGCGCACATCCTGCTGCGCACATAAATAAAAATAATATTAAAAACAAATTACAATTTTTTTTTTTAAATCAAATTAATAAAAAAACTGTCCTTGCACATCCTGTGGGGCGCAAATTCTGTGGGGCGCACATCCTGCGGCACACATCCTGCTGCGCACATAAATAAAAATAATATTAAAACATTTTTACAAAAAAAAATATTTAAATCAAATTAATAAAAAAACTGTGCTTGCACATTCTGTGGGGCGCAAATTCTGTGGGGCGCAAATCCTGCGGCGCACATCCTAATGCGCATATAAATAAAAATGATGTTAAAACATTTTTACAAAAAAAATATTTAAATCAAATTATTAAAAAAACTGTGCTTGCACATCCTGTGGGGCGCAAATTCTGTGGGGCGCACATCCTGCGGCACACATCCTGCTGCGCATATAAATAAAAATAATATTGAAACAAATTTACAAGTTGTTTTTTTTAAATCAAATTTATAAAAAAACTGTGCTTGCACATCCTGTGGGGCGCAAATTATGTGGTGCGCACACCCTGCGGCGCACATCCTGCTGCGCACATAAATAAAAATGATATTAAAACATTTTTACAAAAAAATATAAAAAAACTGTGCTTGCACATCCTGTGGGGCGCAAATTATGTGGGGCGCACATCATGCGGCGCACATCCTGCTGCGCACATAAATAAAAATAATATTAAAACATTTTTACAAAAAAGTATATTAAAATCAAATTAATAAAAAAACTGTCCTTGCACATCCTGTGGGGCGCAAATTCTGTGGGGCGCACATCCTGCTGCGCACATAAATAAAAATAATATTAAAACATTTTTACAAAAAAAAATGTTTAAATCAAATTAATAAAAAAACTGTGCTTGCACATCCTGTGGGGCGCAAATTCTGTGGGGCGCACATCCTGCGGCGCACATCCTGCTGCGCACATAAATAAAAATAATATTAAAAACAAATTACAATTTTTTTTTTTAAATCAAATTAATAAAAAAACTGTCCTTGCACATCCTGTGGGGCGCAAATTCTGTGGGGCGCACATCCTGCGGCACACATCCTGCTGCGCACATAAATAAAAATAATATTAAAACATTTTTACAAAAAGAAATATTTAAATCAAATTAATAAAAAAACTGTGCTTCCACATCCTGTGGGGCGCAAATTATGTGGGGCGCAAATTCTGTGGGGCGCACATCCTGCGGCGCACATCCTGCTGCGCACATAAATAAAAATAATATTAAAACATTTTTACAAAAAAAATATTTAAATCAAATTAATAAAAAAACTGTCCTTGCACATCCTGTGGGGCGCAAATTCTGTGGGGCGCACATCCTGCGGCGCACATCCTGCTGCGCACATAAATAAAAATAATATTAAAACATTTTTACAAAAAAAAATATTTAAATCAAATTAATAAAAAAACTGTGCTTGCACATCCTGTGGGGCGCAAATTCTGTGGGGCGCACATCCTGCGGCACACATCCTGCTGCGCATATAAATAAAAATAATATTGAAACAAATTTACAAGTTGTTTTTTTTAAATCAAATTTATAAAAAAACTGTGCTTGCACATCCTGTGGGGCGCAAATTATGTGGTGCGCACATCATGCGGCGCACATCCTGCTGCGCACATAAATAAAAATAATATTAAAATATTTTTACAAAAAAGTATATTAAAATCAAATTAATAAAAAAACTGTCCTTGCACATCCTGTGGGGCGCAAATTCTGTGGGGCGCACATCCTGCTGCGCACATAAATAAAAATAATATTAAAACATTTTTACAAAAAAAAATGTTTAAATCAAATTAATAAAAAAACTGTGCTTGCACATCCTGTGGGGCGCAAATTCTGTGGGGCGCACATCCTGCGGCACACATCCTGCTGCGCATATAAATAAAAATAATATTGAAACAAATTTACAAGTTGTTTTTTTTAAATCAAATTTATAAAAAAACTGTGCTTGCACATCCTGTGGGGCGCAAATTATGTGGTGCGCACATCATGCGGCGCACATCCTGCTGCGCACATAAATAAAAATAATATTAAAATATTTTTACAAAAAAGTATATTAAAATCAAATTAATAAAAAAACTGTCCTTGCACATCCTGTGGGGCGCAAATTCTGTGGGGCGCACATCCTGCTGCGCACATAAATAAAAATAATATTAAAACATTTTTACAAAAAAAAATGTTTAAATCAAATTAATAAAAAAACTGTGCTTGCACATCCTGTGGGGCGCAAATTCTGTGGGGCGCACATCCTGCGGCACACATCCTGCTGCGCATATAAATAAAAATAATATTGAAACAAATTTACAAGTTTTTTTTTTTAAATCAAATTAATAAAAAAACTGTGCTTGCACATCCTATGGGGCGCAAATTATGTGGGGCGCACATCCTGCGGCGCACATGCTGCTGTGCACATGAATAAAAATAATATTAAAACATTTTTACAAAAAAATATATTTAAATCAAATTAATAAAAAAACTGTGCTTGCACATCCTGTGGGGCGCAAATTATGTGGGGCGCACATCATGCGGCGCACATCCTGCTGCGCACATAAATAAAAATAATATTAAAACATTTTTACAAAAAAGTATATTAAAATCAAATTAATAAAAAAACTGTCCTTGCACATCCTGTGGGGCGCAAATTCTGTGGGGCGCACATCCTGCTTCGCACATAAATACAAATAATATTAAAACATTTTTACAAAAAAAAATATTTAAATCAAATTAATAAAAAAACTGTCCTTGCACATCCTGTGGGGCGCAAATTCTGTGGGGCGCACATCCTGCGGCGCACATCATGCTGCGCACATAAATAAAAATAATATTAAAACATTTTTACAAAAAAAAATATTTAAATCAAATTAATAAAAAAACTGTCCTTGCACATCCTGTGGGGCGCAAATTCTGTGGGGCGCACATCCTGCGGCGCACATCCTGCTGTGCACATAAATAAAAATAATATTAAAACATTTTTACATAAAATATATTTAAATCAAATTAATAAAAAAACTGTGCTTGCACATCCTGTGGGGCGCAAATTCTGTGGGGCGCAAATTCTGTGGGGCGCACATCCTGCTGCGCACATAAATAAAAATAATATTAAAAACAAATTTCAAGTTTTTTTTTTTTAAATCAAATTTATAAAAAAACTGTGCTTGCACATCCTGTGGGGCGCAAATTATGTGGGGCGCACATCCTGCGGCGCACATCCTGCTGCGCACATAAATAAAAATAATATTAAAAACAAATTACAATTTTTTTTTTTAAATCAAATTAATAAAAAAACTGTCCTTGCACATCCTGTGGGGCGATAATTTCTGTGGGGCGCACATCCTGCGGCAAACACCCTGCTGCGCATATAAATAAAAATAATATTGAAACAAATTTACAATTTTTTTTTTTTAAATCAAATTAATAAACAAACTGTGCTTGCACATCCTGTGGGGCGCAAATTCTGTGGGGCGCACATCCTGCGGCGCACATCCTGCTGCGCACATAAATAAAAATAATATTAAAAACAAATTACAATTTTTTTTTTAAATCAAATTAATAAAAAAACTGTCCTTGCACATCCTGTGGGGCGCAAATTCTGTGGGGCGCACATCCTGCGGCGCAAATCCTGCTGCGCACATGAATAAAAATAATATTAAAACATTTTTACAAAAAAAAATATTTAAATCAAATTAATAAAAAAACTGTGCTTGCACATCCTGTGGGGCGCAAATTCTGTGGGGCGCACATCCTGCGGCGCACATCCTGCTGCGCACATAAATACAAATAATATTAAAACATTTTTACAAAAAAAAATATTTAAATATAACTAATAAAAAAACTGTGCTTGCACATCCTGTGGGGCGCAAATTATGTGGGGCGCACATCCTGCAGCGCACATCCTGCTGCGCAAATAAATAAAAAAAAATAAAAAAAAATTTACAATTTTTTTTTTTTAAATCAAATTTATAAAAAAACTGTGCTTGCACATCCTGCGGCGCACATCCTGCTGCGCACATAAATAAAAATAATATTAAAACATTTTTACAAAAAAAAATATTTAAATATAACTAATAAAAAAACTGTGCTTGCACATCCTGTGGGGCGCAAATTATGTGGGGCGCACATCCTGCAGCGCACATCCTGCTGCAAAAATAAATAAAAATAAAATAAAAAAAAATTTACAATTTTTTTTTTTTAAATCAAATTTATAAAAAAACTGTGCTTGCACATCCTGCGGCGCACATCCTGCTGCGCACATAAATAAAAATAATATTAAAACATTTTTACAAAAAAATATATTAAAATCAAATTAATAAAAAAACTGTGCTTGCGCATCCTGTGGGGCGCACATCCTGCAGCGCACATCCTGCTGCGCAAATGAATAAAAATAAAATTAAAACAAATTTACAATTTTTTTTTTTTAAATCAAATTAATAAAAAAAATGTGCTTGCACATCCTGTGGGGCGCAAATTCTGTGGGGCGCACATCCTGCGGCGCACATCCTGCTGCGCACATAAATAAAAATAATATTAAAAACAGATTACAATTTTTTTTTTTAAATCAAATTAATAAAAAAACTGTCCTTGCACATCCTGTGGGGCGCAAATTCTGTGGGGCGCACATGAATAAAAATAATATTAAAACATTTTTACAAAAAAAAATATTTAAATCAAATTAATAAAAAAACTGTGCTTGCACATCCTGTGGGGCGCAAATTCTGTGGGGCGCACATCCTGCGGCGCACATCCTGCTGCGCACATAAATAAAAATAATATTAAAAACAAATTACAATTTTTTTTTTTAAATCAAATTAATAAAAAAACTGTCCTTGCACATCCTGTGGGGCGCAAATTATGTGGGGCGCAAATCCTGCTGCGCACATGAATAAAAATAATATTAAAACATTTTTACAAAAAAAATATTTAAATCAAATTAATAAAAAAACTGTGCTTGCACATCCTGTGGGGCGCAAATTATGTGGGGCGCACATCCTGCGGCGCACATCCTGCTGCGCACATAAATACAAATAATGTTAAAACATTTTTACAAAAAAAAATATTTAAATCAAATTAATAAAAAAACTGTGCTTGCACATCCTGTGGGGCGCAAATTCTGTGGGGCGCACATCCTGCTGCGCACATAAATAAAAATAATATTAAAAACAAATTACAATTTTTTTTTTTAAATGAAATTAATAAAAAAACTGTGCTTGCACATCCTGTGGGACGCAAATTATGTGGGGCGCACATCCTGCGGCGCACATCCTGCTGTGCACATGAATAAAAATAATATTAAAACATTTTTACAAAAAAATATATTTAAATAAAATTAATAAAAAAACTGTGCTTGCACATCCTGTGGGGCGTACATCCTGCGGCGCACATCCTGCTGCGCACATAAATAAAAATAATATTAAAAACAAATTACAATTTTTTTTTTTTAAATCAAATTAATAAAAAAACTGTGCTTGCACATCCTGTGGGGCGCAAATTCTGTGGGGCGCACATCCTGCGTCGCACATCCTGCTGCGCACATAAATAAAAATAATATTAAAACATTTTTACAAAAAAAATATTTAAATCAAATTAATAAAAAAACTGTGCTTGCACATCCTGTGGGGCGCAAATTCTGTGGGGCGCACATCCTGCGGCGCACATCCTGCTGCGCACATAAATAAAAATAATATTAAAACATTTTTACAAAAAAAATATTTAAATCAAATTAATAAAAAAACTGTGCTTGCACATCCTGTGGCTCGCAAATTATGTGGGGCGCACATCCTGCAGCGCACATCCTGCTGCGCACATAAATAAAAATAAAATTAAAACAAATTTACAATTTTTTTTTTTTTTAAATCAAATTAATAAAAAAAATGTGCTTGCACATCCTGTGGGGCGCAAATTCTGTCGGGCGCAAATTCTGTGGGGCGCACATCCTGCGGCGCACATCCTGCTGCGCACATAAATAAAAATTATATTAAAACATTTTTACAAAAAAAATATTTAAATCAAATTAATAAAAAAACTGGCCTTGCACATCCTGTGGGGCGCAAATTCTGGGGGCGCACATCCTGCGGCGCAAATCCTGCTGCGCACATGAATAAAAATAATATTAAAAACAAATTACAATTTTTTTTTTTAAATCAAATTAATAAAAAAACTGTCCTTGCACATCCTGTGGGGCGCAAATTCTGTGGGGCGCACATCCTGCTGCGCACATGAATAAAAATGAAATTAAAAAAAATTTACAATTTTTTTTTTTTAAATCAAATTAATAAAACAAATGTGCTTGCACATCCTGTGGGGCGCAAATTATGTGGGGCGCACATCCTGCAGCGCACATCCTGCTGCGCACATCCTGCTGCGCACATCCTGCTGCGCACATCCTGCTGCGCACATCCTGCTGCGCACATGAATACAAAAAATATTAAAACATTTTTAGAAAAAAAAATATTTAAATCAAATTAATAAAAAAACTGTGCTTGCACATCCTGTGGGGCGCAAATTCTGTGGGGCGCACATCCTGCGGCGCACATCCTGTGGCGCACATCCTGCTGCGCACATAAATAAAAATAATGTTAAAACATTTTTACAAAAAAAAATATTTAAATCAAATTAATAAAAAACTGAGCTTGCACATCCTGTTGGGCCCAAATTATGTGGGTTGCACATCCTGCAGCGCACATTCTGCTGCATATATAAATAAAAAAAATATTAAAACATTTTTACAAAAAAAATATTTAAATCAAATTAATAAAAAACTGTGCTTGCACATCCTGTGGGGCGCAATTTCTATGGGGCGCACATCCTGCAGCGCATATCCTGCTGCGCACACAAATAAAAATAATATTAAAACATTTTTACAAATAAAAATATTTAAATCAAATTAATAAAAAAACTGTGCTTGCAAATCCTGTGGGGCGCACATCCTGCGGCGCACATCCAGCTGCGCACATAAATGAAAATAATATTAAAAACAAATTACAATTTTTTTTTTTTAAATCAAATTAATAAAAAAACTGTGCTTGTACATCCTTTGCGGCGCAAATACTGTGGGGCGCACATCCTGCAGCGCACATCCTGCTGCGCACACAAATAAAAATAATATTAAAACATTTTTACAAAAAAAAATATTTAAATCAAATTAATAAAAAAACTGTGCTTGCACATCCTGTGGGGCGCAAATTCTGTGGGGCGCACATCCTGCGGCGCACATCCTGCTGTGCACATTAATAAAAATAATATTAAAAAAAATTTACAATTTTTTTTTTTTAAATCAAATTAATAAAAAAACTGTGCTTGCACATCCTGTGGGGCGCAAATTCTGTGGGGCGCACATCCTGCAGCGCACATCCTGCTGCGCACACAAATTAAAATAATATTAAAACATTTTTACAAAAAAAATATTTAAATCAAATTAATAAAAAAACTGTGCTTGCACATCTTGTGGGGCGCAAATTATGTGGGGCGCACATCCTGCGGTGCACATCCAGCTGCGCACTTAAATTAAAATAATATTAAAACATTTTTACAAAAAAAAATATTTAAATCAAATTAATAAAAAAACTGTGCTTGCACATCCTGTGGGGCGCAAATTCTGTGGGGCGCACATCCTGCTGCGCACATCCAGCTGCGCACATTAATAAAAATAATATTAAAAAAAATTTACAATTTTTTTTTTTTAAATCAAATTAATAAAAAAACTGTGCTTGCACATCCTGTGGGGTGCAAATTCTGTGGGGCGCACATCCTGCTGCGCACATCCAGCTGCGCACATTAATAAAAATAATATTAAAAAAAATTTACAATTTTTTTTTTTTTAAATCAAATTGATAAAAAAACAGTTTTTGCACATCCTGTGGGGCGCAAATTATGTTGGGCGCACATCCTGCAGCGCACATCCTGCTGCGCACACAAATAAAAATAATATTAAAACATATTTACAAAAAAAAATATTTAAATCAAATTAATAAAAAAACTGTGCTTGCACATCCTGTGGGGCGCAAATTCTGTGGGGCGCACATCCAGCTGCGCACATAAATTAAAATAATATTAAAACATTTTTACAAAAAAAAATATTTAAATGAAATTAATAAAAAAACTGTGCTTGCACAATCTGTGGGTCGCACATCCTGCGGCGCACATCCAGCTGCACACATTAATAAAAATAATATTAAAAAAAATTTACAATTTTTTTTTTTTTAAATCAAATTAATAAAAAAACTGTGCTTGCACATCCTGTGGGGCGCAATTTCTATGGGGCGAACATCCTGCAGCGCACATCCTGCTGCGCACACAAATAAAAATAATATTAAAACATATTTACAAAAAAAAATATTTAAATCAAATTAATAAAAAAACTGTGCTTGCACATCCTGTGGGGCGCAAATTCTGTGGGGCGCACATCCAGCTGCGCACATAAATTAAAATAACATTAAAACATTTTTACAAAAAAAAATATTTAAATCAAATTAATAAAAAAACTGTGCTTGCACATCCTGTGGGGCGCAAATTATGTGGGGCGCACATCCTGCGGCGCACATCCTGCTGCGCACATAAATAAAAATAATATTAAAAACAATTTACAATTATTTTTTTTTTAAATCAAATTAATAAAAAAACTGTCCTTGCACATCCTGTGGGGCGCAAATTCTGTGGGGCGCACATCCTGCGGCGCACATCCTGCTGCGCACATAAATAAAAATAATATTAAAACATTTTTACAAAAAAAAATATTTAAATCAAATTAATAAAAAAACTGTGCTTGCACATCCTGTGGGGCGCAAATTATGTGGGGCGCACATCCTGCGGCGCACATCCTGCTGCGCACTTAAATAAAAATAATATTAAAACATTTTTACAAAAAAAATATTTAAATCAAATTAATAAAAAAACTGTCCTTGCACATCCAGTGGGGCGCAAATTATGTGGGGCGCACATCCTGCGGCGCACATCCTGCTGCGCACATAAATAAAAATAATATGAAAACATTTTTACAGAAAAAAATATTTAAATCAAATTAATAAAAAACTGTGCTTGCACATCCTGTGGGGCGCAAATTATGTGGGGCGCACAGACTGCGGCGCACATCCTGCTGCGCACATAGATAAAAATAATATTAAAACATTTTTACAAAAAAAATATTTAAATCAAATTAATAAAAAAACTGTCCTTGCACATCCAGTGGGGCGCAAATTATGTGGGGCGCACATCCTGCGGCGCACATCCTGCTGCGCACATAAATAAAAATAATATGAAAACATTTTTACAGAAAAAAATATTTAAATCAAATTAATAAAAAACTGTGCTTGCACATCCTGTGGGGCGCAAATTATGTGGGGCGCACAGACTGCGGCGCACATCCTGCTGCGCACATAAATAAAAATAATATTAAAAACAAATTACAATTTTTTTTTTTTAAAATCAAATTAATAAAAAAACTGTCCTTGCACATCCTGTGGGGCGCAAATTCTGTGGGGCGCACATCCTGCGGCGCACATCCTGCTGCGCACTTAAATAAAAATAATATTAAAACATTTTTACAAAAAAAATATTTAAATCAAATTAATAAAAAAACTGTCCTTGCACATCCAGTGGGGCGCAAATTATGTGGGGCGCACATCCTGCGGCGCACATCCTGCTGCGCACATAAATAAAAATAATATGAAAACATTTTTACAGAAAAAAATATTTAAATCAAATTAATAAAAAACTGTGCTTGCACATCCTGTGGGGCGCAAAGTATGTGGGGCGCACAGACTGCGGCGCACATCCTGCTGCGCACATAGATAAAAATAATATTAAAACATCTTTACAAAAAAAATATTTAAAACAATTAATAAAAAAACTGTGCTTGCTCATCCTCTGGGGCGCAAATTATGTGGGGCGCACATCCTGCGGCGCACATCCTGCTGCGCACATAAATAAAAATAATATTAAAAACAAATTACAATTTTTTTTTTTTAAATCAAATTAATAAAAAAACTGTCCTTGCACATCCTGTGTGGCGCAAATTCTGTGGGGCGCACATCCTGCGGCGCACCTCCTGCTGCGCACATACATAAAAATAATATTAAAACATTTTTACAAAAAAAAATATTTAAATCAAATTAATAAAAAAACTGTCCTTGCACATCCTGTGGGGCGCAAATTCTGTGGGGCGCACATCCTGCTGCGCACATAAATAAAAATAATATTAAAACATTTTTACAAAAAAAAATATTTAAATATAACTAATAAAAAAACTGTCCTTGCACATCCTGTGGGGCGCAAATTATGTGGGGCGCACATCATGCGGCGCACATCCTGCTGCGCACATAAATAAAAATAATATTAAAAACAAATTACAATTTTTTTTTTTTTAAATCAAATTAATAAAAAAACTGTCCTTGCACATCCTGTGGGGCGCAAATTCTGTGGGGCGCACATCCTGCGGTGCACATCCTGCTGCGCACATAAATAAAAATAATATTAAAACATTTTTACAAAAAAATATATTTAAATCAAATTAATACAAAAACTGTGCTTGCACATCCTGTGGGGCGCAAATTATGTGGGGCGCACATCATGCGGCGCACTTCCTGCTGCGCACATAAATAAAAATAATATTAAAACATCTTTACAAAAAAAATATTTAAAACAATTAATAAAAAAACTGTGCTTGCTCATCCTGTGGGGCGCAAATTATGTGGGGCGCACATAATGCGGCGCACATCCAGCTGCGCACATTAATAATAATAATATTAAAACATTTTTACAAAAAAAATATTTAAATCAAATTAATAAAAAAACTGTGCTTGCACATCCTGTGGGGCGCAAATTATGTGGGGCGCACATCCTGCAGCGCACATCCTGCTGCGCACATAAATAAAAATAAAATTAAAACAAATTTACAATTTTTTTTTTTTAAATCAAATTAATAAAAAAAATGTGCTTGCACATCCTGTGGGGCGCAAATTCTGTGGGGCGCAAATTCTGTGGGGCGCACATCCTGCGGCGCACATCCTGCTGCGCACATAAATAAAAATTATATTAAAACATTTTTACAAAAAAAATATTTAAATCAAATTAATAAAAAAACTGTCCTTGCACATCCTGTGGGGCGCAAATTATGTGGGGCGCACATCATGCGGCGCACATCCTGCTGCGCACATAAATAAAAATAATATTAAAACATTTTTACAAAAAAAAATATTTCAATCAAATTAATAAAAAATCTGTGCTTGCAAATCCTGTGGGGCGCAAATTCTGTGGGGCGCACATCCTGCGGCGCACATCCTGCTGCGCACATGAATAAAAATAATATTAAAAACAAATTACAATTTTTTTTTTTTAAATCAAATTAATAAAAAAACTGTCCTTGCAAATCCTGTGGGGCGCAAATTCTGTGGGGCGCACATCCTGCGGCGCACATCCTGCTGCGCACATAAATAAAAATAATATTAAAACATTTTTACAAAAAAAATATTTAAATATAACTAATAAAAAACCTTGCTTGCACATCCTGTGGGGCGCAAATTATGTGGGGCACACATCCTGCAGCGCACATCCTTCTGCGCAAATAAATAAAAATAAAATTAAAAAAAATTAACAATTTCTTTTTTTAAATCAAATTAATAAAAAAACTGTCCTTGCACATCCTGTGGGGCGCAAATTCTGTGGGGCGCACATCCTGCGGCGCACATCCTGCTGCGCACATAAATAAAAATAATATTAAAAACAATTTACAATTATTTTTTTTTTAAATCAAATTAAAAAAAAAACTGTGCTTGCACATCCTGTGGGGCGCAAATTCTGTGGGGCGCACATCCTGCGGCGCACATCCTGCTGCGCACATAAATAAAAATAATATTAAAACATTTTTACAAAAAAAAATATTTAAATCAAATTAATAAAAAAACTGTGCTTGCACATCCTGTGGGGCGCACATCCTGTGGAGCACATCCTGCTGCGCATATAAATAAAAATAATGTTAAAACATTTTTACAAAAAAAAATATTTAAATCAAATTAATAAAAAAACTGTGCTTGCACATCCTGTGGGGCGCAAACTCTGTGGGGCGCACATCCTGCGGCGCAAATCCTGCTGCTTACATGAATAAAAATAATATTAAAACATTTTTACAAAAAAAAAAATTTAAATCAAATTAATAAAAAAACTGTCCTTGCACATCCTGTGGGGCGCAAATTCTGCTGCGCACATGAATAAAAATAATATTAAAACATTTTTACAAAAAAAAAAATTTAAATCAAATTAATAAAAAAACTGTGCTTGCACATCCTGTGGGGCGCAAATTATGTGGGGCGCACATCCTGCGGCGCACATCCTGCTGTGCACATGAATAAAAATAATATTAAAACATTTTTACAAAAAAATATATTTAAATCAGATTAATAAAAAAACTGTGCTTGCACATCCTGTAGGGCGCAAATTCTGTGGGGCGCACATCCTGGGGCGCACATCCTGCTGCGCACATGAATAAAAATAATATTAAAAACAAATTACAATTTTTTTTTTTTAAATCAAATTAATAAAAAAACTGTCCTTGCACATCCTGTGGGGCGCAAATTCTGTGGGGCGCACATCCTGCGGCGCACATCCTGCTGCGCACATAAAAAAAATAATATTAAAACATTTTTACAAAAAAAAATATTTAAATATAACTAATAAAAAACCTTGCTTGCACATCCTGTGGGGCGCAAATTATGTGGGGCACACATCCTGCAGCGCACATCCTTCTGCGCAAATAAATAAAAATAAAATTAAAAAAAATTAACAATTTCTTTTTTTAAATCAAATTAATAAAAAAACTGTCCTTGCACATCCTGTGGGGCGCAAATTCTGTGGGGCGCACATCCTGCGGCGCACATCCTGCTTCGCACATAAATAAAAATAATATTAAAAACAATTTACAATTATTTTTTTTTTAAATCAAATTAAAAAAAAAACTGTGCTTGCACATCCTGTGGGGCGCAAATTCTGTGGGGCGCACATCCTGCGGCGCACATCCTGCTGCGCACATAAATAAAAATAATATTAAAACATTTTTACAAAAAAAAATATTTAAATCAAATTAATAAAAAAACTGTGCTTGCACATCCTGTGGGGCGCACATCCTGTGGAGCACATCCTGCTGCGCATATAAATAAAAATAATGTTAAAACATTTTTACAAAAAAAAATATTTAAATCAAATTAATAAAAAAACTGTGCTTGCACATCCTGTGGGGCGCAAACTCTGTGGGGCGCACATCCTGCGGCGCAAATCCTGCTGCGCACATGAATAAAAATAATATTAAAACATTTTTACAAAAAAAAAAATTTAAATCAAATTAATAAAAAAACTGTCCTTGCACATCCTGTGGGGCGCAAATTCTGCTGCGCACATGAATAAAAATAATATTAAAACATTTTTACAAAAAAAAAAATTTAAATCAAATTAATAAAAAAACTGTGCTTGCACATCCTGTGGGGCGCAAATTATGTGGGGCGCACATCCTGCGGCGCACATCCTGCTGTGCACATGAATAAAAATAATATTAAAACATTTTTACAAAAAAAAATATTTAAATCAAATTAATAAAAAAACTGTCCTTGCACATCCTGTGGGGCGCAAATTCTGCTGCGCACATGAATAAAAATAAAATTGAAACAAATTTACAAGTTTTTTTTTTTAAATCAAATTAATAAAAAAACTGTGCTTGCACATCCTGTGGGGCGCAAATTCTGTGGGGCGCAAATTCTGTGGGGCGCACATCCTGCGGCGAGCATCCTGCTGCGCACATAAATAAAAATAATATTAAAACATTTTTACAAAAAAAATATTTAAATCAAATTAATAAAAAAACTGTCCTTGCACATCCTGTGGGGCGCAAATTCTGTGGGGTGCACATCCTGCTGCGCACATAAATAAAAATAATGTTAAAGACAAATTACAATTTTTTTTTTTAAATCAAATTAATAAATAAACTGTCCTTGCACATCCTGTGGGGCGCAAATTATGTGGGGCGCACATCCTGCGGCGCACATCCTGCTGCGCACATGAATAAAAATAATATTAAAAACAATTTACAATTTTTTTTTTTTAAATCAAATTAATAAAAAAATTGTGCTTGCACATCCTGTGGGGCGCAAATTATGTGGGGCGCACATCCTGCGGCGCACATCCTGCTGCGCACATAAATAAAAATAATATTAAAACATTTTTACAAAAAAAAATATTTAAATCAAATTGATAAAAAAACTGTGCTTGCACATCCTGTGGGGCGCAAATTCTGTGGGGCGCAAATTCTGTGGGGCGCACATCCTGCGGCACACATCCTGCTGCGCAGATAAATAAAAATAATATTAAAACATTTTTACAAAAAAAATATTTAAATCAAATTAATAAAAAAACTGTCCTTGCACATCCTGTGGGGCGCAAATTCTGTGGGGCGCACATCCTGCGGCGCACATCCTGCTGCGCACATAAATAAAAATAATATTAAAACATTTTTACAAAAAAAAATATTTAAATCAAATTAATAAAAAAACTGTGCATGCACATCCTGTGGGGCGCAAATTCTGTGGGGCGCACATCCTGCGGCGCACATCCTGCTGCGCACATAAATAAAAATAATATTAAAACATTTTTACAATAAAAAATATTTAAATCAAATTAATAAAAAAACTGTGCTTGCACATCCTGTGGGGCGCAAATTCTGTGGGGCGCACATCCTGCGGCACACATCCTGCTGCGCACATAAATAAAAATAAAATTGAAACAAATTTACAAGTTTTTTTTTTTAAATCAAATTAATAAAAAAACTGTGCTTGCACATCCTGTGGGGCGCAAATTCTGTGGGGCGCACATCCTGCGGCGCACATCCTGCTGCGCACATAAATAAAAATAATATTAAAACATTTTTACAAAAAAAAATATTTAAATCAAATTAATAAAAAAACTGTGCCTGCACATCCTGTGGGGCGCAAATTCTGTGGGGTGCACATCCTGCTGCGCACATAAATAAAAATAATGTTAAAGACAAATTACAATTTTTTTTTTTAAATCAAATTAATAAATAAACTGTCCTTGCACATCCTGTGGGGCGCAAATTATGTGGGGCGCACATCCTGCGGCGCACATCCTGCTGCGCACATAAATAAAAATAATATTAAAAACAATTTACAATTTTTTTTTTTTAAATCAAATTAATAAAAAAACTGTGCTTGTACATCCTGTGGGGTGCAAATTATGTGGGGCGCACATCCTGCGGCGCACATCCAGCTGCGCACATTAATAAAAATAATATTAAAAACAATTAAAAATTTTTTTTTTTAAATCAAATTAATAAAAAAACTGTGCTTGCACATCCTGTGGGGCGCAAATTCTGTGGGGCGCACATCCTGCTGCGCACATAAATAAAAATAATATTAAAACATCTTTACAAAAAAAAATATTTAAATCAAATTAATAAAAAAACTGTGCTTGCACATCCTGTGGGGCGCAAATTCTGTGGGGCGCACATCCTGCGGCGCACATCCAGCTGCGCACATTAATACAAATAATATTAAAACATTTTTACAAAAAAAAATATTTAAATCAAATTAATAAAAAAACTGTCCTTGCACATCCTGTGGGGCGCAAATTCTGTAGGGCGCACATCCTGCGGCGCACATCCTGCTGCGCACATAAATAAAAATAATATTAAAACATTTTTACAAAAAAAAATATCTAAATCAAATTAATAAAAAAACTGTGCTTGCACATCCTGTGGGGCAAAAATTCTGTGGGGCGCACATCCTGCGGCGCACGTCCAGCTGCGCACATTAATAAAAATAATATTAAAACAAATTTACAATTTTTTTTTTTTTTAATCACATTAATAAAAAAACTGTGCTTGCACATCCTGTGGGGGACAAATTCTGTGGGGCGCACATCCTGCAGCCCACATCCTGCTGCGCACATAAGTAAAAATAATATTAAAAACAAACTACAACATTTTTTTTTTAAATCAAATTAATAAAAAAACTGTGCTTGCACATCCTGTGGGGCGCAAATTCTGTGGGGCGCACATCCTGCGGCACACATCCTGCTGCGCACATAAATAAAAATAAAATTAAAACAAATTTACAAGTTGTTTTTTTTAAATCAAATTAATAAAAAAACTGTGCTTGCACATCCTGTGGGGCGCAAATTATGTGGGGCGCACATCCTGCGGCGCACATCCTGCTGTGCACATGAATAAAAATAATATTAAAACATTTTTACAAAAAAAAATATTTAAATCAAATTAATAAAAAAACTGTGCTTGCACATCCTGTGGGGCGCACATCCTGTGGAGCACATCCTGCTGCGCATATAAATAAAAATAATGTTAAAACATTTTTACAAAAAAAAATATTTAAATCAAATTAATAAAAAAACTGTGCTTGCACATCCTGTGGGGCACAAACTCTGTGGGGCGCACATCCTGTGGAGCACATCCTGCTGCGCATATAAATAAAAACAATGTTAAAAATTTTTTACAAAAAAAAATATTTAAATCAAATTAATAAAAAAAACTGTGCTTGCACATCCTGTGGGGCGCAAATTCTGTGGGGCGCACATCCTGCGGCGCAAATCCTGCTGCGCACATGAATAAAAATAATATTAAAACATTTTTACAAAAAAAAATATTTAAATCAAATTAATAAAAAAACTGTCCTTGCACATCCTGTGGGGCGCAAATTCTGCTGCGCACATGAATAAAAATAATATTAAAACATTTTTACAAAAAAATATATTTAAATCAGATTAATAAAAAAACTGTGCATGCACATCCTGTGGGGCGCAAATTCTGTGGGGCGCACATCCTGTGGAGCACATCCTGCTGCGCATATAAATAAAAACAATGTTAAAACATTTTTACAAAAAAAAATATTTAAATCAAATTAATAAAAAAAACTGTGCTTGCACATCCTGTGGGGCGCAAATTCTGTGGGGCGCACATCCTGCGGCGCACATCCTGCTGTGCACATGAATAAAAATAATATTAAAACATTTTTACAAAAAAATATATTTAAATCAAATTAATAAAAAAACTGTCCTTTCACATCCTGTGGGGCGCAAATTCTGTGGGGTGCACATCCTGCTGCGCACATAAATAAAAATAATGTTAAAGACAAATTACAATTTTTTTTTTAAATCAAATTAATAAATAAACTGTCCTTGCACATCCTGTGGGGCGCAAATTATGTGGGGCGCACATCCTGCGGCGCACACCCTGCTGCGCACATAAATAAAAATAATATTAAAACATTTTTACAAAAAAAAATATTTAAATCAAATTGATAAAAAAACTGTGCTTGCACATCCTGTGGGGCGCAAATTCTGTGGGGCGCAAATTCTGTGGGGCGCACATCCTGCGGCGCACATCCTGCTGCGCACATAAATAAAAATAATATTAAAACATTTTTACAAAAAAAATATTTAAATCAAATTAATAAAAAAACTGTCCTTGCACATCCTGTGGGGCGCAAATTCTGTGGGGTGCACATCCTGCTGCGCACATAGATAAAAATTATATTAAAACATCTTTACAAAAAAAATATTTAAAACAATTAATAAAAAAACTGTGCTTGCTCATCCTGTGGGGCGCAAATTATGTGGGGCGCACATCATGCGGCGCACATCCAGCTGCGCACATAAATAAAAATAATATTAAAAACAAATTACAATTTTTTTTTTAAATCAAATTAATAAAAAAACTGTCCTTGCACATCCTGTGGGGCGCACATCCTGCGGCGCAAATCCTGCTGCGCACATAAATAAAAATAATATTAAAAACAAATTACAATTTTTTTTTTTTTAAGTCAAATTAATAAAAAAACTGTCCTTGCACATCCTGTGGGGGGCAAATTCTGTGGGGCGCACATCCTGCGGCGCACATCCTGCTGCGCACATAAATAAAAATAATATTAAAACATTTTTACAAAAAAATATTTAAATCAAATTAATAAAAAAACTGTCCTTGCACATCCTGTGGGGCGCAAATTCTGTGGGGCGCACATCCTGCGGCACACATCCTGCTGCGCACATAAATAAAAATGATATTAAAACATTTTTACAAAAAAAAATATTTAAATCAAATTAATAAAAAAACTGTGCTTTTACATCCTGTGGGGCGCAAATTCTGTGGGGCGCACATCCTGCGGCGCACATCCTGCTGCGCACATTAATAAAAATAATATTGAAACATTTTTACAAAAAAAAATATTTAAATCAAATTAATAAAAAAACTGTGCTTGCACATCCTGTGGGGCGCTAATTCTGTGGGGCGCACATCCTGCGGCGCACATCCTGCTGCGCACATAAATAAAAATAATATTAAAAACAAATTACAATTTTTTTTTTTTAAATCAAATTAATAAAAAACTGTCCATGCACATCCTGTGGGGCGCAAATTCTGTGGGGCGCACATCCTGCGGCGCACATCCTGCGGCGCACATCCTGCTGCGCACATAAATAAAAATAATATTAAAAACAAATTACAATTTTTTTTTTTTAAATCAAATTAATAAAAAAACTGTCCATGCACATCCTGTGGGGCGCAAATTAAGTGGGGCGCACATCCTGCGGCACACATCCTGCTGCGCACATAAATAAAAATAATATTAAAACATTTTTACAAAAAAAAATATTTAAATCAAATTAATAAAAAAACTGTGCTTGCACATCCTGTGGGGCGCAAATTCTGTGGTGCGCACATCCTGCGGCGCACATCCTGCGGCGCACATAAATTAAAATAATATTAAAAAATTTTACATATTTTTTTTTTTTAATCAAATTAATAAAAAAAACTGTGCTTTCACATCCTGTGGGGCGCAAATTATGTGGGTCGCACATCCTGCGGCGCACATCCAGCTGCGCAAATTAATACAAATAATATTAAAACATTTTTACAAAAAAAAATATTTAAATCAAATTAATGAAAAAACTGTGCTTGCACATCCTGTGGGGCGCAAATTATGTGGGGCGCACATCCTGCAGCACACATCCTGCTGCGCACATACATATAAATAATATTAAAAACAAATTACAATTTTTTTTTAAAAATCAAATTAATAAAAAAACTGTCCTTGCACATCCTGTGGGGCGCAAATTCTGTAGGGCGCACATCCTGCGGCGCACATCCTGCTGCGCACATAAATAAAAATAATATTAAAACATTTTTACAAAAAAAAATATCTAAATCAAATTAATAAAAAAACTGTGCTTGCACATCCAGTGGGGCGCAAATTATGTGGGGCGCACATCCTGCGGCGCACATTGAGCTGCACACATTAATAAAAATAATATTAAAAACAATTTACAATTTTTTTTTTTTTTAATCACATTAATAAAAAAACTGTTCTTGCACATCCTGTGGGGCGCAAATTCTGTGGGGCGCACATCCTGCGGCGCACATCCTGCTGCGCACATAAATAAAAATAATATTAAAAACAAATTACAATTTTTTTTTTAAATCAAATTAATAAAAAAACTGTCCTTGCACATCCTGTGGGGCGCAAATTCTGTGGGGCGCACATAAATAAAAATAATATTAAAACATTTTTACAAAAAAAAATATTTAAATCAAATTAATAAAAAAACTGTGCTTAAACATCCTGTGGGGCGCAAATTATGTGGGGCGCACATCCTGCGGCGCACATCCTGCTGCGCACATAAATAAAAATAATATTAAAACATTTTTACAAAAAAATATATTTAAATCAAATTGATAAAAAAACTGTGCTTGCACATCCTGTGGGGCGCAAATTATGTGGGGCGCACATCCTGCAGCGCACATCCTGCTGCGCAAATAAATAAAAATAAAATAAAAAAAATTAACAATTTTTTTTTTTAAATCAAATTAATAAAAAAACTGTGCTTGCACATCCTGTGGGGCGCAAATTCTGTGGGGCGCAAATTCTGTGGGGCAAACATCCTGCGGCACACATCCTGCTGCGCACTTAAATAAAAATAATATTAAAACATTTTTACAAAAAAAAATATTTAAATCAAATTAATAAAAAAAGTGTGCTTGCACATCCTGTGGGGCGCAAACTCTGTGGGGCGCACATCCTGCGGCGCACATCCTGCTGCGCACATAAATAAAAATAATATTAAAAACAAATTACAATTTTTTTTTTTCGATCAAATTAATAAAAAAA
Organism: Pleuronectes platessa; assembly: GCF_947347685.1. Classification (NCBI taxonomy): domain Eukaryota; kingdom Metazoa; phylum Chordata; class Actinopteri; order Pleuronectiformes; family Pleuronectidae; genus Pleuronectes; species Pleuronectes platessa. Next base: position 31,916,690 of record NC_070627.1, on the reverse strand, counting down.
CTGTCCTTGCACATCCTGTGGGGCGCAAATTCTGTGGGGCACACATCCTGCAGCGCACATCCTGCTGCGCACATAAATAAAAATAATATTAAAACATTTTTACAAAAAAAAATATTTAAATCAAATTAATAAAAAAACTGTGCTTGCACATCCTGTGGGGCGCAAATTATGTGGGGCGCACATCCTGCAGCGCACATCCTGCTGCGCAAATGAGTAAAAATAAATAAAACAAAATACAATTTTTTTTTTTTAAATCAAATTAATAGAAAACTGTCCATGCACATCCTGTGGGGCGCAAATTCTGTGGGGCGCACATCCTGCGGCGCACATCCTGCTGCGCACATAAATAAAAATAATATTAAAAACAAATTACAATTTTTTTTTTTGAATCAAATTAATAAAAAAACTGTCCTTGCACATCCTGTGGGGCGCAAATTCTGTGGGGCGCACATCGTGCGGCGCACATCCTGCTGCGCACATAAATAAAAATAATATTAAAACATTTTTACAAAAAAAATATTTAAATCAAATTAATAAAAAAACTGTGCTTGCACATCCTGTGGGGCGCAAATTATGTGGGGCGCACATCCTGCGGCGCACATCCTGCTGCGCACATAAATAAAAATAATATTAAAACATTTTTACAAAAAAATATATTTAAATCAAATTGATAAAAAAACTGTGCTTGCACATCCTGTGGGGCGCAAATTATGTGGGGCGCACATCCTGCAGCGCACATCCTGCTGTGCAAATAAATAAAAATAAAATAAAAAAAATTAACAATTTTTTTTTTTAAATCAAATTAATAAAAAAACTGTCCTTGCACATCCTGTGGGGCGCAAATTATGTGGGGCGCACATCCTGCTGCGCACATAAATAAAAATAATATTAAAAACAAATTACAATTTTTTTTTTTTAAATCAAATTAATAAAAAAACTGTCCATGCACATCCTGTGGGGCGCAAATTAAGTGGGGCGCACATCCTGCGGCACACATCCTGCTGCGCGCATAAATAAAAATAATATTAAAACATTTTTACAAAAAAATATATTTAAATCAAATTAATAAAAAAACTGTGCTTGCACTTCCTGTGGGGCACAAATTATGTGGGGCGCACATCCTGCAGCACACATCCTGCTGCGCACATACATAAAAATAATATTAAAAACAAATTACAATTTTTTTTTAAAAATCAAATTAATAAAAAAACTGTCCTTGCACATCCTGTGGGGCGCAAATTCTGTAGGGCGCACATCCTGCGGCGCACATCCTGCTGCGCACATAAATAAAAATAATATTAAAACATTTTTACAAAAAAAAATATCTAAATCAAATTAATAAAAAAACTGTGCTTGCACATCCTGTGGGGCGCAAATTCTGTGGGGCGCACATCCTGCGGCGCACATCCTGCTGCGCACATAAATAAAAATAATATTAAAAACAAATTACAATTTTTTTTTTTAAATCAAATGAATAAAAAAACTGTGCTTGCACATCCTGTGGGGCGCAAATTATGTGGGGCGCACATCCTGCAGCGCACATCCTGCTGCGCAAATAAATAAAAATAAAATTAAAAAAAATTTACAATATTTTTTTTTTAAATCAAATTAATAAAAAAACTGTCCTTGCACATCCTGTGGGGCGCAAATTCTGTGGGGCGCACATGAATAAAAATAATATTAAAACATTTTTACAAAAAAAAATATTTAAATTATATTAATAAAAAAACTGTGCTTGCACATCCTGTGGGGCGCAAATTCTGTGGGTTGCACATCCTGCGGCGCACATCCTGCTGCGCACATAAATAAAAATAATATTAAAACATTTTTACAAAAAAAAATATTTAAATCAAATGAATAAAAAAACTGTCCTTGCACATCCTGTGGGGCGCAAATTCTGTGGGGCGCACATCCTGCGGCGCACATAAATAAAAATGATATTAAAAACAAATTACAATTTTTTTTTTAAATCAAATTAATAAAAAAACTGTCCTTGCACATCCTGTGGGGCGCAAATTCTGTGGGGCGCACATCCTGCGGCGCACATCCTGCTGCGCACATAAATAAAAATAATATTAAAAACAAATTACAATTTTTTTTTTTAAATCAAATTAATAAAAAAACTGTCCTTGCACATCCTGTGGGGCGCAAATTATGTGGGGCGCACATCCTGCGGCGCACATCCTGCTGCGCACATAAATAAAAATAATATTAAAAACAAATTACAATTTTTTTTTTAAATCAAATTAATAAAAAAACTGTCCTTGCACATCCTGTGGGGCGCAAATTCTGTGGGGCGCACATCCTGCGGCGCACATCCTGCTGCGCACATAAATAAAAATAATATTAAAACATTTTTACAAAAAAAATATTTAAATCAAATTAATAAAAAAACTGTCCTTGCACATCCTGTGGGGCGCAAATTATGTGGGGCGCACATCCTGCGGCGCACATCCTGCTGCGCACATAAATAAAAATAATATTGCAACATTTTTACAAAAAAAAATATTTAAATCAAATTAATAAAAAAACTGTGCTTGCACATCCTGTGGGGCGCACATCCTGCGGCACATATCCTGCTGCGCACATAAATAAAAATAATATTAAAAACAATTTAAATTTTTTTTTTTTTAAATCAAATTAATAAACAAACTGTGCTTGCACATCCTGTGGGGCGCAAATTCTGTGGGGCGCACATCCTGCGGCGCACATCCTGCTGCGCACATGAATAAAAATAATATTAAAACATTTTTACAAAAAAAATATTTAAATCAAATTAATAAAAAAACTGTGCTTGCACATCCTGTGGGGCGCAAATTCTGTGGGGCGCACATGCTGCTGCGCACATAAATAAAAATAATATTAAATACAAATTACAATTTTTTTTTTTAAATCAAATTAATAAAAAAACTGTCCTTGCACATCCTGTGGGGCGCAAATTCTGTGGGGCGCACATCCTGCGGCGCACATCCTGCTGCGCACATAAAAAAAAATAATATTAAAACATTTTTACAAAAAAAAATATTTAAATCAAATTAATAAAAAAAATGTGCTTGCACATCCTGTGGGGCGCAAATTCTGTGGGGCGCACATCCTGCTGCGCACATAAATAAAAATAATATTAAAAACAAATTACAATTTTTTTTTTAAATCAAATTAATAAAAAAACTGTCCTTGCACATTCTGTGGGGCGCACATCCTGCGGCGCACATCCTGCTGCGCACATAAATAAAAATAATATTAAAACATTTTTACAAAAAAAAATATTTAAATCAAATTAATAAAAAAACTGTGCTTGCACATCCTGTGGGGAGCAAATTATGTGGGGCGCACATCCTGCGGCGCACATCCTGCTGCGCAAATAAATAAAAATAAAATTAAAAAAAATTTACAATTTTTTTTTTTTAAATCAAATTAATAAAAAAAATGTGCTTGCACATCCTGTGGGGCGCAAATTATGTGGGGCGCACATGAATAAAAATAATATTAAAACATTTTTACAAAAAAAAATATTTAAATCATATTAATAAAAAAACTGTGCTTGCACATCCTGTGGGGCGCAAATTCTGTGGGTTGCACATCCTGCGGCGCACATCCTGCTAAGCACATAAATTAAAATAATATTAAAAAATTTTACATATTTTTTTTTTTTTAATCAAATTAATAAAAAAACTGTGCTTGCACATCCTGTGGGGCGCAAATTATGTGGGGCGCACATCCTGCGGCGCACATCCAGCTGCGCAAATTAATAAAAATAATATCAAAACATTTTTACAAAAAAAAATATTTAAATCAAATTAATAAAAAAAGTGTGCTTGCACATCCTGTGGGGCGCAAATTCTGTGGGGCGCACATCCTGCTGCGCACATAAATACAAATAATATTAAAACATCTTTACAAAAAAAAATATTTAAATCAAATTAATAAAAAAACTGTGCTTGCACATCCTGTGGGGCGCAAATTATGTGGGGCGCACATCCTGCAGTGCACATCCTGCTGTGCACATGAATAAAAATAATATTAAAACATTTTTACAAAAAAAAATATTTAAATCAAATGAATAAAAAAACTGTCCTTGCACATCCTGTGGGGCGCACATCCTGCGGCGCACATAAATAAAAATAATATTAAAAACAAATTACAATTTTTTTTTTTTAAATCAAATTAATAAAAAAACTGTCCTTGCACATCCTATGGGGCGCAAATTCTGTGGGGCGCACATCCTGCGGCGCACATCCTGCTGCGCACATAAATAAAAATAATATTAAAAACAATTTACATTTTTTTTTTTTAAATCAAATTAATAAAAAAACTGTGCTTGCATATCCTGTGGGGCGCAAATTCTGTGGGGCGCACATCCTGCGGCGCACATCCTGCTGCGCACATAAATAAAAATAATATTAAAAACAATTTACATTTTTTTTTTTTAAATCAAATTAATAAAAAAACTGTGCTTGCACATCCTGTGGGGCGCAAATTCTGTGGGGCGCACATCCTGCGGCGCACATCCTGCTGCGCACATAAATAAAAATAATATTATAACATTTTTACAAAAAAAAATATTTAAATCAAATTAATAAAAAAACTGTGCTTGCATATCCTGTGGGGCGCAAATTCTGTGGGGCGCACATCCTGCGGCGCACATCCTGCTGCGCACATAAATAAAAATAATATTAAAAACAAATTATAGTTTTTTTTTTAAATCAAATTAATAAAAAAACAGTCCTTGCACATCCTGTGGGGCGCAAATTCTGTGGGGCGCAAATTCTGTGGGGCGCACATCATGCGGCGCACATCCAGCTGCGCACATTAATAATAATAATATTAAAACATTTTTACAAAAAAAAATATTTAAATCAAATTAATAAAAAAACTGTGCTTGCACATCCTGTGGGGCGCAAATTCTGCTGCGCACTTGAATAAAAATAATATTAAAACATTTTTACAAAAAAAAATATTTATATCAAATTAATAAAAAAACTGTGCTTGCACATCCTGTGGGGCGTAAATTCTGTGGGGCGCACATCCTGCGGCGCACATCCTGCTGCGCACATAAATAAAAATAATATTAAAAACAAATTACAATTTTTTTTTTTAAATCAAATTAATAAAAAAACTGTCCTTGCACATCCTGTGGGGCGCAAATTCTGTGGGGCGCACATCCTGCGGCGCACATCCTGATGCGCACATAAAAAAAAATAATATTAAAACATTTTTACAAAAAAAAATATTTAAATCAAATTAATAAAAAAACTGTGCTTGCACATCCTGTGGGGCGCAAATTCTGTGGGGCGCACATCCTGCAGCGCACATCCTGCTGCGCACATAAATAAAAATAATATTAAAACATTTTTACAAAAAAAATATTTAAATCAAATTAATAAAAAAACTGTGCTTGCACATCCTGTGGGGCGCAAATTCTGTGGGGCGCACATCCTGCGGCGCACATCCTGCTGCGCACATAAATAAAAATAATATTAAAACATTTTTACAAAAAAAAATATTTAAATCAAATTAATAAAAAACTGTGCTTGCACATCCTGTGGGGCGCAAATGAATACAAATAATATTAAAACATTTTTACAAAAAAAAAAATTTAAATCAAATTAATAAAAAAACTGTGCTTGCACATCCTGTGGGGCGCAAATTATGTGGGGCGCACATCATGCGGCGCACATCCTGCGGCGCACATCCTGCTGTGCAAATAAATATAAATAAAATTAAAAAAAATTTACAATTTTTTTTTTTAAATCAAATTAATAAAAAAAATGTGCTTGCACATCTTGTGGGGCGCAAATTATGTGGGGCGCACATCCTGCTGCGCACATAAATAAAAATAATATTAAAACATTTTTACAAAAAAAAAAATTTAAATCAAATTAATAAAAAAACTGTGCTTGCACATCCTGTGGGGCGCAAATTCTGTGGGGCGCACATCCTGCGGCGCACATCCTGCTGCGCACATAAATAAAAATAATATTAAAAACAAATTACAATTTTTTTTTTTAAATCAAATTAATAAAAAAACTGTCCTTGCACATCCTGTTGGGCGCAAATTCTGTGGGGCGCACATGAATAAAAATAATATTAAAACATTTTTACAAAAAAAAATATTTAAATTAAATTAATAAAAAAACTGTGCTTGCACATCCTGTGGGGCGCAAATTCTGTGGAGCGCACATCCTGCGGCGCACATCCTGCTGCGCACATAAATAAAAATAATATTAAAACATTTTTACAAAAAAAAATATTTAAATCAAATTAATAAAAAAACTGTGCTTGCACATCCTGTGGGGCGCAAATTCTGTGGAGCGCACATCCTGCTGCGCACATAAATAAAAATAATATTAAAACATTTTTACAAAAAAAAATATTTAAATCGAATTAATAAAAAAACTGTGCTTGCACATCCTGTGGGGCGCAAATTCTGTGGGGCGCACATCCTGCGGCGCACATCCTGCTGCGCACATGAATAAAAATAATATTAAAAACAAATTACAATTTTTTTTTTTAAATCAAATTAATAAAAAAACTGTCCTTGCACATCCTGTGGGGCGCAAATTCTGTGGAGCGCACATCCTGCGGCGCACATCCTGCTGCGCACATAAATAAAAATAATATAAAAACATTTTTACAAAAAAAAATATTTAAATCAAATTAATAAAAAAACTGTGCTTGCACATCCTGTGGGGCGCAAATTCTGTGGGGCGCACATCCTGCGGCGCACATCCTGCTGCGCACATGAATAAAAATAATATTAAAAACAAATTACAATTTTTTTTTTTGAATCAAATTAATAAAAAAACTGTCCTTGCACATCCTGTGGGGCGCAAATTCTGTGGGGCGCACATCGTGCGGCGCACATCCTGCTGCGCACATAAATAAAAATAATATTAAAACATTTTTACAAAAAAATATATTTAAATCAAATTGATAAAAAAACTGTGCTTGCACATCCTGTGGGGCGCAAATTATGTGGGGCGCACATCCTGCAGCGCACATCCTGCTGCGCAAATAAATAAAAATAAAATAAAAACATTTTTACAAAAAAAAATATTTAAATCAAATTAATAAAAAAACTGTGCTTGCACATCCTGTGGGGCGCAAATTCTGTGGAGCGCACATCCTGCGGCGCACATCCTGCTGCGCACCTAAATAAAAATAATATTAAAATCAAATTACAATTTTTTTTTTTTAAATCAAATTAATAAAAAAACTGTCCATGCACATCCTGTGGGGCGCAAATTCTGTGGGGCGCACATCCTGCGGCGCACATCCTGCTGCGCACATAAATAAAAATAGTATTAAAAACAAATTACAATTTTTTTTTTTTCGATCAAATTAATAAAAAAACTGTCCTTGCACATCCTGTGGGGCGCAAATTCTGTGGGGCGCACATCCTGCAGCGCACATCCTGCTGCGCACATAAATAAAAATAATATTAAAACATTTTTACAAAAAAAAATATTTAAATCAAATTAATAAAAAAACTGTGCTTGCACATCCTGTGGGGCGCAAATTCTGTGGGGCGCACATCCTGCGGCGCACATCCTGCTGCGCACATGAATAAAAATAATATTAAAAACAAATTACAATTTTTTTTTTTGAATCAAATTAATAAAAAAACTGTCCTTGCACATCCTGTGGGGCGCAAATTCTGTGGGGCGCACATCGTGCGGCGCACATCCTGCTGCGCACATAAATAAAAATAATATTAAAACATTTTTACAAAAAAAAATATTTAAATCAAATTAATAAAAAAACTGTGCTTGCACATCCTGTGGGGCGCAAATTATGTGGGGCGCACATCCTGCGGCGCACATCCTGCTGCGCACATAAATAAAAATAATATTAAAACATTTTTACAAAAAAATATATTTAAATCAAATTGATAAAAAAACTGTGCTTGCACATCCTGTGGGGCGCAAATTATGTGGGGTGCACATCCTGCAGCGCACATCCTGCTGCGCAAATGAGTAAAAATAAATAAAACAAAATACAATTTTTTTTTTTTAAATCAAATTAATAGAAAACTGTCCATGCACATCCTGTGGGGCGCAAATTCTGTGGGGCGCACATCCTGCGGCGCACATCCTGCTGCGCACATAAATAAAAATAATATTAAAAACAAATTACAATTTTTTTTTTTAAATCAAATTAATAAAAAAACTGTCCTTGCACATCCTGTGGGGCGCAAATTCTGTGGGGCGCACATCCTGCGGCGCACATCCTGCTGCGCACATAAATAAAAATAATATTAAAACATTTTTACAAAAAAAAATATTTAAATCAAATTAATAAAAAAACTGTGCTTGCACATCCTGTGGGGCGCAAATTATGTGGGGCGCACATCCTGCAGCGCACATCCTGCTGCGCAAATGAATAAAAATAAAATAAAACAAATTACAATTTTTTTTTTTTAAATCAAATTAATAGAAAACTGTCCATGCACATCCTGTGGGGCGCAAATTATGTGGGGCGCACATCCTGCTGAGCACATAAATAAAAATAATATTAAAACATTTTTACAAAAAGAATATTTAAATCAAATTAATAAAAAAACTGTCCTTGCACATCCTGTGGGGCGCACATCCTGCGGCGCACATCCTGCTGCGCACATAAATAAAAATAATATTAAAACATTTTTACAAAAAAAAATATTTAAATCAAATTAATAAAAAAACTGTGCTTGCACATCCTGTGGGGCGCAAATTCTGTGGGGCGCACATCCTGCTGCGCACATGAATAAAAATAATGTTAAAACATTTTTACAAAAAAATATATTTACATCAAATTATTAAAAAAACTGTGCTTGCACATCCTGCTGCGCACATGAATAAAAATAATGTTAAAACATTTTTACAAAAAAATATATTTACATCAAATTATTAAAAAAACTGTGCTTGCACATCCTGTGGGGCGCAAATTATGTGGGGCGCACATCCTGCGGCGCACATCCTGCTGCGCACATAAATAAAAATAATATTAAAACATTTTTACAAAAAAAAATATTAAAATCAAATTAATAAAAAAACTGTGCTTGAACATCCTGTGGGGCGCAAATTATGTGGGGCGCACATCCTGCGGCGCACATCCTGCTGCGCACATAAATAAAAATAATATTAAAAACAAATCACAATTTTTTTTTTTTAAATCAAATTAATAAAAAAACTGTGCTTGCACATCCTGTGGGGCGTAAATTCTGTGGGGCGCACATCCTGCTGCGCAAATAAATAAAAATAATATTAAAAACAAATTACAATTTTTTTTTTTTAAATCAAATTAATAAAAAAACTGTCCTTGCACATCCTGTGGGGCGCAAATTCTGTGGGGCGCACATCCTGCGGCGCAAATCCTGCTGCGCACATGAATAAAAATAATATTAAAACATTTTTACAAAAAAAAATATTTAAATCAAATTAATAAAAACTGTCCTTGCACATCCTGTGGGGCGCACATCCTGCTGCACACATAAATAAAAATAATATTAAAAACAATTTACATTTTTTTTTTTTTAAATCAAATTAATAAAAAAACTGTGCTTGCACATCCTGTGGGGCGCAAATTATGTGGGGCGCACATCCTGCGGCGCACATCCTGCTGCGCACATAAATACAAATAATATTAAAACATTTTTACAAAAAAAAATATTAAAATCAAATTAATAAAAAAACTGTGCTTGCACATTCTGTGGGGCGCAAATTCTGTGGAGCGCAAATCCTGCGGCGCACATCCTGCTGCGCATATCAATAAAAATAAAATTAAAAAAAATTTACAATTTTTTTTTTTTAAATCAAATTAATAAAAAACTGTCCTTGCACATCCTGTGGGGTGCAAATTCTGTGGGGCGCACATCCTACTGCGCACATAAATAAAAATAAGATTAAAACATTTTTACAAAAAAAAATATGTAAATCAAATTAATAAAAAAACTGTGCTTGCACATCCTGTGGGGCGCAAATTATGTGGGGCGCACATCCTGCGGCGCACATCCTGTTGCGCACATAAATCAAAATAATATTAAAAAAAAATTACAATTTTTTTTTTAAATCAAATTAATAAAAAAAATGTGCTTGCACATCCTGTGGGGCGCAAATTCTGTGGGGCGCACATCCTGCGGCGCACATAGATAAAAATAATATTAAAACATCTTTACAAAAAAAAATATTTAAAACAGTTAATAAAAAAACTGTGCTTGCTCATCCTGTGGAGCGCAAATTATGTGGGGCGCACATCATGCGGCGCACATCCAGCTGCGCACATTAATAATAATAATATTAAAACATTTTTACAATTTTCTTTTTTTAAATCAAATTAATAAAAAAACTGTGCTTGCACATCCTGTGGGGCGCACCTCCTGCAGCGCACATCCTGCAGCGCACATCCTGCTGTGCACATAAATAAAAATGATATTAAAACATTTTTACAAAAAAAATATTTAAATCAAATTAATAAAAAAAATGTCCTTGCACATCCTGTGGGGCGCAAATTCTGTGGGGCGCACATCCTGCTGCGCACATAAATAAAAATAATATTAAAAACAAATTACAATTTTTTTTTTTTTAAATGAAATTAATAAAAAAACTGTCCTTGCACATCCTATGGGGCGCAAATTCTGTGGGGCGCACATCCTGCGGCGCACATCCTGCTGCGCACATAAATACAAATCATATTAAAACATTTTTACAAAAAAATATATTAAAATCAAATTAATAAAAAAACTGTGCTTGCACATTCTGTGGGGCGCACATCCTGCGGCGCACATCCTGCTGCGCACATAAATAAAAATAATATTAAAAACAAATTACAATTTTTTTTTTTTAAATCAAATTAATAAAAAAACTGTCCTTGCACATCCTGTGGGGCGCAAATTCTGTGGGGCGCACATCCACCAGCGCACATCCTGCTGCACATATGAATAAAAAAATATTAAAACATTTTTACAAAAAAAAATATTTAAATCAAATGAATAAAAAAACTGTGCTTGCACATCCTGTGGGGCGCAAATTATGTGGGGCGCACATCCTGCGGCGCACATCCTGCTGTGCACATGAATAAAAATAATATTAAAATATTTTTACAAAAAAATATATTTAAATCAAATTAATAAAAAAAACTGTGCTTGCACATCCTGTGGGGCGCAAATTCTGTGGGGCGCACATCCTGCTGCGCACATAAATAAAAATAATATTAAAAACAAATTACAATTTTTTTTTTTTTAAATGAAATTAATAAAAAAACTGTCCTTGCACATCCTGTGGGGCGCAAATTATGTGGGGCGCACATCCTGCAGCACACATCCTGCTGCGCACATAAATAAAAATAATATTAAAAACAAATTACAATTTTTTTTTTAAATCAAATTAATAAAAAAACTGTGCTTGCACATCCTGTGGGGCGCAAATTCTGTGGGGCACACATCCTGCGGCGCACATCCTGCTGCGCACATAAATAAAAATAATATTAAAAACAATTTACATTTTTTTTTTTTAAATCAAATTAATAAAAAAACTGTGCTTGCACATCCTGTGGGGCGCAAATTATGTGGGACGCACATCCACCAGCGCACATCCTGCTGCACATATGAATAAAAAAATATTAAAACATTTTTACAAAAAAAAATATTTAAATCAAATGAATAAAAAAACTGTGCTTGCACATCCTGTGGGGCGCAAATTATGTGGGGCGCACATCCTGCTGCGCACATACATAAAAATAATATTAAAATATTTTTACAAAAAAAAATATTTAAATCAAATTAATAAAAAACCTTGCTTGCACATCCTGTGGGGCGCAAATTATGTGGGGCGCAGATCCTGCAGCGCACATCCTGCTGCGCACATAAATAAATAAATAAAAATAATATTAAAAACAATTTACATTTTTTTTTTTTAAATCAAATTAATAAAAAAACTGTGCTTGCACATCCTGTGGGGCGCAAATTCTGTGGGGCGCACATCCTGCTGCGCACATAAATAAAAATAATATTAAAAACAAATTACATTTTTTTTTTAAATCAAATTAATAAAAAAAATGTGCTTGCACATCCTGTGGGGCGCAAATTCTGTGGGGCGCACATCCTGTGGCGCACATAAATAATAATAATATTATAAAAAAAATTACAATTTTCTTTTTTTAAATCAAATTAATAAAAAAACTGTGCTTGCACATCCTGTGGGGCGCAAATTTTGTGGGGCGCAAATTCTATGGGGCGCACATCCTGCGGCGCACATCCTGCTGCGCACATAAATAAAAATAATATTAAAACATTTTTACAAAAAAAATATTTAAATCAAATTAATAAAAAACCTGTGCTTGCACATCCTGTGGGGCGCAAATTATGTGGGGCGCACATCCTGCGGCGCACATCCTGCTGCGTAGATAAATAAAAATAATATTAAAACATTTTTAAAAAAAAATATATTTATATCAAATTAATAAAAAAACTGTGCTTGCACATTCTCTGGGGCGGAAATTCTGTGGGGCGCACATCCTGCGGCGCACATCCTGCGGCGCACATAAATAAAAATAATATTAAAAACAAATGACATTTTTTTTTTTTAAATCAAATTAATAAAAAAACTGTCCTTGCACATCCTGTGGGGCGCAAATTCTGTGGGGCGCACATCCTGCAGCGCACATCCTGCTGCGCACATAAATAAAAATAATATTAAAACATTTTTACAAAAAAATATATTTAAGTCAAATTAATAAAAAAACTGTGCTTGCACATCCTGTGGGGCGCAAATTATGTGGGGCGCACATCCTGCTGCGCACATAAATAAAAATAATATTAAAACATTTTTACAAAAAAAAATATTTAAATCAAATTAATAAAAAAACTGTGCTTGCACATCCTGTGGGGCGCAAATTCTGTGGGGCGCACATCCTGCGGCGCACATCCTGCTGCGCACATAAATAAAAATAATATTAAAACATTTTTACAAAAAAATATATTTAAATCAAATTAATAAAAAAACTGTGCTTGCACATCCTGTGGGGCGCAAATTATGTGGGGCGCACATCCTGCTGCGCACATAAATAAAAATAATATTAAAACATTTTTACAAAAAAAAATATTTAAATCAAATTAATAAAAAAACTGTGCTTGCACATCCTGTGGGGCACAAATTATGTGGGGCGCACATCCTGCGGCGCACATCCTGCTGCGCACATAAATAAAAATAATATTAAAAACAATTTACAATTTTTTTTTTTTAAATCAAATTAATAAAAAAACTGTGCTTGCACATCCTGTGGGGCGCAAATTCTGTGGGGCGCACATCCTGCGGCGCACATCCAGCTGCGCACATTAATACAAATAATATTAAAACATTTTTACAAAAAAAAATATTTAAATCAAATTAATGAAAAAACTGTGCTTGCACATCCTGTGGGGCGCAAATTCTGTGGGGCGCACATCCTGCGGCGCACATCCTGCTGCGCACATAAATAAAAATAATATTAAAAACAAATTACAATTTTTTTTTTAAATCAAATTAATAAAAAAACTGTCCTTGCACATCCTGTGGGGCGCAAATTATGTGGGGCGCACATCCTGCGGCGCACATCCTGCTGCGCACATAAATAAAAATAATATTAAAAACAATTTACAATTTTTTTTTTTTTTAAATCAAATTAATAAAAAACTGTCCTTGCACATCCTGTGGGGCGCAAATTCTGTGGGGCGCACATCCTGCGGCACACATCCTGCTGCGCACATAAATAAAAATAATATTAAAACATTTTTACAAAAAAAAATATTTAAATCAAATTATTAAAAAAACTGTGCTTGCACATCCTGTGGGGCGCAAATTCTGTGGGGCGCACATCCTGCGGCGCAAATCCTGCTGCGCACATAAATAAAAATAATATTAAAACATTTTTACAAAAAAAATATTTAAATCAAATTAATAAAAAAACAGTCCTTGCACATCCTGTGGGGCGCAAATTCTGTGGGGCGCACATCCTGCGGCGCAAATCCTGCTGCGCACATAAATAAAAATAATATTAAAACATTTTTACAAAAAAAATATTTAAATCAAATTAATAAAAAAACTGTGCTTGCACATCCTGTGGGGCGCAAATTCTGTAGGGCGCACATCCTGCTGCGCACATAAATAAAAATAATATTAAAACATTTTTACAAAAAAAAATATTTAAATCAAATTAATAAAAAAACTGTGCTTGCACATCCTCTGGGGCGCAAAATCTTTGGGGCGCACATAGATAAAAATAATATTTAAAAAAACTTACAATTTTTTTTTAAAATCAAATTAATAAAAAAACTGTCCTTGCACATCCTGTGGGGCGCCAATTCTGTGGGGCGCACATCCTGCGGCGCACATCCTGCGGCGCACATAGATAAAAATAATATTAAAAAAAACTTACAATTTTTTTTTTAAATCAAATTAATAAAAAAATGTGCTTGCACATCCTGTGGGGCGCACATCCTGCGGCGCACATCCAGCTGCGCACATAAATAATAATAATATTATAAAAAAAATTACAATTTTCTTTTTTTAAATCAAATTAATAAAAAAACTGTGCTTGCACATCCTGTGGGGCACAAATTCTGTGGGGCGCAAATTCTGTGGGGCGCACATCCTGCTGCGCACATAATAAAAATAATATTAAAAACAATTTACATTTTTTTTTTTTAAATCAAATTAATAAAAAAACTGTGCTTGCACATCCTGTGGGGCGCAAATTCTGTGAGGCGCAAATTCTGTGGGGCGCACATCCTGCGGCGCACATCCTGCTGCGCACATAAATAAAAATAATATTAAAACATTTTTACAAAAAAAAATATTTAAATCAAATTAATAAAAAAACTGTCCTTGCACATCCTGTGGGGCGCAAATTCTGTGGGGCGCACATCCTGCGGCGCACATCCTGCTGCGCACATAAATAAAAATAATATTAAAACATTTTTACAAAAAAAAATATTTAAATATAACTAATAAAAAACCTTGCTTGCACATCCTGTGGGGCGCAAATTATGTGGGGCGCACATCCTGCAGCGCACATCCTGCTGCGCACATAAATAAAAATAATATTAAAACATCTTTATAAAAAAAAATATTTAAATCAAATGAATAAAAAAACTGTGCTTGCACATCCTGTGGGGCGCAAATTCTGTGGGGCGCACATCCTGCGGCGCACATTGATAAAAATAATATTAAAAACAATTTACAATTTTTTTTTTAAATCAAATTAACAAAAAAACTGTCCTTGCACATCCTGCGGCGCACTTCCTGCTGCGCACATGAATAAAAATAATATTAAAACATTTTTACAAAAAAAAATATTTAAATCAAATAATAAAAAACTGTGCTTGCACATTCTGTGGGGCACAAATTCTGTGGGGCGCACATCCTGCGGCGCACATCCTGCTAAGCACATGAATTAAAATACTATTAAAAAATGTTTCATATTTTTTTTTTTTAATCAAATTAATAAAAAAACTGTGCTTGCACATCCTGTGGGGCGCAAATTCTGTGGGGCGCACATCCTGCAGCGCACATCCTGCTGCGCACATAAATAAAAATAATATTAAAACATTTTTACAAAAAAAAAATATTTAAATGAAATTAATAAAAAAACTGTGCTTGCACATCCTGTGGGGCGCACATCCTGCGGCGCACATCCAGCTGTGCACATTAATAAAAATATGATTAAAACAAATTTATAAGTTTTTTTTTTTAAATCAAATTAATAAAAAAACTGTGCTTGCAAATCCTGTGGGGCGCAAATTATGTGGGGCGCACATCCTGCAGCGCACATCCAGCTGCGCACATCCTGCTGCGCACATAAATAAAAATAATATTAAAAACAAAATTACAATTTTTTTTTTTTAAATCAAATTAATAAAAAAACTGTGCTTGCACATCCTGTGGGGCGCAAATTCTGTGGGGCGCAAATTCTGTGGGGCGCACATCCTGCGGCGCACATCCTGCTGCGCACAAAAATAAAAATAATATTAAAAACAATTTACAATTTTTTTTTTTTAAATCAAATTATTAAAAAAACTGTGCTTGAACATCCTGTGGGGCGCATAATTTTGTTGGGCGCACATCCTGCTGCGCACATAAATAAAAATAATATTAAAAACAAAATTACAATTTTTTTTTTTAAATCAAATTAATAAAAAAACTGTGCTTGCACATCCTGTGGGGCGCAACTTCTGTGGGGCGCACAACCTGCGGCGCACATCCAGCTGCGCACATTAATAAAAATAATATTAAAACAAATTTACAAGTTGTTTTTTTTAAATCAAATTAATAAAAAAACTGTGCTTGCACTTCCTGTGGGGCGCAAATTCTGTGGGGCGCAAATTCTGTGGGGCGCACATCCTGCGGCGCACATCCTGCTGCGCACATAAATAAAAATAATATTAAAACATTTTTACAAAAAAAAATATTTAAATCAACTTAATAAAAAAACTGTCCTTGCACATCCTGTGGGGCGCAAATTCTGTGGGGCGCAAATTCTGTGGGGCGCACATCCTGCGGCGCACATTAATAAAAATAATATTAAAAACAATTTACAATTTTTTTTTAAAATCAAATTAACAAAAAAACTGTCCTTTCACATCCTGCGGCGCACTTCCTGCTGCGCACATGAATAAAAATAATATTAAAACATTTTTACAAAAAAAAATATTTAAATCAAATAATAAAAAACTGTGCTTGCACATCCTGTGGGGCGCAAATTCTGTGGGGCGCACATCCTGCTGCGCACATAAATAAAAATAATATAAAAACTTTTTTACAAAAAAAAATATTTAAATCAAATTAAGAAAAAAACTGTGCTTGCACATCCTGTGGGGCGCACATCCTGCAGCGCACATCCTCCTGCGCATATAAATAAAAATAATATTAAAAACAAATTACAATTTTTTTTTTTAAATCAAATTAATTAAAAAACTGTCCTTGCACATCCTGTGGGGCGCAAATTATGTGGGGCGCACATCCTGCTGCGCACATGAATAAAAATAATATTAAAACATTTTTACAAAAAAAAATATTTAAATCAAATTAATAAAAAAACTGTGCTTGCACATCCTGTGGGGCGCAAATTATGTGGGGCGCACATCCAACAGAGCACATCCTGCTGCGCACATAAATCAAAATAATATTAAAACATTTTTACAAAAAAAATATTTAAATCAAATTAATAAAAAAACTGTCCTTGCAAATCCAGTGGGGCGCAAATTCTGTGGGGCGCACATCCTGCGGCGCACTTCCTGCTGCGCACATAAATAAAAATAATATTAAAAGCAAATCACAATTATTTTTTTTTAAATCAAATTAATAAAAAAAATGTGCTTGTACATCCTGTGGGTCGCAAATTATGTGGGGCGCACATCCTGCGGCGCACATGAATAAAAATAATATTAAAAACAAATTACAGTTTTTTTTTTTAAATCAAATTAATAAAAAAACTGTCCTTGCACATCCTGTGGGGCGCAAATTCTGTGGGGCGCACATTCTGCGGAGCACATCCTGCTGCGCACATAAATAAAAATAATATTAAAACATTTTTACAAAAAAAATATTTAAATCAAATTATTAAAAAAACTGTGCTTGAACATCCTGTGGGGCGCAAATTATGTGGGGCGAAAATCCTGGCGAGCACATCCTGCTGCGCACATAAATAAAAATAATATTAAAAACAAATTACAATTTTTTTTTTTAAATAAAATTAATAAAAAAACTGTGCTTGCACATCCTGTGGGGCGCAAATTCTGTGGGGCGCACATCCTGCTGCGCACATTAATAAAAATAATATTAAAAACAATTTACAATTTTTTTTTTTAAATCAAATTAATAAAAAAACTGTGCTTGCAAATGCTTTGGGGCGCAAATTCTGTGGGGCGCACAACCTGTGGCGCAAATCCTGCTGCGCACATGAATAAAAATAATATTAAAACATTTTTACAAAAAAAAATATTGAAATCAAATTAATAAAAAAACTGTGCTTGCACATTCTGTGAGGCGCAAATTATGTGGGGCGCACATCCTGCGGCGCAAATCCTGCTGCGCACATGAATAAAAATAATATTAAAACATTTTTACAAAAAAAATATTTAAATCAAATTAATAAAAAAACTGTGCTTGCACATCCTGTGGGGCGCAAATTCTGTGCGGCGCACATCCAGCTGCGCACATTAATAAAAATAATATTAAAAACAATTTACAATTTTTTTTTTTAAATCAAATTAATAAAAAAACTGTGCTTGCACATCCTGTGGGGCGCAACTTCTGTGGGGCGCACATCCTGCTGCGCACATAAATAAAAATAATATTAAAAACAAATTACAATTTTTTTTTTTTAAATAAAATTAATAAAAAAACTGTGCTTGCACATCCTGTGGGGCGCAAATTCTGTGGGGCGCACATCCTGCGGCGCACATCCTGCTGCGCACATGAATAAAAATAATATTAAAACATTTTTACAAAAAAAATATTTAAATCAAATTAATAAAAAAACTGTGCTTGCACATCCTGTGGGAGGCAAATTCTGTGCGGCGCACATCCAGCTGCGCACATCCTGCTGCGCAAATAAATAAAAATAATATTAAAAACAAATTACAATTTTTTTTTTTAAATCAAATTAATAAAAAAACTGTCCTTGCACATCCTGTGGGGCGCAAATTATGTGGGGCGCACATCCTGCGGCGCACATCCTGCTGCGCACATAAATAAAAATAATATTAAAACATTTTTACAAAAAAAATATTTAAATCAAATTAATAAAAAAACTGTGCTTGCACATCCTGTGGGGCGCAAATTCTGTGGGGCGCACATCCTGCGGGGCACATCCTGCTGCGCACATTAATAAAAATAATATTAAAAACAAATTACAATTTTTTTTTTTTAAATAAAATTAATAAAAAAACTGTGCTTGCACATCCTGTGGGGCGCAAATTCTGTGGGGCGCACATCCTGCGGCGCACATTAATAAAAATAATATTAAAAACAATTTACAATTTTTTTTTTAAATCAAATTAACAAAAAAACTGTCCTTGCACATCCTGCGGCGCACATCCTGCTGCCCACATTAACAAAAATAATATTAAAACATTTTTACAAAAAAATATATTTAAATCAAATTAATAAAAAAACTGTGCTTGCACATCCTGTGGGGTGCACATTCTGCGGCGCACATCCTGCTGCCCACATTAACAAAAATAATATTAAAACATTTTTACAAAAAAATATATTTAAATCAAATTAATAAAAAAACTGTGCTTGCACATCCTGTGGGGCGCACATTCTGCGGCGCACATCCTGCTGCCCACATTAACAAAAATAATATTAAAACATTTTTACAAAAAAATATATTTAAATCAAATTAATAAAAAAACTGTGCTTGAACATCCTGTGGGGCGCAAATTATGTGGGGCGCACATCCTGCGGCGCACATCCTGCTGCGCACATAAATAAAAATAATATTAAAAACAAATCACAATTTTTTTTTTTTAAATCAAATTAATAAAAAAACTGTGATTGCACATTCTGTGGGGCGCAAATTATGTGGGGCGCACATCCTGCAGCGCACATCCTGCTGCGCAAATAAATAAAAATAAAATTAAAAAAAATTTACAATTTTTTTTTTTAAATCAAATTAATAAAAAAATTGTCCTTGCACATCCTGTGGGGCGCAAATTCTGTGGGGCGCACATCCTGCGGCGCAAATCCTGCTGCGCACATGAATAAAAATAATATTAAAACATTTTTACAAAAAAAAATATTTAAATCAAATTAATAAAAAAACTGTCCTTGCACATCCTGTGGGGCGCAAATTCTGTGGGGCGCACATCCTGCGGCGCACATCCTGCTGCGCACATAAATAAAAATAATATTAAAAACAAATTACAATTTTTTTTTTAAATCAAATTAATAAAAAGACTGTCCTTGCACATCCTGTGGGGCGCAAATTCTGTGGGGCGCACATCCTGCTGCGCACATGAATAAAAATAATGTTAAAACATTTTTACAAAAAAAAATATTTAAATATAACTAATAAAAAAACTGTGCTTGCACATCCTGTGGGGCGCAAATTCTGTGGGGCGCACATCCAGCTGCGCACATTAATAAAAATAATATTAAACACAATTTACAATTTTTTCTTTTTTAAATCAAATTAATAAAAAAACTGTGCTTGCACATTCTGTGGGGCGCAAATTCTGTGGGGCGCACATCCTGCGGCGCACATCCTGCTGCGCACATAAATACAAATAATTTTAAAACATTTTTACAAAAAAAATATTTAAATCAAATTAATAAAAAAACTGTGCTTGCACATCCTGTGGGGCGCAAATTCTGTGGAGCGCACATGCTACTGCGCACATAAATAAAAATAAGATTAAAACATTTTTACAAAAAAAAATATGTAAATCAAATTAATAAAAAAAACTGTGCTTGCACATCCTATGGGGCGCAAATTCTGTGGGGCACACATTCTGCGGCGCACATCCAGCTGCGCACATTAATAAAAATAATATTAAAACTAATTTACAAGTGTTTTTTTTTAAATCAAATTAATAAAAAAACTGTGCTTGTACATCCTGTTGGGCGCAAATTATGTGGGGCGCACATCCTGCTGCGCACATAAATAAAAATTATATTAAAAAAAATTTACAAAAAAAAATATTTAAATCAAATTAATAAAAAAATGTGCTTGCACATCCTGTGGGGCGCAAATTATGTGGGGCGCACATCCTGCAGCGCACATCCTGCTGCGCACATAAATAAAAATAATATTAAAACATTTTTACAAAAAAAATATTTAAATTAAATTAATAAAAAAACTGTCCTTGCACATCCTGTGGGGCGCAAATTCTGTGCGGCGCACATCCAGCTGCGCACATTAATAAAAATATTATTAAAAACAAATTACAATTTTCTTTTTTCAAATCAAATTAATAAAAAAACTGTCCTTGCACATCCTGTGGGGCCCAAATTATGTGGGGCGCACATCCTGCGGCGCACATCCTGCGGCGCACATAAATAAAAATAATATTAAAAACAAATTACAATTTTTTTTTTTAAATCAAATTAATAAAAAAACTGTCCTTGCAGATCCTGTGGGGCGCAAATTCTGTGGGGCGCACATTCTGCGGCGCACATCCTGCTGCCCACATTAACAAAAATAATATTAAAACATTTTTACAAAAAAATATATTTAAATCAAATTAATAAAAAAACTGTGCTTGCACATCCTGTGGGGCGCACATTCTGCGGCGCACATCCTGCTGCCCACATTAACAAAAATAATATTAAAAGCAAATCACAATTATTTTTTTTTAAATCAAATTAATAAAAAAACTGTGCTTGCACATCCTGTGGGGCGCAAATTCTGTGGGGCGCACATCCTGCGGCGCACATTAATACAAATAATATTAAAAACATTTTACAATTTTTTTTTAAATCAAATTAACAAAAAAACTGTCCTTGCACATCCTGCGGCGCACTTCCTGCTGCGCACATGAATAAAAATAATATTAAAACATTTTTACAAAAAAAAATATTTAAATCAAATAATAAAAAACTGTGCTTGCACATCCTGTGGGGCGCAAATTCTGTGGGGCGCAAATTATGTGGGGCGCACATCCAACAGAGCACATCCTGCTGCGCACATAAATCAAAATAATATTAAAACATTTTTACAAAAAAAATATTTAAATCAAATTAATAAAAAAACTGTGCTTGCACATCCTGTGGGGCGCAAATTATGTGGGGCGCACATCCAACAGAGCACATCCTGCTGCGCACAAAAATAAAAATAATATTAAAAACAAATTACAATTTTTTTTTTTTAAATCAAATTAATAAAAAAACCGTGTTGTACATCCTGTGGGGCGCAAATTCTGTGGGGCGCACATCCTGTGGCGCACATCCTGCTGCGCACATAAATAAAAATTATATTAAAAAAAATTCACAAAAAAAAATATTTAAATCAAATTAATAAAAAAACTGTGCTTGCACATCCTGTGGGGCGCAAATTATGTGGGGCGCACATCCTGCAGCGCACATCCTGCTGCGCAAATAAATAAAAAAAATATTAAAACATTTTTACAAAAAAAAATATTTAAATCAAATTAATAAAAAAATGTGCTTGCACATCCTTTGGGGCGCAAATTATGTGGGGCGCACATCCTGCAGCGCACATCCTGCTGCGCACATAAATAAAAATAATATTAAAACATTTTTACAAAAAAAATATTTAAATCAAATTAATAAAAAAACTGTCCTTGCACATCCTGTGGGGCGCAAATTCTGTGCGGCGCACATCCAGCTGCGCACATTAATAAAAATATTATTAAAAACAAATTACAATTTTCTTTTTTCAAATCAAATTAATAAAAAAACTGTCCTTGCACATCCTGTGGGGCGCAAATTCTGTGGGGCGCACATCCTGCGGCGCACATCCTGCTAAGCACATAAATTAAAATAATATTAAAAAATTTTACATATTTTTTTTTTTTAATCAAATTAATAAAAAAACTGTGCTTGCACATCCTGTGGGGCCCAAATTATGTGGGGCGCACATCCTGCGGCGCACATCCTGCGGCGCACATGAATAAAAATAATATTAAAAACAAATTACAATTTTTTTTTTTAAATCAAATTAATAAAAAAACTGTCCTTGCAGATCCTGTGGGGCGCAAATTCTGTGGGGCGCACATTCTGCGGCGCACATCCTGCTGCCCACATTAACAAAAATAATATTAAAACATTTTTACAAAAAAATATATTTAAATCAAATTAATAAAAAAACTGTGCTTGCACATCCTGTGGGGCGCACATTCTGCGGCGCACATCCTGCTGCCCACATTAACAAAAATAATATTAAAACATTTTTACAAAAAAATATATTTAAATCAAATTAATAAAAAAACTGTGCTTGCACATCCTGTGGGGCGCACAGTCTGCGGCGCACATCCTGCTGCCGACATTAACAAAAATAATATTAAAAGCAAATCACAATTATTTTTTTTTTAAATCAAATTAATAAAAAAACTGTGCTTGTACATCCTGTGGGGCGCAAATTATGTGGGGCGCACATCCTGCGGCGCACATAAATAAAAATAATATTAAAAAATTAAAAAAAAAAAAATATTAAAATCAAATCAATAAAAAATCTGTGCTTGCACATTCTGTGAGGCGCAAATTATGTGGGGCGCACATCCTGCGGCGCAAATCCTGCTGCGCACATGAATACAAATAATATTAAAACATTTTTACAATTTCTTTTTTTTTAAATAAAATTAATAAAAAAACTGTGCTTGCACATCCTTTGGGGCGCAAATTCTGTGGGGCGCACATCCTGCGGCGCACATCCTGCTGCGCACATAAATAAATATAATATTAAAACATTTTTACAAAAAAAAATATTTAAATCAAATTATTAAAAAAACTGTGCTTGAACATCCTGTGGGGCGCAAATTATGTGGGGCGTACATCCAGCTGCGCATATTAATAAAAATAATATTAAAAACAATTTACAATTTTTTTTTTTTAAATCAAATTAATAAAAAAACTGTGCTTGCACATCCTGTGGGGCGCAACTTCTGTGGGGCGCACATCCTGCGGCGCACATCCTGCTGCGCACATAAATAAAAATAATATTAAAAACAAATTACAATTTTTTTTTTTTAAATAAAATTAATAAAAAAACTGTGCTTGCACATCCTGTGGGGCGCAAATTCTGTGGGGCGCACATCCAGCTGCGCACATTAATAAAAATAATATTAAACACAATTTACAATTTTTTCTTTTTTAAATCAAATTAATAAAAAAACTGTGCTTGCACATCCTGTGGGGCGCAAATTATGTGGGGCGCACATCCTGCAGTGCACATCCAGCTGCGCACATTAATAAAAATAATATTAAAACATTTTTACAAAAAAAAATATTTAAATCAAATTAATAAAAAAACTGTGCTTGCACATCCTGTGGGGCGCAAATTCTGTGGGGCGCACATCCTGCGGCGCACATCCTGCTGCGCACATGAATAAAAATAATATTAAAAACAATTTACATTTTTTTTTTTTAAATCAAATTAATAAAAAAACTGTGCTTGCACATCCTGTGGGGCGCAAATTCTGTGGGGCCCACTTCCTGTGGCGCACATCCAGCTGCGCACATGAATAAAAATAATACTAAAAACAATTTACAATTTTTTTTTTTTTAAATCAAATTAATAAAAAAACTGTGCTTGCACATCCTGTGGCGCGCAAATTCTGTGGGGCGCACATACTGCGGCGCACATCCTGCTGCGCACATGAATAAAAATAATATTAAAACATTTTTACAAAAAAAAATATTTAAATCAAGTTATTAAAAAAACTGTGCTTGCACATCCTGTGGGGCGCAAATTCTGTGGGGCGCACATCCTGCGGCGCACATCCTGCTGCGCACATAAATAAAAATAATATTAAAAACAAATTACAATTTTTTTTTTAAAATCAAATTATTAAAAAAAAAATGTGCTTGCACATCCTGTGGGGCGCAAATTATGTGGGGCGCACATCCTGCTGCGCACATAGATAAAAATAAGATTAAAAAAAACTTACAATTTAAAAAAAAAATCAAATTAATAAAAAAACTGTGCTTGCACATTCTGTGGGGCGCACATCCTGCGGTGCACATCCAGCTGCGCACATAAATAAAAATAATATTAAAACATTTTTACAAAAAAAAATATTTAAATCAAGTTATTAAAAAAACTGTCGTTGCACATCCTGTGGGGCGCAAATTCTGTGGGGCGCACATCCTGCGGCGCACATCCTGCTGCGCACATAAATAAAAATAATATTAAAAACAAATTACAATTTTTTTTTTTAAATCAAATTAATAAAAAAACTGTGCTTGCACATCCTGTGGGGCGCAAATTATGTGGGGCGCACATCCTGCTGCGCACATAGATAAAAATGAGATTAAAAAAAACTTACAATTTAAAAAAAAAATCAAATTAATAAAAAAACTGTGCTTGCACATTCTGTGGGGCGCAAATTCTGTGGGCCGCAAATCCTGCGGCACACATCCTGCTGCGCACATAAATAAAAATAATATTAAAACATTTTTACAAAAAAAAATATTTAAATCAAATTAATAAAAAAATGTGCTTGCACATCCTGTGGGGCGCAAATTATGTGGGGTGCACATCCTGCAGCGCACATCCTGCTGCGCACATAAATAAAAATAATATTAAAAACAAATTACAATTTTTTTTTTTTAAATCAAATTAATAAAAAAACTGTGATTGCACATCCTGTGGGGCGCAAATTCTGTGGGGCGCACATCCTGCGGCGCACATCCTGCTGCGCACATAAATAAAAATAATATAAAAACATTTTTACAAAAAAAATATTTAAATCAAATTAATAAAAAAACTGTGCTTGCACATCCTGTGGGGCGCACATCCTGCGGCGCACATCCTGCGGCGCACATTAATAAAAATAATATTAAAAACAATTTACAATTTTTTTTTTAAATCAAATTAACAAAAAAACTGTCCTTGCACATCCTGCGGCGCACATCCTGCTGCCCACATTAACAAAAATAATATTAAAACATTTTTACAAAAAAATATATTTAAATCAAATTAATAAAAAAACTGTGCTTGCACATCCTGTGGGGCGCACATTCTGCGGCGCACATCCTGCTGCCCACATTAACAAAAATAATATTAAAACATTTTTACAAAAAAATATATTTAAATCAAATTAATAAAAAAACTGTGCTTGCACATTCTGCGGCGCACATCCGGCTGCCCACATTAACAAAAATAATATTAAAACATTTTTACAAAAAAATATATTTAAATCAAATTAATAAAAAAACTGTCCTTGCAAATCCAGTGGGGCGCAAATTCTGTGGGGCGCACATCCTGCGGCGCACATCCTGCTGCGCACATAAATAAAAATAATATTAAAACATTTTTACAAAAAAAATATTTAAATCAAATTAATAAAAAAACTGTGCTTGCACATCCTGTGGGGCGCAAATTCTGTGCGGCGCACATCCAGCTGCGCACATTAATAAAAATAATATTAAAAACAATTTACAATTTTTTTTTTTTAAATCAAATTAATAAAAAAACTGTGCTTGAACATCCTGTGGGGCGCAAATTCTGTGGGGCGCACATCCTGCGGCGCACATCCTGCTGCGCACATGAATAAAAATAATGTTAAAACATTTTTACAAAAAAAAATATTTAAATATAACTAATAAAAAAACTGTGCTTGCACATCCTGTGGGGCGCAAATTCTGTGGGCCGCAAATCCTGCGGCGCACATCCTGCTGCGCACATAAATAAAAATAATATTAAAAACAAATTACAATTTTTTTTTTAAATCAAATTAATAAAAAACTGTGGTTGCACATCCTGTGGGGCGCAAATTATGTGGGGCGCACAGACTGCGGCGCACATCCTGCTGCGCACATAAATAAAAATAATATTAAAACATTTTTACAAAAAAAAATATTTGAATCAAATTAATAAAAAAACTGTGCTTGCACATCCTGTGGGGCGCAAATTATGTGGGGCGCACATCATGCGGCGCACATCCTGCTGCGCACATAAATAAAAATAATATTAAAAACTAATTACAATTTTTTTTTTTTAAATCAAATTAATAAAAAAACTGTCCTTGCACATCCTGTGGGGCGCAAATTCTGTGGGGCGCACATAAATAAAAATAATATTAAAACATTTTTACAGAAAAAAATATTTAAATATAACTAATAAAAAACCTTGCTTGCACATCCTGTGGGGCGCAAATTATGTGGGGCGCACATCCTGCGGCGCACATCCTGCTGCGCACATAAATACAAATAATATTAAAAACAAATTACATTTTTTTTTTTTTAAATCAAATTAATAAAAAAACTGTGCTTGCACATCCTGTGGGGCGCAAATTCTGTGGGGCGCACATCCTGCGGCGCACATCCTGCTGCGCACATAAATACAAATAATATTAAAAACAAATTACATTTTTTTTTTTTTAAATCAAATTAATAAAAAAACTGTGCTTGCACATCCTGTGGGGCGCAAATTCTGTGGGGTGCACATCCTGCTGCGCACATGAATAACAATGAAATTAAAAAAAATGTACAATTTTTTTTTTTTAAATCAAATTAATAAAAAAACTGTCCTTGCAAATCCAGTGGGGCGCAAATTCTGTGGGGCGCACATCCTGCGGCGCACATCCTGCTGCGCACATAAATAAAAATAATATTAAAACATTTTTACAAAAAAAATATTTAAATCAAATTAATAAAAAAACTGTGCTTGCACATCCTGTGGGGCGCAAATTCTGTGCGGCGCACATCCAGCTGCGCACATTAATAAAAATAATATTAAAAACAATTTACAATTTTTTTTTTTAAATCAAATTAATAAAAAAACTGTGCTTGCACATCCTGTGGGGCGCAAATTCTGTGGGGCGCACATCCTGCGGCGCACATCCTGCTGCGCACATAAATAAAAATAACATTAAAACATTTTTACAAAAAAAAATATTTAAATCAAATTATTAAAAAAACTGTGCTTGAACATCCTGTGGGGCGCAAATTCTGTGGGGCGCACATCCTGCGGCGCACATCCTGCTGCGCACATGAATAAAAATAATGTTAAAACATTTTTACAAAAAAAAATATTTAAATATAACTAATAAAAAAACTGTGCTTGCACATCCTGTGGGGCGCAAATTCTGTGGGCCGCAAATCCTGCGGCGCACATCCTGCTGCGCACATAAATAAAAATAATATTAAAAACAAATTACAATTTTTTTTTTAAATCAAATTAATAAAAAAACTGTCCTTGCACATCCTGTGGGGCGCACATTATGTGGGGCGCACATCCTGCAGTGCACATCCTGCTGCGCACATGAATAAAGATAATATTAAAACATTTTTACAAAAAAAAAATATTTAAATCAAATTAATAAAAAAATGTGCTTGCACATCCTGTGGGGCGCAAATTCTGTGGGGCGCACATCCTGCAGCGCACATCCTGCTGCGCACATAAATAAAAATAATATTAAAAACAAATTACAATTTTTTTTTTTAAATCAAATTAATAAAAAAACTGTGCTTGCACATCCTGTGGGGCGCAAATTATGTGGGGCGCACATCCTGCTGCGCACATAAATAAAAATAATATTGAAACAAATTTACAATTTTTTTTTTTTAAATCAAATTAATAAAAAAACTGTGCTTGCTCATCCTGTGGGGCGCAAATTATGTGGGACGCACATCATGCGGCGCACATCCTGCTGTGCACATGAATAAAAATAATATTAAAACATTTTTACAAAAAAAAATATTTAAATCAAATTAATAAAAAAACTGTTTGCACATCCTGTGGGGCGCAAATTCTGTGGGGCGCACATCCTGCGGCGCACATCCTGCTGCGCACATAAATAAAAATAATATTAAAACATTTTTACAAAAAAAAATATTTAAATATAACTAATAAAAAAAATGTGCTTGCACATCCTGTGGGGCGCAAATTATGTGGGGCGCACATCCTGCTGCGCACATAAATAAAAATAATATTAAAACATTTTTACAAAAAAATATATTAAAATCAAATTAATAAAAAAACTGTGCTTGCACATCCTGTGGGGCACAAATTCTGTGGGGCGCATATCCTGCTGCGCACATGAATAAAAATGAAATTAAAAAAAATTTACAATTTTTTTTTTTTTAAATCAAATTAATAAAAAAAATGTGCTTGCACATCCTGTGGGGCGCACATTATGTGGGGCGCACATCCTGCTGCGCACATGAATAAAAATGAAATTAAAAATAATTTACAATTTTTTTTTTTTTAAATCAAATTAATAAAAAAAATGTGCTTGCACATCCTGTGGGGCGCACATTATGTGGGGCGCACATCCTGCGGCGCACATCCTGCTGCGCACATAAATAAAAATAATGTTAAAACATTTTTACAAAAAAAAATATTTAAATCAAATTAATAAAAAAACTGTGCTTGCACATCCTGTGGGGCGCAAATTCTGTGGGGCGCACATCTTGCCGCGCACATGAATAAAAATGAAATTAAAAAAAATTTACAATTTTTTTTTTTTAAATCAAATTAATAAAAAAAATGTGCTTGCACATCCTGTGGGGCGCACATCCTGCGGCGCACATCCTGCTGCGCACATCCTGCTGCGCAAATCCTGCGGCGCACATCCTGCTGCGCATATAAATAAAAATAATGTTAAAACATTTTTACAAAAAAAAAATATTTAAATCAAATTAATAAAAAAACTGTGCTTGCACATCCTGTGGGGCGCACATCCTGCTGCGCACATAAATAAAAATAATATTAAAACATTTTTACAAAAAAATATTTTGAAATCAAATTAATAAAAAAACTGTGCTTGCACATTCTGTGGGGCGCAAATTCTGTGGGGCGCAAATCATGCGGCGCACATCCTGCTGCGCATATAAATAAAAATAATGTTAAAACATTTTAAAAAAAAGAATATTTAAATCAAATTAATAAAAAAACTGTAGTTGCACATCCTGTGGGGCGCAAATTCTGTGGGGCGCACATCCTGCGGCGCACATCCTGCTGCGCACATAAATAAAAATAATATTAAAAACAAATTACAATTTTTTTTTTAAAAACCAAATTAATAAAAAAACTGTCCTTGCACATCCTGTGGGGCGCAAATTCTGTGGGGCGCACATCCTGCGGCGCACTTCCTGCTGCGCACATAAATAAAAATAATATTAAAAACAAATTACAATTTCTTTTTTTAAATCAAATTAATAAAAAAACTGTGCTTGCACATCCTGTGGGGCGCAAATTCTGTGGGATGCACATCCTGCGGCGCATATCCTGCTGCGCACATAAATAAAAATAATATTAAAACATTTTTACAAAAAAAAATATTTAAATCAAATTAATAAAAAAACTGTGCTAGCACATCCTGTGGGGCGCAAATTCTGTGGGGCGCACATCCTGCTGCGCACATAAATAAAAATAATATTAAAACATTTTTACATAAAAATATATTAAAATCAAATTAATAAAAAAACTGTGCTTGCACATTCTGTGGGGCGCAAATTCTGTGGGGCACACATCCTGCGGCGCACATCCTGCTGCGCATATAAATAAAAATAATGTTAAAACATTTAAAAAAAAGAATATTTAAATCAAATTAATAAAAAAACTGTGCTTGCACATCTTGTGGGGCGCAAATTCTGTGGGGCGCACATCCTGCTGCGCACATGAATAAAAATAATATTAAAACATTTTTACAAAAAAATATATAAAAATCAAATTAATAAAAAAACTGTGCTTGCACATTCTGTGGGGCGCAAATTCTGTGGGGCGCACATCCTGCAGCACACATCCTGCTGCGCATATAAATAAAAATAATATTAAAAACAAATTACATTTTTTTTTTTTAAATCAAATTAATAAAAAAACTGTCCTTGCACATCCTGTGGGGCGCTCATCCTGCGGCGCACATCCTGCTGCGCACATGAATAAAAATAATATTAAAAACAAATTACAATTTTTTTTTTTTAAATCAAATTAATAAAAAAACTGTCCTTGCACATCCTGTGGGGCGCAAATTCTGTGGGGCGCACATCCTGCGGCGCAAATCCTGCTGCGCACATGAATAAAAATAATATTAAAACATTTTTACAAAAAAAAATATTTAAATCAAATTAATAAAAAAACTGTCCTTGCACATCCTGTGGGGCGCAAATTCTGTGCGGCGCACATCCAGCTGCGCACATTAATAAAAATAATATTAAAAACAATTTACAATTTTTTTTTTTTTAAATCAAATTAATAAAAAAACTGTGCTTGCACATCCTGTGGGGCGCAAATTCTGTGGGGCGCACATCCTGCGGCGCACATCCTGTTGCGCACATAAATAAAAATAATATTAAAAACAATTTACAATTTTTTTTTTTTAAATCAAATTAATAAAAAAACTGTGCTTGCACATCCTGTGGGGCGCACATCCTGCGGCGCACATCCTGCTGCGCACATCCTGTGGGGCGCACATCCTGCGGCGCACATCCTGCTGCGCACATAAATAAAAATAATATTAAAACATTTTTACAAAAAAAATATTTAAATCAAATTAATAAAAAAACTGTGCTTGCACATCCTGTGGGGCGCAAATTCTGTGGGGCGCACATCCTGCGTCGCACATCCTGCTGCGCACATAAATAAAAATAATATTAAAACATTTTTACAAAAAAAATATTTAAATCAAATTAATAAAAAAACTGTGCTTGCACATCCTGTGGGGCGCAAATTCTGTGGGGCGCACATCCTGCTGCGCACATAAATAAAAATAATATTAAAACATTTTTACAAAAAAAATATTTAAATCAAATTAATAAAAAAACTGTGCTTGCACATCCTGTGGGGCGCAAATTCTGTGGGGCGCACATCCTGCGGCGCACATCCTGCTGCGCACATAAATAAAAATAATATTAAAAACAATTTACAATTTTTTTTTTAAATCAAATTAATAAAAAAACTGTCCTTGCACATCCCGTGGAGCGCAAATTTTGTGGGGCGCACATCCTGCGGCGCAAATCCTGCTGCGCACATGAATAAAAATAATATTAACACATTTTTACAAAAAAAAATATATTAATCAAATTAATAAAAAAACTGTGCTTGCACATCCTGTGGGGCGCAAATTATGTGGGGCGCACATCCTGCGGCACACATCCTGCTGCGCACATGACTAAAAATAATATTAAAACATTTTTACAAAAAAAAATATTTAAATCAAATTAATAAAAAAACTGTGCTTGCACATCCTGTGGGGCGCAAATTCTGTGGGGCGCACATCCTGCGGCGCACATCCTGCTGCGCACATAAATAAAAATAATATTAAAATTTTTTTTAAAAAAAAATATTTAAATCAAATTAATAAAAAAACTGTGCTTGCACATCCTGTGGGGCGCAAATTCTGTCGGGCGCACATCCTTCTGCGCACATAAATAAAAATAATATTAAAAACAAATTACAATTTTTTTTTAAAAATCAAATTAATAAAAAAACTGTCCTTGCACATCCTGTGGGGCGCAAATTCTGTGGGGCGCACATCCTGCGGCGCACACCCTGCTGCGCACATAAATAAAAATAATATTAAAACATTTTTACAAAAAAAAATATTTAAATCAAATTAATAAAAAAACTGTGCTTGCACATCCTGTGGGGCGCAAATTCTGTGGGGCGCACATCCTGCGGCGCACATCCTGCTGCGCACATAAATAAAAATAATATTAAAAACAAATTACAATTTTTTTTTTTAAATCAAATTAATAAAAAAACTGTCCTTGCACATCCTGCGGCGCACATCCTGCTGCGCACATGAATAAAAATAATAGTAAAACATTTTTACAAAAAAAAATATTTAAATCAAATTAATAAAAAAACTGTCCTTGCACATCCTGTGGGCGAAAATTCTGTGGGGCGCACATCCTGCGGCGCAAATCCTGCTGCGCACATGAATAAAAATAATATTAAAACATTTTTACAAAAAAAATTATTTAAATCAAATTAATAAAAAAACTGTGCTTGCACATCCTGTGGGGCGCACATCCTGCGGCGCACATCCTGCTGCGCACATAAATAAAAATAATATTAAAAACAATTTACAATTTTTTTTTTTAAATCAAATTAATAAACAAACTGTGCTTGCACATCCTGTGGGGCGCAAATTCTGTGGGGCGCACATCCTGCGGCGCACACCCTGCTGCGCACATAAATAAAAATAATATTAAAACATTTTTACAAAAAAAATATTTAAATCAAATTAATAAAAAAACTGTCCTTGCACATCCTGTGGGGCGCAAATTCTGTCGGGCACACATCCTGCTGCGCACATAAATAAAAATAATATTAAAACATTTTTACAAAAAAAAATATTTTAATCAAATTAATAAAAAAACTGTGCTTGCACATCCTGTGGGGCGCAAATTCTGTGGGGCGCACATCCTGCGGCGCACATCCAGCTGCGCACATTATTACAAATAATATTAAAACATTTTTACAAAAAAAACATATTTAAATCAAATTAATAAAAAAACTGTGCTTGCACATCCTGTGGGGCGCAAATTCTGTTGGGTGCACATCCTGCGGCGCACATCCTGCTGCGCACATAAATAAAAATAATATTAAAAACACATTACAATTTTTTTTTTTAAATCAAATTAATAAAAAAACTGTCCTTGCACATCCTGTGGGGCGCAAATTATGTGGGGCGCACATCCTGCGGCGCAAATCCTGCTGCGCACATGAATAAAAATAATATTAACACATTTTTACAAAAAAAATATTTAAATCAAATTAATAAAAAAACTGTGCTTGCACATCCTGTGGGGCGCAAATTCTGTGGGGCGCACATCCTGCGGCGCAAATCCTGCTGCGCACATGAATAAAAATAATATTAACACATTTTTACAAAAAAAAATATATTAATCAAATTAATAAAAAAACTGTGCTTGCACATCCTCTGGGGCGCAAATTATGTGGGGCGCACATCCTGCGGCACACATCCTGCTGCGCACATGACTAAAAATAATATTAAAACATTTTTACAAAAAAAAATATTTAAATCAAATTAATAAAAAAACTGTGCTTGCACATCCTGTGGGGCGCAAATTCTGTGGGGCGCACATCCTGCGGCGCACATCCTGCTGCGCACATAAATAAAAATAATATTAAAATTTTTTTTAAAAAAAAATATTTAAATCAAATTAATAAAAAAACTGTGCTTGCACATCCTGTGGGGCGCAAATTCTGTGGGGCGCACATCCTGCGGCGCACACCCTGCTGCGCACATAAATAAAAATAATATTAAAACATTTTTACAAAAAAAAATATTTAAATCAAATTAATAAAAAAACTGTGCTTGCACATCCTGTGGGGCGCAAATTCTGTGGGGCGCACATCCTGCGGCGCACATCCTGCTGCGCACATAAATAAAAATAATATTAAAAACAATTTACAATTTTTTTTTTTTAAATCAAATAAATAAAAAAACTGTGCTTACACATCCTGTGGGGCGCAAATTCTGTGGGGTGCACATCCTGCGGCACACATCCTGCTGCGCACATAAATAAAAATAATATTAAAACATTTTTACAAAAAAAATATTTAAATCAAATTAATAAAAAAACTGTCCTTGCACATCCTGTGGGGCGCAAATTCTGTGGGGCGCACATCCTGCGGCGCACATCCTGCTGCGCACATAAATAAAAATAATATTAAAATTTTTTAAAAAAAAAAATATTTAAATCAAATTAATAAAAAAACTGTGCTTGCACATCCTGTGGGGCGCAAATTCTGTCGGGCGCACATCCTTCTGCGCACATAAATAAAAATAATATTAAAAACAAATTACAATTTTTTTTTAAAAATCAAATTAATAAAAAAACTGTCCTTGCACATCCTGTGGGGCGCAAATTCTGTGGGGCGCACATCCTGCGGCGCACACCCTGCTGCGCACATAAATAAAAATAATATTAAAACATTTTTACAAAAAAAAATATTTAAATCAAATTAATAAAAAAACTGTGCTTGCACATCCTGTGGGGCGCAAATTCTGTGGGGCGCACATCCTGCGGCGCACATCCTGCTGCGCACATAAATAAAAATAATATTAAAAACAAATTACAATTTTTTTTTTTAAATCAAATTAATAAAAAAACTGTCCTTGCACATCCTGTGGGGCGCAAATTCTGTGGGGCGCACATGAATAAAAATAATATTAAAACATTTTTACAAAAAAAAAAATTTAAATATAAGTAATAAAAAAACTGTGCTTGCACATCCTGTGGGGCGCAAATTATGTGGGGAGCACATCCTGCAGCGCACATCCTGCTGCGCAAATAAATACAAATAAAATTAAAAAAAATTTACAATTTTTTTTTTTTTAAATCAAATTAATAAAAAAAATGTGCTTGCACATCCTGTGGGGCGCAAATTATGTGGGGCGCACATCCTGCGGCGCACATCCTGCTGTGCACATGAATAAAAATAATATTAAAACATTTTTACAAAAAAAAATATTTAAATCAAATTAATAAAAAAACTGTGCTTGCACATCCTGTGGGGCGCAAATTCTGTGGGGCGCACATCCTGCGGCGCACATCCTGCTGCGCACATAAATAAAAATAATATTAAAAACAATTTACAATTTTTTTGTTTTTAAATCAAATTAATAAACAAGCTGTGCTTGCACATCCTGTGGGGCGCACATCCTGCTGCGCACATAAATAAAAATAATATTAAAAACAAATTACAATTTTTTTTTTAAATCAAATTAATAAAAAAACTGTCCTTGCACATCCTGCGGCGCACATCCTGCTGCGCACATGAATAAAAATAATAGTAAAACATTTTTACAAAAAAAAATATTTAAATCAAATTAATAAAAAAACTGTCCTTGCACATCCTGTTGGCGAAAATTCTGTGGGGCGCACATCCTGCGGCGCAAATCCTGCTGCGCACATGAATAAAAATAATATTAAAACATTTTTACAAAAAAAATTATTTAAATCAAATTAATAAAAAAACTGTGCTTGCACATCCTGTGGGGCGCACATCCTGCGGCGCACATCCTGCTGCGCACATAAATAAAAATAATATTAAAAACAATTTACAATTTTTTTTTTTAAATCAAATTAATAAACAAACTGTGCTTGCACATCCTGTGGGGCGCAAATTCTGTGGGGCGCACATCCTGCGGCGCACACCCTGCTGCGCACATAAATAAAAATAATATTAAAACATTTTTACAAAAAAAATATTTAAATCAAATTAATAAAAAAACTGTCCTTGCACATCCTGTGGGGCGCAAATTCTGTCGGGCGCACATCCTGCTGCGCACATAAATAAAAATAATATTAAAACATTTTTACAAAAAAAAATATTTTAATCAAATTAATAAAAAAACTGTGCTTGCACATCCTGTGGGGCGCAAATTCTGTGGGGCGCACA
Source organism: Pleuronectes platessa (assembly GCF_947347685.1). Lineage (NCBI taxonomy): Eukaryota > Metazoa > Chordata > Actinopteri > Pleuronectiformes > Pleuronectidae > Pleuronectes > Pleuronectes platessa. The sequence goes on along the minus strand of NC_070627.1, from coordinate 31,880,672 downwards.
TCCTGCGGCGCACATCCAGCTGCGCACATTATTACAAATAATATTAAAACATTTTTACAAAAAAAACATATTTAAATCAAATTAATAAAAAAACTGTGCTTGCACATCCTGTGGGGCGCAAATTCTGTTGGGTGCACATCCTGCGGCGCACATCCTGCTGCGCACATAAATAAAAATAATATTAAAAACACATTACAATTTTTTTTTTTAAATCAAATTAATAAAAAAACTGTCCTTGCACATCCTGTGGGGCGCAAATTCTGTGGGGCGCACATCCTGCGGCGCAAATCCTGCTGCGCACATGAATAAAAATAATATTAACACATTTTTACAAAAAAAAATATATTAATCAAATTAATAAAAAAACTGTGCTTGCACATCCTCTGGGGCGCAAATTATGTGGGGCGCACATCCTGCGGCACACATCCTGCTGCGCACATGACTAAAAATAATATTAAAACATTTTTACAAAAAAAAATATTTAAATCAAATTAATAAAAAAACTGTGCTTGCACATCCTGTGGGGCGCAAATTCTGTGGGGCGCACATCCTGCGGCGCACATCCTGCTGCGCACATAAATAAAAATAATATTAAAATTTTTTTTAAAAAAAAATATTTAAATCAAATTAATAAAAAAACTGTGCTTGCACATCCTGTGGGGCGCAAATTCTGTGGGGCGCACATCCTGCGGCGCACACCCTGCTGCGCACATAAATAAAAATAATATTAAAACATTTTTACAAAAAAAAATATTTAAATCAAATTAATAAAAAAACTGTGCTTGCACATCCTGTGGGGCGCAAATTCTGTGGGGCGCACATCCTGCGGCGCACATCCTGCTGCGCACATAAATAAAAATAATATTAAAAACAATTTACAATTTTTTTTTTTTAAATCAAATAAATAAAAAAACTGTGCTTACACATCCTGTGGGGCGCAAATTCTGTGGGGTGCACATCCTGCGGCACACATCCTGCTGCGCACATAAATAAAAATAATATTAAAACATTTTTACAAAAAAAATATTTAAATCAAATTAATAAAAAAACTGTCCTTGCACATCCTGTGGGGCGCAAATTCTGTGGGGCGCACATCCTGCGGCGCACATCCTGCTGCGCACATAAATAAAAATAATATTAAAATTTAAAAAAAAAAAAAATATTTAAATCAAATTAATAAAAAAACTGTGCTTGCACATCCTGTGGGGCGCAAATTCTGTCGGGCGCACATCCTTCTGCGCACATAAATAAAAATAATATTAAAAACAAATTACAATTTTTTTTTAAAAATCAAATTAATAAAAAAACTGTCCTTGCACATCCTGTGGGGCGCAAATTCTGTGGGGCGCACATCCTGCGGCGCACACCCTGCTGCGCACATAAATAAAAATAATATTAAAACATTTTTACAAAAAAAAATATTTAAATCAAATTAATAAAAAAACTGTGCTTGCACATCCTGTGGGGCGCAAATTCTGTGGGGCGCACATCCTGCGGCGCACATCCTGCTGCGCACATAAATAAAAATAATATTAAAAACAAATTACAATTTTTTTTTTTAAATCAAATTAATAAAAAAACTGTCCTTGCACATCCTGTGGGGCGCAAATTCTGTGGGGCGCACATGAATAAAAATAATATTAAAACATTTTTACAAAAAAAAAAATTTAAATATAAGTAATAAAAAAACTGTGCTTGCACATCCTGTGGGGCGCAAATTATGTGGGGCGCACATCCTGCAGCGCACATCCTGCTGCGCAAATAAATACAAATAAAATTAAAAAAAATTTACAATTTTTTTTTTTTTAAATCAAATTAATAAAAAAAATGTGCTTGCACATCCTTTGGGGCGCAAATTATGTGGGGCGCACATCCTGCGGCGCACATCCTGCTGTGCACATGAATAAAAATAATATTAAAACATTTTTACAAAAAAAAATATTTAAATCAAATTAATAAAAAAACTGTGCTTGCACATCCTGTGGGGCGCAAATTCTGTGGGGCGCACATCCTGCGGCGCACATCCTGCTGCGCACATAAATAAAAATAATATTAAAAACAATTTACAATTTTTTTGTTTTTAAATCAAATTAATAAACAAGCTGTGCTTGCACATCCTGTGGGGCGCACATCCTGCTGCGCACATAAATAAAAATAATATTAAAAACAAATTACAATTTTTTTTTTAAATCAAATTAATAAAAAAACTGTCCTTGCACATCCTGCGGCGCACATCCTGCTGCGCACATGAATAAAAATAATAGTAAAACATTTTTACAAAAAAAAATATTTAAATCAAATTAATAAAAAAACTGTCCTTGCACATCCTGTGGGCGAAAATTCTGTGGGGCGCACATCCTGCGGCGCAAATCCTGCTGCGCACATGAATAAAAATAATATTAAAACATTTTTACAAAAAAAATTATTTAAATCAAATTAATAAAAAAACTGTGCTTGCACATCCTGTGGGGCGCACATCCTGCGGCGCACATCCTGCTGCGCACATAAATAAAAATAATATTAAAAACAATTTACAATTTTTTTTTTTAAATCAAATTAATAAACAAACTGTGCTTGCACATCCTGTGGGGCGCAAATTCTGTGGGGCGCACATCCTGCGGCGCACACCCTGCTGCGCACATAAATAAAAATAATATTAAAACATTTTTACAAAAAAAATATTTAAATCAAATTAATAAAAAAACTGTCCTTGCACATCCTGTGGGGCGCAAATTCTGTCGGGCGCACATCCTGCTGCGCACATAAATAAAAATAATATTAAAACATTTTTACAAAAAAAAATATTTTAATCAAATTAATAAAAAAACTGTGCTTGCACATCCTGTGGGGCGCAAATTCTGTGGGGCGCACATCCTGCGGCGCACATCCAGCTGCGCACATTATTACAAATAATATTAAAACATTTTTACAAAAAAAACATATTTAAATCAAATTAATAAAAAAACTGTGCTTGCACATCCTGTGGGGCGCAAATTCTGTTGGGTGCACATCCTGCGGCGCACATCCTGCTGCGCACATAAATAAAAATAATATTAAAAACACATTACAATTTTTTTTTTTAAATCAAATTAATAAAAAAACTGTCCTTGCACATCCTGTGGGGCGCAAATTATGTGGGGCGCACATCCTGCGGCGCAAATCCTGCTGCGCACATGAATAAAAATAATATTAACACATTTTTACAAAAAAAATATTTAAATCAAATTAATAAAAAAACTGTGCTTGCACATCCTGTGGGGCGCAAATTCTGTGGGGCGCACATCCTGCTGCGCACATAAATAAAAATAATATTAAAACATTTTTACAAAAAAAATATTTAAATCAAATTAATAAAAAAACTGTGCTTGCACATCCTGTGGGGCGCAAATTCTGTGGGGCGCACATCCTGCGGCGCACATCCTGCTGCGCACATAAATAAAAATAATATTAAAAACAATTTACAATTTTTTTTTTAAATCAAATTAATAAAAAAACTGTCCTTGCACATCCCGTGGAGCGCAAATTTTGTGGGGCGCACATCCTGCGGCGCAAATCCTGCTGCGCACATGAATAAAAATAATATTAACACATTTTTACAAAAAAAAATATATTAATCAAATTAATAAAAAAACTGTGCTTGCACATCCTGTGGGGCGCAAATTATGTGGGGCGCACATCCTGCGGCACACATCCTGCTGCGCACATGACTAAAAATAATATTAAAACATTTTTACAAAAAAAAATATTTAAATCAAATTAATAAAAAAACTGTGCTTGCACATCCTGTGGGGCGCAAATTCTGTGGGGCGCACATCCTGCGGCGCACATCCTGCTGCGCACATAAATAAAAATAATATTAAAATTTTTTTTAAAAAAAAATATTTAAATCAAATTAATAAAAAAACTGTGCTTGCACATCCTGTGGGGCGCAAATTCTGTGGGGCGCACATCCTGCGGCGCACACCCTGCTGCGCACATAAATAAAAATAATATTAAAACATTTTTACAAAAAAAAATATTTAAATCAAATTAATAAAAAAACTGTGCTTGCACATCCTGTGGGGCGCAAATTCTGTGGGGCGCACATCCTGCGGCGCACATCCTGCTGCGCACATAAATAAAAATAATATTAAAAACAATTTACAATTTTTTTTTTTTAAATCAAATAAATAAAAAAACTGTGCTTACACATCCTGTGGGGCGCAAATTCTGTGGGGTGCACATCCTGCGGCACACATCCTGCTGCGCACATAAATAAAAATAATATTAAAACATTTTTACAAAAAAAATATTTAAATCAAATTAATAAAAAAACTGTCCTTGCACATCCTGTGGGGCGCAAATTCTGTGGGGCGCACATCCTGCGGCGCACATCCTGCTGCGCAAATAAATAAAAATAATATTAAAATTTTTAAAAAAAAAAAATATTTAAATCAAATTAATAAAAAAACTGTGCTTGCACATCCTGTGGGGCGCAAATTCTGTCGGGCGCACATCCTTCTGCGCACATAAATAAAAATAATATTAAAAACAAATTACAATTTTTTTTTAAAAATCAAATTAATAAAAAAACTGTCCTTGCACATCCTGTGGGGCGCAAATTCTGTGGGGCGCACATCCTGCGGCGCACACCCTGCTGCGCACATAAATAAAAATAATATTAAAACATTTTTACAAAAAAAAATATTTAAATCAAATTAATAAAAAAACTGTGCTTGCACATCCTGTGGGGCGCAAATTCTGTGGGGCGCACATCCTGCGGCGCACATCCTGCTGCGCACATAAATAAAAATAATATTAAAAACAAATTACAATTTTTTTTTTTAAATCAAATTAATAAAAAAACTGTCCTTGCACATCCTGTGGGGCGCAAATTCTGTGGGGCGCACATGAATAAAAATAATATTAAAACATTTTTACAAAAAAAAAAATTTAAATATAACTAATAAAAAAACTGTGCTTGCACATCCTGTGGGGCGCAAATTATGTGGGGCGCACATCCTGCGGCGCACATCCTGCTGCGCACATAAATAAAAATAATATTAAAACATTTTTACAAAAAAAAATATTTAAATCAAATTAATAAAAAAACTGTGCTTGCACATCCTGTGGGGCGCAAATTATGTGGGGCGCACATCCTGCGGCGCACATCCTGCTGCGCACATAAATAAAAATAATATTAAAAACAAATTACAATTTTTTTTTTAATCAAATTAATAAAAAAACTGTCCTTGCACATCCTGTGGGGCGCAAATTCTATGGGGCGCACATGAATAAAAATAATATTAAAACATTTTTACAAAAAAAAATATTTAAATCAAATTAATAAAAAAACTGTGCTTGCACATCCTGTGGGGCGCAAATTCTGTGGGGCGCACATCCTGCGGCGCACATCCTGCTGCGCACATAAATAAAAATAATATTAAAAACAATTTACAATTTTTTTGTTTTTAAATCAAATTAATAAACAAACTGTGCTTGCACATCCTGTGGGGCGCACATCCTGCTGCGCACATAAATAAAAATAATATTAAAAACAAATTACAATTTTTTTTTTAAATCAAATTAATAAAAAAACTGTCCTTGCACATCCTGCGGCGCACATCCTGCTGCGCACATGAATAAAAATAATAGTAAAACATTTTTACAAAAAAAAATATTTAAATCAAATTAATAAAAAAACTGTCCTTGCACATCCTGTGGGCGAAAATTCTGTGGGGCGCACATCCTGCGGCGCAAATCCTGCTGCGCACATGAATAAAAATAATATTAAAACATTTTTACAAAAAAAATTATTTAAATCAAATTAATAAAAAAACTGTGCTTGCACATCCTGTGGGGCGCACATCCTGCGGCGCACATCCTGCTGCGCACATAAATAAAAATAATATTAAAAACAATTTACAATTTTTTTTTTTAAATCAAATTAATAAACAAACTGTGCTTGCACATCCTGTGGGGCGCAAATTCTGTGGGGCGCACATCCTGCGGCGCACACCCTGCTGCGCACATAAATAAAAATAATATTAAAACATTTTTACAAAAAAAATATTTAAATCAAATTAATAAAAAAACTGTCCTTGCACATCCTGTGGGGCGCAAATTCTGTCGGGCGCACATCCTGCTGCGCACATAAATAAAAATAATATTAAAAACACATTACAATTTTTTTTTTTAAATCAAATTAATAAAAAAACTGTCCTTGCACATCCTGTGGGGCGCAAATTCTGTGGGGCGCACATCCTGCGGCGCACATCCTGCTGCGCACATAAATAAAAATAATATTAAAAACAAATTACAATTTTTTTTTTTAAATCAAATTAATAAAAAAACTGTCCTTGCACATCTTGTGGGGCGCAAATTATGTGGGGCGCACATCCTGCGGCGCACATCCTGCTGCGCACATAAATAAAAATAATATTAAAAACAATTTACAATTTTTTTTTTTTAAATCAAATTAATAAACAAACTGTGCTTGCACATCCTGTGGGGCGCAAATTCTGTGGGGCGCACATCCTGCGGCGCACATCCAGCTGCGCACATTAATACAAATAATATTAAAACATTTTTACAAAAAAAACATATTTAAATCAAATTAATAAAAAAACTGTGCTTGCACATCCTTTGGGGCGCAAATTCTGTGGGGCGCACATCCTGCGGCGCACATCCTGCTGCGCACATAAATAAAAATAATATTAAAAACATATTACAATTTTTTCTTTTAAATCAAATTAATAAAAAAACTGTCCTTGCACATCTTGTGGGGCGCAAATTATGTGGGGCGCACATCCTGCGGCGCACATCCTGCTGCGCACATAAATAAAAATAATATTAAAACATTTTTACAAAAAAAATATTTTAATCAAATTAATAAAAAAACTGTGCTTGCACATCCTGTGGAGCGCAAATTCTGTGGGGCGCACATCCTGCGGCGCACATCCTGCTGCGCACATAAATACATATAATATTAAAAACAAATTAAATTTTTTTTTTTAAATCAAATTAATAAAAAAACTGTGCTTGCACATCCTGTGGGGCGCAAATTCTGTGGAGCGCACATCCTGCAGCGCACATCCAGCTGCGCACATTAATACAAATATTATTAAAACATTTTTACAAAAAAAAATATTTAAATCAAATTAATAAAAAAACTGTGCTTGCACATGCTGTGGGGCGCACATCCTGCGGCGCACATCCTGCTGCGCACATGAATAAAATCATGTTAAAACATTTTTACAAAAAATATATTTAAATCAAATTAATAAAAAAACTGTGCTTGCACATCCTGTGGGGCGCAAATTCTGTGGGGCGCACATCCTGCGGCGCACATCCTGCTGCGCACATAAATAAAAATAATATTAAAAACAAATTACAATTTTTTTTTTTAAATCAAATTAATAAAAAAACTGTCCTTGCACATCCTGTGGGGCGCAAATTCTGTCGGGCGCACATCCTGTGGCGCACATCCTGCTGCGCACATAAATAAAAATAATATTAAAACATTTTTACAAAAAAAAATATTTTAATCCAATTAATGAAAAACCTGTGCTTGCACATCCTGTGGGGCTCAAATTCTGTGGGGCGCACATCCTGCGGCGCACATCCTGCTGCGCACATAAATACATATAATATTAAAAACAAATTAAAATTTTTTTTTTAAATCAAATTAATAAAAAAACTGTCCTTGCACATCCTGTGGGGCGCAAATTCTGTGGGGCGCACATCCTGCGGCGCAAATCCTGCTGCGCACATGAATAAAAATAATATTAAAACATTTTTACAAAAAAAATTATTTAAATCAAATTAATAAAAAAACTGTGCTTGCACATCCTGTGGGGCGCAAATTCTGTGGGGCGCACATCCTGTGGCGCACATCCTGCTGCGCACATAAATAAAAATAATATTAAAACATTTTTACAAAAAAAATATTTAAATATAACTAATAAAAAAACTGTGCTTGCACATCCTGTGGGGCGCAAATTATGTGGGGCGCACATCCTGCTGTGCAAATAAATAAAAATAAAATTAAAAAAAATTTACAATTTTTTCTTTTTAAATCAAATTAATAAAAAAAATGTGCTTGCACATCCTGTGGGGCGCAAATTATGTGGGGCGCACATCCTGCGGCGCACATCCTGCTGCGCACATAAATAAAAATAATATTAAAAACAAATTACAATTTTTTTTTTTAAATCAAATTAATAAAAAAACTGTCCTTGCACATCCTGTGGGGCGCACATCCTGCGGCGCACATCCTGCTGCGCACATAAATAAAAATAATATTAAAAACAATTTACAATTTTTTTTTTTAAATCAAATTAATAAACAAACTGTGCTTGCACATCCTGTGGGGCGCAAATTTTTTGGGGCGCACATCCTGCGGCGCACATAAATAAAAATAATATTAAAACATTTTTACAAAAAAAAATATTTAAATCAAATTAATAAAAAAACTGTGCTTGCACATCCTGTGGGGCGCAAATTCTGTGGGGCGCACATCCTGCGGCGCACATCCTGCTGCGCACATTAATACAAATAATATTAAAACATTTTTACAAAAAAAACATATTTAAATCAAATTAATAAAAAAACTGTGCTTGCACATCCTGTGGGGCGCAAATTCTGTGGGGCGCACATCCTGCGGCGCACATCCTGCTGCGCACATAAATAAAAATAATATTAAAAACATATTACAATTTTTTCTTTTAAATCAAATTAATAAAAAAACTGTCCTTGCACATCTTGTGGGGCGCAAATTATGTGGGGCGCACATCCTGCGGCGCACATCCTGCTGCGCACATAAATAAAAATAATATTAAAACATTTTTACAAAAAAAATATTTTAATCAAATTAATAAAAAAACTGTGCTTGCACATCCTGTGGAGCGCAAATTCTGTGGGGCGCACATCCTGCGGCGCACATCCTGCTGCGCACATAAATACATATAATATTAAAAACAAATTAAAATTTTTTTTTTAAATCAAATTAATAAAAAAACTGTGCTTGCACATCCTGTGGGGCGCAAATTCTGTGGAGCGCACATCCTGCAGCGCACATCCAGCTGCGCACATTAATACAAATATTATTAAAACATTTTTACAAAAAAAAATATTTAAATCAAATTAATAAAAAAACTGTGCTTGCACATGCTGTGGGGCGCACATCCTGCGGCGCACATCCTGCTGCGCACATGAATAAAATCATGTTAAAAAATTTTTACAAAAAATATATTTAAATCAAATTAATAAAAAAACTGTGCTTGCACATCCTGTGGGGCGCAAATTCTGTGGGGCGCACATCCTGCGGCGCACATCCTGCTGCGCACATAAATAAAAATAATATTAAAAACAAATTACAATTTTTTTTTTTAAATCAAATTAATAAAAAAACTGTCCTTGCACATCCTGTGGGGCGCAAATTCTGTCGGGCGCACATCCTGTGGCGCACATCCTGCTGCGCACATAAATAAAAATAATATTAAAACATTTTTACAAAAAAAAATATTTTAATCCAATTAATAAAAAACCTGTGCTTGCACATCCTGTGGGGCGCAAATTCTGTGGGGCGCACATCCTGCGGCGCACATCCAGCTGCGCACATTATTACAAATAATATTAAAACATTTTTACAAAAAAAACATATTTAAATCAAATTAATAAAAAAACTGTGCTTGCACATCCTGTGGGGCGCAAATTCTGTGGGGCGCACATCCTGCGGCGCACATCCTGCTGCGCACATAAATAAAAATAATATTAAAAACAATTTACAATTTTTTTCTTTTAAATCAAATTAATAAACAAACTGTGCTTGCACATCCTGTGGGGTGCAAATTCGGTGGGGCGCACATCCTGCGGCGCACATCCTGCTGCGCACATAAATAAAAATAATATTAAAACATTTTTACAAAAAAAATATTTAAATCAAATTAATAAACAAACTGTGCTTGCACATCCTGTGGGGCGCAAATTCTGTGGGGCGCACATCCTGCGGCGCACATCCTGCTGCGCACATAAATACATATAATATTAAAAACAAATTAAAAAATTTTTTTTAAATCAAATTAATAAAAAAACTGTCCTTGCACATCCTGTGGGGCGCAAATTCTGTGGGGCGCACATCCTGCGGCGCAAATCCTGCTGCGCACATGAATAAAAATAATATTAAAAACAATTTACATTTTTTTTTTTTTTAAATCAAATTAATAAACAAACTGTGCTTGCACATCCTGTGGGGCGCAAATTCTGTGGGGCGCACATCCTGCGGCGCACATCCTGCTGCGCACATAAATAAAAATAATATTAAAAACAAATTAAAATTTTTTTTTAAAATCAAATTAATAAAAAAACTGTCCTTGCACATCCTGTGGGGCGCAAATTCTGTGGGGCGCACATCCTGCGGCGCAAATCCTGCTGCGCACATGAATAAAAATAATATTAAAACATTTTTACAAAAAAAATTATTTAAATCAAATTAATAAAAAAACTGTGCTTGCACATCCTGTGGGGCGCAAATTATGTGGGGCGCACATCCTGCGGCTTACATCCTGCTGCGCACATAAATACATATAATATTAAAAACAAATTACAATTTTTTTTTTAAATCAAATTAATAAAAAAACTGTCCTTGCACATCCTGTGGGGCGCAAATTCTGTGGGGCGCACATCCTGCGGCGCAAATCCTGCTGCGCACATGAATAAAAATAATATTAAAACATTTTTACAAAAAAAATTATTTAAATCAAATTAATAAAAAAACTGTGCTTGCACATCCTGTGGGGCGCAAATTCTGTGGGGCGCACATCCTGTGGCGCACATCCTGCTGCGCACATAAATAAAAATAATATTAAAACATTTTTACAAAAAAAATATTTAAATATAACTAATAAAAAAACTGTGCTTGCACATCCTGTGGGGCGCAAATTATGTGGGGCGCACATCCTGCTGTGCAAATAAATAAAAATAAAATTAAAAAAAATTTACAATTTTTTCTTTTTAAATCAAATTAATAAAAAAACTGTCCTTGCACATCCTGTGGGGCGCAAATTCTGTCGGGCGCACATCCTGCGGCGCACATCCTGCTGCGCACATAAATAAAAATAATATTAAAAACAATTTACAATTTTTTTTTTTAAATCAAATTAATAAACAAACTGTGCTTGCACATCCTGTGGGGCGCAAATTCTGTGGGGCGCACATCCTGCTGCGCACATAAATAAAAATAATATTAAAACATTTTTACAAAAAAAAATATTTAAATCAAATTATCAAAAAAACTTTGGTTGAACCTCCTGTGGGGCGCAAATTATGTGGGGCGCACATCCTGCGGCGTACATCCTGCTGCGCACATAAATAAAAATAATATTAAAACATTTTTACAAAAAAAATATTTAAATCAAATTAATAAAAAAACTGTCCTTGCACATCCTGTGGGGCGCAAATTCTGTCGGGCGCACATCCTGCGGCGCACATCCTGCTGCGCACATAAATAAAAATAATATTAAAACATTTTTACAAAAAAAAAAATTTAATCAAATTAATAAACAAACTGTGCTTGCACATCCTGTGGGGCGCAAATTATGTGGGGCGCACATCCTGCGGCGCACATCCTGCTGCGCACATAAATAAAAATAATATTAAAAACAATTTACAATTTTTTTTTTTAAATCAAATTAATAAACAAACTGTGCTTGCACATCCTGTGGGGCGCAAATTTTGTGGGGCGCACATCCTGCGGCGCACATAAATAAAAATAATATTAAAACATTTTTACAAAAAAAAATATTTAAATCAAATTAATAAAAAAACTGTGCTTGCACATCCTGTGGGGCGCAAATTCTGTGGGGCGCACATCCTGCGGCGCACATCCTGCTGCGCACATAAATAAAAATAATATTAAAAACAAATTACAATTTTTTTTTTAAATCAAATTAATAAAAAAACTGTCCTTGCACATCCTGTGGGGCGCAAATTATGTGGGGCGCACATCCTGCGGCGCACATCCTGCTGCGCACATAAATAAAAATAATATTAAAACATTTTTACAAAAAAAATATTTAAATCAAATTAATAAAAAAACTGTCCTTGCACATCCTGTGGGGCGCAAATTATGTGGGGCGCACATCCTGCGGCGCACATCCTGCTGCGCACATAAATAAAAATAATATTAAAACATATTTTACAAAAAAAATATTTAAATCAAATTAATAAAAAAACTGTCCTTGCACATCCTGTGGGGCGCAAATTCTGTCGGGCGCACTTCCTGCGGCGCACATCCTGCTGCGCACATAAATAAAAATAATATTAAAAACAATTTACAATTTTTTTTTTTAAATCAAATTAATAAACAAACTGTGCTTGCACATCCTGTGGGGCGCAAATTCTGTGGGGCGCACATCCTGCTGCGCACATAAATAAAAATAATATTAAAACATTTTTACAAAAAAAAATATTTAAATCAAATTATCAAAAAAACTTTGGTTGAACCTCCTGTGGGGCGCAAATTATGTGGGGCGCACATCCTGCGGCGTACATCCTGCTGCGCACATAAATAAAAATAATATTAAAACATTTTTACAAAAAAAATATTTAAATCAAATTAATAAAAAAACTGTCCTTGCACATCCTGTGGGGCGCAAATTCTGTCGGGCGCACATCCTGCGGCGCACATCCTGCTGCGCACATAAATAAAAATAATATTAAAACATTTTTACAAAAAAAAAAATTTAATCAAATTAATATACAAACTGTGCTTGCACATCCTGTGGGGCGCAAATTATGTGGGGCGCACATCCTGCGGCGCACATCCTGCTGCGCACATAAATAAAAATAATATTAAAACATTTTTACAAAAAAAATATTTAAATCAAATTAATAAACAAACTGTGCTTGCACATCCTGTGGGGCGCAAATTATGTGGGGCGCACATCCTGCGGCGCACATCCTGCTGCGCACATAAATACATATAATATTAAAAACAAATTAAAATTTTTTTTTTAAATCAAATTAATAAAAAAACTGTCCTTGCACATCCTGTGGGGCGCAAATTCTGTGGGGCGCACATCCTGCGGCGCAAATCCTGCTGCGCACATGAATAAAAATAATATTAAAACATTTTTACAAAAAAAATTATTTAAATCAAATTAATAAAAAAACTGTGCTTGCACATCCTGTGGGGCGCAAATTATGTGGGGCGCACATCCTGCGGCTTACATCCTGCTGCGCACATAAATACATATAATATTAAAAACAAATTACAATTTTTTTTTTAAATCAAATTAATAAAAAAACTGTCCTTGCACATCCTGTGGGGCGCAAATTCTGTGGGGCGCACATCCTGCGGCGCAAATCCTGCTGCGCACATGAATAAAAATAATATTAAAACATTTTTACAAAAAAAATTATTTAAATCAAATTAATAAAAAAACTGTGCTTGCACATCCTGTGGGGCGCAAATTCTGTGGGGCGCACATCCTGTGGCGCACATCCTGCTGCGCACATAAATAAAAATAATATTAAAACATTTTTACAAAAAAAATATTTAAATATAACTAATAAAAAAACTGTGCTTGCACATCCTGTGGGGCGCAAATTATGTGGGGCGCACATCCTGCTGTGCAAATAAATAAAAATAAAATTAAAAAAAATTTACAATTTTTTCTTTTTAAATCAAATTAATAAAAAAAATGTGCTTGCACATCCTGTGGGGCGCAAATTATGTGGGGCGCACATCCTGCGGCGCACATCCTGCTGCGCACATAAATAAAAATAATATTAAAACATTTTTACAAAAAAAATATTTAAATCAAATTAATAAACAAACTGTGCTTGCACATCCTGTGGGGCGCAAATTATGTGGGGCGCACATCCTGCGGCACACATCCTGCTGCGCACATAAATACATATAATATTAAAAACAAATTAAAAAATTTTTTTTAAATCAAATTAATAAAAAAACTGTCCTTGCACATCCTGTGGGGCGCAAATTCTGTGGGGCGCACATCCTGCGGCGCAAATCCTGCTGCGCACATGAATAAAAATAATATTAAAACATTTTTACAAAAAAAATTATTTAAATCAAATTAATAAAAAAACTGTGCTTGCACATCCTGTGGGGCGCAAATTATGTGGGGCGCACATCCTGCGGCTTACATCCTGCTGCGCACATAAATACATATAATATTAAAAACAAATTACAATTTTTTTTTTAAATCAAATTAATAAAAAAACTGTCCTTGCACATCCTGTGGGGCGCAAATTCTGTGGGGCGCACATCCTGCGGCGCACATCCTGCTGCGCACATAAATAAAAATAATATTAAAACATTTTTACAAAAAAAAATATTTAAATCAAATTAATAAAAAAAACTGTGCTTGCACATCCTGTGGGGCGCAAATTCTGTGGGGCGCACATCCTGTGGCGCACATCCTGCTGCGCACATAAATAAAAATAATATTAAAACATTTTTACAAAAAAAATATTTAAATATAACTAATAAAAAAACTGTGCTTGCACATCCTGTGGGGCGCACATTATGTGGGGCGCACATCCTGCTGTGCAAATAAATAAAAATAAAATTAAAAAAAATTTACAATTTTTTCTTTTTAAATCAAATTAATAAAAAAAATGTGCTTGCACATCCTGTGGGGCGCAAATTATGTGGGGCGCACATCCTGCGGCGCACATCCTGCTGCGCACATAAATAAAAATAATAGTAAAAACAATTTACAATTTTTTTTTTTAAATCAAATTAATAAACAAACTGTGCTTGCACATCCTGTGGGGCGCAAATTTTGTGGGGCGCACATCCTGCGGCGCACATAAATAAAAATAATATTAAAACATTTTTACAAAAAAAAATATTTAAATCAAATTAATAAAAAAACTGTGCTTGCACATCCTGTGGGGCGCAAATTCTGTGGGGCGCACATCCTGCGGCGCACATCCTGCTGCGCACATAAATAAAAATAATATTAAAAACAAATTACAATTTTTTTTTTAAATCAAATTAATAAAAAAACTGTCCTTGCACATCCTGTGGGGCGCAAATTATGTGGGGCGCACATCCTGCGGCGCACATCCTGCTGCGCACATAAATAAAAATAATATTAAAACATTTTTACAAAAAAAATATTTAAATCAAATTAATAAAAAAACTGTCCTTGCACATCCTGTGGGGCGCAAATTATGTGGGGCGCACATCCTGCGGCGCACATCCTGCTGCGCACATAAATAAAAATAATATTAAAACATTTTTACAAAAAAAATATTTAAATCAAATTAATAAAAAAACTGTCCTTGCACATCCTGTGGGGCGCAAATTCTGTGGGGCGCACATCCTGCTGCGCACATAAATAAAAATAATATTAAAACATTTTTACAAAAAAAAATATTTAAATCAAATTATCAAAAAAACTTTGGTTGAACCTCCTGTGGGGCGCAAATTATGTGGGGCGCACATCCTGCGGCGTACATCCTGCTGCGCACATAAATAAAAATAATATTAAAACATTTTTACAAAAAAAATATTTAAATCAAATTAATAAAAAAACTGTCCTTGCACATCCTGTGGGGCGCAAATTCTGTCGGGCGCACATCCTGCGGCGCACATCCTGCTGCGCACATAAATAAAAATAATATTAAAACATTTTTACAAAAAAAAATATTTTAATTAAATTAATAAAAAAACTGTGCTTGCACATCCTGTGGGGCGCAAATTCTGTGGGGCGCACATCCTGCGGCGCACATCCAGCTGCGCACATTAATACAAATAATATTAAAACATTTTTACAAAAAAAACATATTTAATTCAAATTAGTAAAAAAACTGTGCTTGCACATCCTGTGGGGCGCAAATTATGTGGGGCGCACATCCTGCGGCGCACATCCTGCTGCGCACATAAATAAAAATAATATTAAAAACAATTTACAATTTTTTTTTTAAAATCAAATTAATAAAAAAACTGTGCTTGCACATCCTGTGGGGCGCAAATTATGTGGGGCGCACATCCTGCGGCGCACATCCTGCTGCGCACATAAATAAAAATAATATTAAAAACAAATTACAATTTTTTTTTAAAATCAAATTAATAAAAAAACTGTCCTTGCACATCCTGTGGGGCGCAAATTCTGTGGGGCGCACATCCTGCGGCGCACATCCTGCTGCGCACATAAATAAAAATAATATTAAAACATATTTTACAAAAAAAATATTTAAATCAAATTAATAAAAAAACTGTCCTTGCACATCCTGTGGGGCGCAAATTCTGTCGGGCGCACATCCTGCGGCGCAAATTCTGTCGGGCGCACATCCTGCGGCGCACATCCTGCTGCGCAAATAAATAAAAATAATATTAAAAACAAATTACAATTTTTTTTTTTAAATCAAATTAATAAAAAAACTGTCCTTGCACATCCTGTGGGCCGCAAATTCTGTGGGGCGCACATCCTGCGGTTCACATCCTGCTGCGCAGATAAATAAAAATAATATTAAAACATTTTTACAAAAAAAATATTTAAATCAAATTGATAAAAAAACTTTCCTTGCACATCCTGTGGGGCGCAAATTCTGTGGGGCGCACATCCTGCGGCGCACATCCTGCTGCGCACATAAATAAAAATAATATTAAAAACAAATTACAATTTTTTTTTTTAAATCAAATTAATAAAAAAACTGTCCTTGCACATCCTGCGGCGCACATCCTGCTGCGCACATGAATAAAAATAATATTAAAACATTTTTACAAAAAAAATTATTTAAATCAAATTAATAAAAAAACTGTGCTTGCACATCCTGTGGGGCGCAAATTCTGTGGGGCGCACATCCTGCGGCGCACATCCTGCTGCGCACATGAATAAAAATAATATTAAAAACAATTTACAATTTTTTTTTTTTAAATCAAATTAATAAACAAACTGTGCTTGCACATCCTGTGGGGCGCAAATTCTGTGGGGCGCAAATCCTGTGGCGCACATCCTGCTGCGCACATAAATAAAAATAATATTAAAACATTTTTACAATAAAAAATATTTAAATCAAATTAATAAAAAAACTGTCCTTGCACATCCTGTGGGGCGCAAATTATGTGGGGCACACATCCTGCGGCGCACATCCTGCTGCGCACATAAATACATATAATATTAAAAACAAATTACAATTTTTTTTTTTTTAAATCAAATTAATAAAAAAAATGTGCCTGCACATCCTGTGGGGCGCAAATTATGTGGGGCACACATCATGCGGCGCACATCCTGCTGCGCACAGAAATAAAAATAATATTAAAACATTTTTACAAAAAAATATATTTAAATCAAATTAATAAAAAAACTGTGCTTGCACATCCTGTGGGGCGCACATCCTGCGGCGCACATCCTGCTGCGCACATAAATAAAAATAATATTAAAACATTTTTACAAAAAAAAATATTTAAATCAAATTAATAAAAAAAACTGTGCTTGCACATCCTGTGGGGCGCAAATTCTGTGGGGCGCACATCCTGTGGCGCACATCCTGCTGCGCACATAAATAAAAATAATATTAAAACATTTTTACAAAAAAAATATTTAAATATAACTAATAAAAAAACTGTGCTTGCACATCCTGTGGGGCGCACATTATGTGGGGCGCACATCCTGCTGTGCAAATAAATAAAAATAAAATTAAAAAAAATTTACAATTTTTTCTTTTTAAATCAAATTAATAAAAAAAATGTGCTTGCACATCCTGTGGGGCGCAAATTATGTGGGGCGCACATCCTGCGGCGCACATCCTGCTGCGCACATAAATAAAAATAATATTAAAAACAAATTACAATTTTTTTTTTAAATCAAATTAATAAAAAAACTGTCCTTGCACATCCTGTGGGGCGCACATCCTGCGGCGCACATCCTGCTGCGCACATAAATAAAAATAATAGTAAAAACAATTTACAATTTTTTTTTTTAAATCAAATTAATAAACAAACTGTGCTTGCACATCCTGTGGGGCGCAAATTTTGTGGGGCGCACATCCTGCGGCGCACATAAATAAAAATAATATTAAAACATTTTTACAAAAAAAAATATTTAAATCAAATTAATAAAAAAACTGTGCTTGCACATCCTGTGGGGCGCAAATTCTGTGGGGCGCACATCCTGCGGCGCACATCCTGCTGCGCACATAAATAAAAATAATATTAAAAACAAATTACAATTTTTTTTTTAAATCAAATTAATAAAAAAACTGTCCTTGCACATCCTGTGGGGCGCAAATTCTGTGGGGCGCACATCCTGCTGCGCACATAAATAAAAATAATATTAAAACATTTTTACAAAAAAAAATATTTAAATCAAATTATCAAAAAAACTTTGGTTGAACCTCCTGTGGGGCGCAAATTATGTGGGGCGCACATCCTGCGGCGTACATCCTGCTGCGCACATAAATAAAAATAATATTAAAACATTTTTACAAAAAAAATATTTAAATCAAATTAATAAAAAAACTGTCCTTGCACATCCTGTGGGGCGCAAATTCTGTCGGGCGCACATCCTGCGGCGCACATCCTGCTGCGCACATAAATAAAAATAATATTAAAACATTTTTACAAAAAAAAATATTTTAATTAAATTAATAAAAAAACTGTGCTTGCACATCCTGTGGGGCGCAAATTCTGTGGGGCGCACATCCTGCGGCGCACATCCAGCTGCGCACATTAATACAAATAATATTAAAACATTTTTACAAAAAAAACATATTTAATTCAAATTAGTAAAAAAACTGTGCTTGCACATCCTGTGGGGCGCAAATTATGTGGGGCGCACATCCTGCGGCGCACATCCTGCTGCGCACATAAATAAAAATAATATTAAAAACAATTTACAATTTTTTTTTTAAAATCAAATTAATAAAAAAACTGTGCTTGCACATCCTGTGGGGCGCAAATTATGTGGGGCGCACATCCTGCGGCGCACATCCTGCTGCGCACATAAATAAAAATAATATTAAAAACAAATTACAATTTTTTTTTAAAATCAAATTAATAAAAAAACTGTCCTTGCACATCCTGTGGGGCGCAAATTCTGTGGGGCGCACATCCTGCGGCGCACATCCTGCTGCGCACATAAATAAAAATAATATTAAAACATATTTTACAAAAAAAATATTTAAATCAAATTAATAAAAAAACTGTCCTTGCACATCCTGTGGGGCGCAAATTCTGTCGGGCGCACATCCTGCGGCGCAAATTCTGTCGGGCGCACATCCTGCGGCGCACATCCTGCTGCGCAAATAAATAAAAATAATATTAAAAACAAATTACAATTTTTTTTTTTAAATCAAATTAATAAAAAAACTGTCCTTGCACATCCTGTGGGCCGCAAATTCTGTGGGGCGCACATCCTGCGGTTCACATCCTGCTGCGCAGATAAATAAAAATAATATTAAAACATTTTTACAAAAAAAATATTTAAATCAAATTGATAAAAAAACTTTCCTTGCACATCCTGTGGGGCGCAAATTCTGTGGGGCGCACATCCTGCGGCGCACATCCTGCTGCGCACATAAATAAAAATAATATTAAAAACAAATTACAATTTTTTTTTTTAAATCAAATTAATAAAAAAACTGTCCTTGCACATCCTGCGGCGCACATCCTGCTGCGCACATGAATAAAAATAATATTAAAACATTTTTACAAAAAAAATTATTTAAATCAAATTAATAAAAAAACTGTGCTTGCACATCCTGTGGGGCGCAAATTCTGTGGGGCGCACATCCTGCGGCGCACATCCTGCTGCGCACATGAATAAAAATAATATTAAAAACAATTTACAATTTTTTTTTTTTAAATCAAATTAATAAACAAACTGTGCTTGCACATCCTGTGGGGCGCAAATTCTGTGGGGCGCAAATCCTGTGGCGCACATCCTGCTGCGCACATAAATAAAAATAATATTAAAACATTTTTACAATAAAAAATATTTAAATCAAATTAATAAAAAAACTGTCCTTGCACATCCTGTGGGGCGCAAATTATGTGGGGCACACATCCTGCGGCGCACATCCTGCTGCGCACATAAATACATATAATATTAAAAACAAATTACAATTTTTTTTTTTTTAAATCAAATTAATAAAAAAAATGTGCCTGCACATCCTGTGGGGCGCAAATTATGTGGGGCACACATCATGCGGCGCACATCCTGCTGCGCACAGAAATAAAAATAATATTAAAACATTTTTACAAAAAAATATATTTAAATCAAATTAATAAAAAAACTGTGCTTGCACATCCTGTGGGGCGCACATCCTGCGGCGCACATCCTGCTGCGCACATAAATAAAAATAATATTAAAAACAAATTACAATTTTTTTTTTAAATCAAATTAATAAAAAAACTGTCCTTGCACATCCTGTGGGGCGCAAATTATGTGGGGCGCACATCCTGCGGCGCACATCCTGCTGCGCACATAAATAAAAATAATATTAAAAACAATTTACAATTTTTTTTTTAAATCAAATTAATAAAAAAACTGTCCTTGCACATCCTGTGGGGCGCAAATTCTGTGGGGCGCACATCCTGCGGCGCACATCCTGCTGCGCACATAAATAAAAATAATATTAAAAACAATTTACAATTTTTTTTTTTTAAATCAAATTAATAAACAAACTGTGCTTGCACATCCTGTGGGGCGCAAATTCTGTGGGGCGCACATCCTTTGGCGCACATCCTGCTGCGCACATAAATAAAAATAATATGAAAACATTTTTACAAAAAAAAATATTTAAATCAAATTATTAAAAAAACTTTGGTTGAACCTCCTGTGGGGCGCAAATTATGTGGGGCGCACATCCTGCGGCGTACATCCTGCTGCGCACATAAATAAAAATAATATTAAAACATTTTTACAAAAAAAATATTTAAATCAAATTAATAAAAAAACTGTGCTTGCACATCCTGTGGGGCGCAAATTCTGTGGGGCGCACATCCTGCGGCGCACATCCTGCTGCGCACATAAATAAAAATAATATTAAAACATTTTTAACAAAAAAATATTTAAATCAAATTAATAAACAAACTGTGCTTGCACATCCTGTGGGGCGCAAATTATGTGGGGCGCACATCCTGCGGCGCACATCCTGCTGCGCACATAAATACATATAATATTAAAAACAAATTAAAAAATTTTTTTTAAATCAAATTAATAAAAAAACTGTCCTTGCACATCCTGTGGGGCGCAAATTCTGTGGGGCGCACATCCTGCGGCGCAAATCCTGCTGCGCACATGAATAAAAATAATATTAAAACATTTTTACAAAAAAAATTATTTAAATCAAATTAATAAAAAAACTGTGCTTGCACATCCTGTGGGGCGCAAATTATGTGGGGCGCACATCCTGCGGCTTACATCCTGCTGCGCACATAAATACATATAATATTAAAAACAAATTACAATTTTTTTTTTAAATCAAATTAATAAAAAAACTGTCCTTGCACATCCTGTGGGGCGCAAATTCTGTGGGGCGCACATCCTGTGGCGCACATCCTGCTGCGCACATAAATAAAAATAATATTAAAACATTTTTACAAAAAAAATATTTAAATATAACTAATAAAAAAACTGTGCTTGCACATCCTGTGGGGCGCAAATTCTGTGGGGCGCACATCCTGCTGAGCACATAAATAAAAATAATATTAAAACATTTTTACAAAAAAATATATTTAAATCAAATTAATAAAAAAACTGTGCTTGCACATCCTGTGGGGCGCAAATTCTGTGGGGCGCACATCCTGCTGCGCACATAAATAAAAATAATATTAAAAACAATTTACAATTTTTTTTTTTAAATCAAATTAATAAACAAACTGTGCTTGCACATCCTGTGGGGCGCAAATTTTGTGGGGCGCACATCCTGCGGCGCACATAAATAAAAATAATATTAAAACATTTTTACAAAAAAATATATTTAAATCAAATTAATAAAAAAACTGTGCTTGCACATCCTGTGGGGCGCAAATTCTGTGGGGCGCACATCCTGCTGAGCACATAAATAAAAATAATATTAAAACATTTTTACAAAAAAATATATTTAAATCAAATTAATAAAAAAACTGTGCTTGCACATCCTGTGGGGCGCAAATTCTGTGGGGCGCACATCCTGCGGCGCACATCCTGCTGCGCACATAAATAAAAATAATATTAAAAACAAATTACAATTTTTTTTTAAATCAAATTAATAAAAAAACTGTCCTTGCACATCCTGTGGGGCGCAAATTATGTGGGGCGCACATCCTGCGGCGCACATCCTGCTGCGCACATAAATAAAAATAATATTAAAACATTTTTACAAAAAAAATATTTAAATCAAATTAATAAAAAAACTGTCCTTGCACATCCTGTGGGGCGCAAATTATGTGGGGCGCACATCCTGCGGCGCACATCCTGCTGCGCACATAAATAAAAATAATATTAAAACATTTTTACAAAAAAAATATTTAAATCAAATTAATAAAAAAACTGTCCTTGCACATCCTGTGGGGCGCAAATTCTGTGGGGCGCACATCCTGCTGCGCACATAAATAAAAATAATATTAAAACATTTTTACAAAAAAAAATATTTTAATCAAATTAATAAAAAAACTGTGCTTGCACATCCTGTGGGGCGCAAATTATGTGGGGCGCACATCCTGCGGCGCACATCCAGCTGCGCACATTAATACAAATAATATTAAAACATTTTTACAAAAAAAACATATTTAATTCAAATTAGTAAAAAAACTGTGCTTGCACATCCTGTGGGGCGCAAATTCTGTGGGGCGCAAATTCTGTGGGGCGCAACTCCTGCGGCGCACATCCTGCTGCGCACATAAATAAAAATAATATTAAAACATTTTTACAAAAAAAATATTTAAATCAAATTAATAAAAAAACTGTGCTTGCACATCCTGTGGGGCGCAAATTCTGTGGGGCGCACATCCTGCGGCGCACATCCTGCTGCGCACATAAATAAAAATAATATTAAAAACAAATTACAATTTTTTTTTAAAATCAAATTAATAAAAAAACTGTCCTTGCACATCCTGTGGGGCGCAAATTCTGTGGGGCGCACATCCTGCGGCGCACATCCTGCTGCGCACATAAATAAAAATAATATTAAAACATATTTTACAAAAAAAATATTTAAATCAAATTAATAAAAAAACTGTCCTTGCACATCCTGTGGGGCGCAAATTCTGTCGGGCGCACATCCTGCGGCGCACATCCTGCTGCGCACATAAATAAAAATAATATTAAAAACAAATTACAATTTTTTTTTTTAAATCAAATTAATAAAAAAACTGTCCTTGCACATCCTGTGGGGCGCTCATCCTGCGGCGCACATCCTGCTGCGCACATGAATAAAAATAATATTAAAAACAAATTACAATTTTTTTTTTTTAAATCAAATTAATAAAAAAACTGTCCTTGCACATCCTGTGGGGCGCAAATTCTGTGGGGCGCACATCCTGCGGCGCAAATCCTGCTGCGCACATGAATAAAAATAATATTAAAACATTTTTACAAAAAAAAATATTTAAATCAGATTAATAAAAAAACTGTCCTTGCACATCCTGTGGGGCGCAAATTCTGTGCGGCGCACATCCAGCTGCGCACATTAATAAAAATAATATTAAAAACAATTTACAATTTTTTTTTTTTTAAATCAAATTAATAAAAAAACTGTGCTTGCACATCCTGTGGGGCGCAAATTCTGTGGGGCGCACATCCTGTGGCGCACATCCTGCTGCGCACATAAATAAAAATAATATTAAAACATTTTTACAAAAAAAATATTTAAATATAACTAATAAAAAAACTGTGCTTGCACATCCTGTGGGGCGCAAATTATGTGGGGCGCACATCCTGCTGTGCAAATAAATAAAAATAAAATTAAAAAAAATTTACAATTTTTTCTTTTTAAATCAAATTAATAAAAAAAATGTGCTTGCACATCCTGTGGGGCGCAAATTATGTGGGGCGCACATCCTGCGGCGCACATCCTGCTGCGCACATAAATAAAAATAATATTAAAAACAAATTACAATTTTTTTTTTTAAATCAAATTAATAAAAAAACTGTCCTTGCACATCCTTTGGGGCGCACATCCTGCGGCGCACATCCTGCTGCGCACATAAATAAAAATAATATTAAAAACAATTTACAATTTTTTTTTTTAAATCAAATTAATAAACAAACTGTGCTTGCACATCCTGTGGGGCGCAAATTTTGTGGGGCGCACATCCTGCGGCGCACATAAATAAAAATAATATTAAAACATTTTTACAAAAAAATATATTTAAATCAAATTAATAAAAAAACTGTGCTTGCACATCCTGTGGGGCGCAAATTCTGTGGGGCGCACATCCTGCTGAGCACATAAATAAAAATAATATTAAAACATTTTTACAAAAAAATATATTTAAATCAAATTAATAAAAAAACTGTGCTTGCACATCCTGTGGGGCGCAAATTCTGTGGGGCGCACATCCTGCGGCGCACATCCTGCTGCGCACATAAATAAAAATAATATTAAAAACAAATTACAATTTTTTTTTAAATCAAATTAATAAAAAAACTGTCCTTGCACATCCTGTGGGGCGCAAATTATGTGGGGCGCACATCCTGCGGCGCACATCCTGCTGCGCACATAAATAAAAATAATATTAAAACATTTTTACAAAAAAAATATTTAAATCAAATTAATAAAAAAACTGTCCTTGCACATCCTGTGGGGCGCAAATTATGTGGGGCGCACATCCTGCGGCGCACATCCTGCTGCGCACATAAATAAAAATAATATTAAAACATTTTTACAAAAAAAATATTTAAATCAAATTAATAAAAAAACTGTCCTTGCACATCCTGTGGGGCGCAAATTCTGTGGGGCGCACATCCTGCTGCGCACATAAATAAAAATAATATTAAAACATTTTTACAAAAAAAAATATTTTAATCAAATTAATAAAAAAACTGTGCTTGCACATCCTGTGGGGCGCAAATTATGTGGGGCGCACATCCTGCGGCGCACATCCAGCTGCGCACATTAATACAAATAATATTAAAACATTTTTACAAAAAAAACATATTTAATTCAAATTAGTAAAAAAACTGTGCTTGCACATCCTGTGGGGCGCAAATTCTGTGGGGCGCAAATTCTGTGGGGCGCAACTCCTGCGGCGCACATCCTGCTGCGCACATAAATAAAAATAATATTAAAACATTTTTACAAAAAAAATATTTAAATCAAATTAATAAAAAAACTGTGCTTGCACATCCTGTGGGGCGCAAATTCTGTGGGGCGCACATCCTGCGGCGCACATCCTGCTGCGCACATAAATAAAAATAATATTAAAAACAAATTACAATTTTTTTTTAAAATCAAATTAATAAAAAAACTGTCCTTGCACATCCTGTGGGGCGCAAATTCTGTGGGGCGCACATCCTGCGGCGCACATCCTGCTGCGCACATAAATAAAAATAATATTAAAACATATTTTACAAAAAAAATATTTAAATCAAATTAATAAAAAAACTGTCCTTGCACATCCTGTGGGGCGCAAATTCTGTCGGGCGCACATCCTGCGGCGCACATCCTGCTGCGCACATAAATAAAAATAATATTAAAAACAAATTACAATTTTTTTTTTTAAATCAAATTAATAAAAAAACTGTCCTTGCACATCCTGTGGGGCGCTCATCCTGCGGCGCACATCCTGCTGCGCACATGAATAAAAATAATATTAAAAACAAATTACAATTTTTTTTTTTTAAATCAAATTAATAAAAAAACTGTCCTTGCACATCCTGTGGGGCGCAAATTCTGTGGGGCGCACATCCTGCGGCGCAAATCCTGCTGCGCACATGAATAAAAATAATATTAAAACATTTTTACAAAAAAAAATATTTAAATCAGATTAATAAAAAAACTGTCCTTGCACATCCTGTGGGGCGCAAATTCTGTGCGGCGCACATCCAGCTGCGCACATTAATAAAAATAATATTAAAAACAATTTACAATTTTTTTTTTTTTAAATCAAATTAATAAAAAAACTGTGCTTGCACATCCTGTGGGGCGCAAATTCTGTGGGGCGCACATCCTGTGGCGCACATCCTGCTGCGCACATAAATAAAAATAATATTAAAACATTTTTACAAAAAAAATATTTAAATATAACTAATAAAAAAACTGTGCTTGCACATCCTGTGGGGCGCAAATTATGTGGGGCGCACATCCTGCTGTGCAAATAAATAAAAATAAAATTAAAAAAAATTTACAATTTTTTCTTTTTAAATCAAATTAATAAAAAAAATGTGCTTGCACATCCTGTGGGGCGCAAATTATGTGGGGCGCACATCCTGCGGCGCACATCCTGCTGCGCACATAAATAAAAATAATATTAAAAACAAATTACAATTTTTTTTTTTAAATCAAATTAATAAAAAAACTGTCCTTGCACATCCTTTGGGGCGCACATCCTGCGGCGCACATCCTGCTGCGCACATAAATAAAAATAATATTAAAAACAATTTACAATTTTTTTTTTTAAATCAAATTAATAAACAAACTGTGCTTGCACATCCTGTGGGGCGCAAATTTTGTGGGGCGCACATCCTGCGGCGCACATAAATAAAAATAATATTAAAACATTTTTACAAAAAAATATATTTAAATCAAATTAATAAAAAAACTGTGCTTGCACATCCTGTGGGGCGCAAATTCTGTGGGGCGCACATCCTGCTGAGCACATAAATAAAAATAATATTAAAACATTTTTACAAAAAAATATATTTAAATCAAATTAATAAAAAAACTGTGCTTGCACATCCTGTGGGGCGCAAATTCTGTGGGGCGCACATCCTGCGGCGCACATCCTGCTGCGCACATAAATAAAAATAATATTAAAAACAAATTACAATTTTTTTTTAAATCAAATTAATAAAAAAACTGTCCTTGCACATCCTGTGGGGCGCAAATTATGTGGGGCGCACATCCTGCGGCGCACATCCTGCTGCGCACATAAATAAAAATAATATTAAAACATTTTTACAAAAAAAATATTTAAATCAAATTAATAAAAAAACTGTCCTTGCACATCCTGTGGGGCGCAAATTATGTGGGGCGCACATCCTGCGGCGCACATCCTGCTGCGCACATAAATAAAAATAATATTAAAACATTTTTACAAAAAAAATATTTAAATCAAATTAATAAAAAAACTGTCCTTGCACATCCTGTGGGGCGCAAATTCTGTGGGGCGCACATCCTGCTGCGCACATAAATAAAAATAATATTAAAACATTTTTACAAAAAAAAATATTTTAATCAAATTAATAAAAAAACTGTGCTTGCACATCCTGTGGGGCGCAAATTATGTGGGGCGCACATCCTGCGGCGCACATCCAGCTGCGCACATTAATACAAATAATATTAAAACATTTTTACAAAAAAAACATATTTAATTCAAATTAGTAAAAAAACTGTGCTTGCACATCCTGTGGGGCGCAAATTCTGTGGGGCGCAAATTCTGTGGGGCGCAACTCCTGCGGCGCACATCCTGCTGCGCACATAAATAAAAATAATATTAAAACATTTTTACAAAAAAAATATTTAAATCAAATTAATAAAAAAACTGTGCTTGCACATCCTGTGGGGCGCAAATTCTGTGGGGCGCACATCCTGCGGCGCACATCCTGCTGCGCACATAAATAAAAATAATATTAAAAACAAATTACAATTTTTTTTTAAAATCAAATTAATAAAAAAACTGTCCTTGCACATCCTGTGGGGCGCAAATTCTGTGGGGCGCACATCCTGCGGCGCACATCCTGCTGCGCACATAAATAAAAATAATATTAAAACATATTTTACAAAAAAAATATTTAAATCAAATTAATAAAAAAACTGTCCTTGCACATCCTGTGGGGCGCAAATTCTGTCGGGCGCACATCCTGCGGCGCACATCCTGCTGCGCACATAAATAAAAATAATATTAAAAACAAATTACAATTTTTTTTTTTAAATCAAATTAATAAAAAAACTGTCCTTGCACATCCTGTGGGGCGCTCATCCTGCGGCGCACATCCTGCTGCGCACATGAATAAAAATAATATTAAAAACAAATTACAATTTTTTTTTTTTAAATCAAATTAATAAAAAAACTGTCCTTGCACATCCTGTGGGGCGCAAATTCTGTGGGGCGCACATCCTGCGGCGCAAATCCTGCTGCGCACATGAATAAAAATAATATTAAAACATTTTTACAAAAAAAAATATTTAAATCAGATTAATAAAAAAACTGTCCTTGCACATCCTGTGGGGCGCAAATTCTGTGCGGCGCACATCCAGCTGCGCACATTAATAAAAATAATATTAAAAACAATTTACAATTTTTTTTTTTTTAAATCAAATTAATAAAAAAACTGTGCTTGCACATCCTGTGGGGCGCAAATTCTGTGGGGCGCACATCCTGCGGCGCACATCCTGCTGCGCACATAAATAAAAATAATATTAAAAACAAATTACAATTTTTTTTTAAAATCAAATTAATAAAAAAACTGTCCTTGCACATCCTGTGGGGCGCAAATTCTGTGGGGCGCACATCCTGCGGCGCACATCCTGCTGCGCACATAAATAAAAATAATATTAAAACATATTTTACAAAAAAAATATTTAAATCAAATTAATAAAAAAACTGTCCTTGCACATCCTGTGGGGCGCAAATTCTGTCGGGCGCACATCCTGCGGCGCACATCCTGCTGCGCACATAAATAAAAATAATATTAAAAACAAATTACAATTTTTTTTTTTAAATCAAATTAATAAAAAAACTGTCCTTGCACATCCTGTGGGGCGCTCATCCTGCGGCGCACATCCTGCTGCGCACATGAATAAAAATAATATTAAAAACAAATTACAATTTTTTTTTTTTAAATCAAATTAATAAAAAAACTGTCCTTGCACATCCTGTGGGGCGCAAATTCTGTGGGGCGCACATCCTGCGGCGCAAATCCTGCTGCGCACATGAATAAAAATAATATTAAAACATTTTTACAAAAAAAAATATTTAAATCAAATTAATAAAAAAACTGTCCTTGCACATCCTGTGGGGCGCAAATTCTGTGCGGCGCACATCCAGCTGCGCACATTAATAAAAATAATATTAAAAACAATTTACAATTTTTTTTTTTTTAAATCAAATTAATAAAAAAACTGTGCTTGCACATCCTGTGGGGCGCAAATTCTGTGGGGCGCACATCCTGCGGCGCACATCCTGTTGCGCACATAAATAAAAATAATATTAAAAACAAATTACAATTTTTTTTTTTTAAATCAAATTAATAAAAAAACTGTCCTTGCACATCCTGTGGGGCGCAAATTCTGTGGGCCGCACATCCTGCTGCGCACATAAATAAAAATAATATTAAAACATTTTTACTTTTTTTTTTTAAATCAAATTAATAAAAAAAATGTGCTTGCACATCCTGTGGGGCGCAAATTCTGTGGGGCGCACATCCTGCGGCGCACATCCTGCTGCGCACATGAATAAAAATTATATTAAAACATTTTTACAAAAAAAATATTTAAATCAAATTAATAAAAAAACTGTCCTTGCACATCCTGTGGGGCGCAAATTCTGTGGGGCGCACATCCTGCGGCGCAAATCCTGCTGCGCACATGAATAAAAATAATATTAATACATTTTTACAAAAAAAAATATTTAAATCAAATTAATAAAAAAACTGTGTTTGCACATCCTGTGGGGCGCAAATTCTGTGGGGCGCACATCCTGCGGCACACATCCTGCTGCGCACATAAATAAAAATAATATTAAAACATTTTTACATTTTTTTTTTTTTAAATCAAATTAATAAAAAAACTGTGCTTGCTCATCCTGTGGGGCGCAAATTATGTGGGGCGCACATCATGCGGCGCACATCCTGCTGTGCACATGAATAAAAATAATATTAAAACATTTTTACAAAAAAAAATATTTAAATCAAATTAATAAAAACACTGTGCTTGCACATCCTGTGGGGCGCAAATTCTGTGGGGCGCACATCCTGCGGCACACATCCTGCTGCGCACATAAATAAAAATAATATTAAAACATTTTTACATTTTTTTTTTTTTAAATCAAATTAATAAAAAAACTGTGCTTGCACATCCTGTGGGGCGCAAATTCTGTGGGGCGCACATCCTGCTGCGCACATAAATAAAAATAATATTAAAAACAATTTACAATTATTTTTTTTTAAATCAAATTAATAAAAAAACTGTGCTTGCACATCCTTTGGGTTGCAAATTCTGTGGGGCGCACATCCTGCGGCGCACATAAATAAAAATAATATTAAAAACAAATTACAATTTTTTTTTTAAATCAAATTAATAAAAAAACTGTCCTTGCACATCCTGTGGGGCGCAAATTCTGTGGGGCGCACATCCTGCTGCGCACATAAATAAAAATAATATTAAAACATTTTTACAAAAAAAAATATTTTAATCAAATTAATAAAAAAACTGTGCTTGCACATCCTGTGGGGCGCAAATTATGTGGGGCGCACATCCTGCGGCGCACATCCAGCTGCGCACATTAATACAAATAATATTAAAACATTTTTACAAAAAAAACATATTTAATTCAAATTAGTAAAAAAACTGTGCTTGCACATCCTGTGGGGCGCAAATTATGTGGGGCGCACATCCTGCGGCGCACATCCTGCTGCGCACATAAATAAAAATAATATTAAAAACAATTTACAATTTTTTTTTTAAAATCAAATTAATAAAAAAACTGTCCTTGCACATCCTGTGGGGCGCACATCCTGCGGCGCACATCCTGCTGCGCACATAAATAAAAATAATATTAAAAACAATTTACAATTTTTTTTTTAAAATCAAATTAATAAACAAACTGTGCTTGCACATCCTGTGGGGCGCAAATTCTGTGGGGCGCAAATTCTGTGGGGCGCAACTCCTGCGGCGCACATCCTGCTGCGCACATAAATAAAAATAATATTAAAACATTTTTACAAAAAAAATATTTAAATCAAATTAATAAAAAAACTGTGCTTGCACATCCTGTGGGGCGCAAATTCTGTGGGGCGCACATCCTGCGGCGCACATCCTGCTGCGCACATAAATAAAAATAATATTAAAACATATTTTACAAAAAAAATATTTAAATCAAATTAATAAAAAAACTGTCCTTGCACATCCTGTGGGGCGCAAATTCTGTCGGGCGCACATCCTGCGGCGCACATCCTGCTGCGCACATAAATAAAAATAATATTAAAAACAAATTACAATTTTTTTTTTTAAATCAAATTAATAAAAAAACTGTCCTTGCACATCCTGTGGGGCGCTCATCCTGCGGCGCACATCCTGCTGCGCACATGAATAAAAATAATATTAAAAACAAATTACAATTTTTTTTTTTTAAATCAAATTAATAAAAAAACTGTCCTTGCACATCCTGTGGGGCGCAAATTCTGTGGGGCGCACATCCTGCGGCGCAAATCCTGCTGCGCACATGAATAAAAATAATATTAAAACATTTTTACAAAAAAAAATATTTAAATCAAATTAATAAAAAAACTGTCCTTGCACATCCTGTGGGGCGCAAATTCTGTGCGGCGCACATCCAGCTGCGCACATTAATAAAAATAATATTAAAAACAATTTACAATTTTTTTTTTTTTAAATCAAATTAATAAAAAAACTGTGCTTGCACATCCTGTGGGGCGCAAATTCTGTGGGGCGCACATCCTGCGGCGCACATCCTGTTGCGCACATAAATAAAAATAATATTAAAAACAAATTACAATTTTTTTTTTTTAAATCAAATTAATAAAAAAACTGTCCTTGCACATCCTGTGGGGCGCAAATTCTGTGGGCCGCACATCCTGCTGCGCACATAAATAAAAATAATATTAAAACATTTTTACTTTTTTTTTTTTAAATCAAATTAATAAAAAAAATGTGCTTGCACATCCTGTGGGGCGCAAATTCTGTGGGGCGCACATCCTGCGGCGCACATCCTGCTGCGCACATGAATAAAAATTATATTAAAACATTTTTACAAAAAAAATATTTAAATCAAATTAATAAAAAAACTGTCCTTGCACATCCTGTGGGGCGCAAATTCTGTGGGGCGCAAATTCTGTGGGGCG
Source organism: Pleuronectes platessa (assembly GCF_947347685.1). NCBI lineage: Eukaryota > Metazoa > Chordata > Actinopteri > Pleuronectiformes > Pleuronectidae > Pleuronectes > Pleuronectes platessa. The sequence continues at coordinate 31,848,489 of NC_070627.1, read as the reverse complement.
CACATCCTGCGGCACACATCCTGCTGCGCACATAAATAAAAATAATATTAAAACATTTTTACATTTTTTTTTTTTTAAATCAAATTAATAAAAAAACTGTGCTTGCTCATCCTGTGGGGCGCAAATTATGTGGGGCGCACATCATGCGGCGCACATCCTGCTGTGCACATGAATAAAAATAATATTAAAACATTTTTACAAAAAAAAATATTTAAATCAAATTAATAAAAACACTGTGCTTGCACATCCTGTGGGGCGCAAATTCTGTGGGGCGCACATCCTGCGGCACACATCCTGCTGCGCACATAAATAAAAATAATATTAAAACATTTTTACATTTTTTTTTTTTTAAATCAAATTAATAAAAAAACTGTGCTTGCACATCCTGTGGGGCGCAAATTCTGTGGGGCGCACATCCTGCTGCGCACATAAATAAAAATAATATTAAAAACAATTTACAATTATTTTTTTTTAAATCAAATTAATAAAAAAACTGTGCTTGCACATCCTTTGGGTTGCAAATTCTGTGGGGCGCACATCCTGCGGCGCACATAAATAAAAATAATATTAAAAACAAATTACAATTTTTTTTTTAAATCAAATTAATAAAAAAACTGTCCTTGCACATCCTGTGGGGCGCAAATTCTGTGGGGCGCACATCCTGCGGCGCAAATCCTGCTGCGCACATGAATAAAAATAATATTAAACATTTTTACAAAAAAAAATATTTAAATCCAATTAATAAAAAAACTGCTTGCACATCCTGTGGGGCGCAAATTCTGTGGGGCGCACATCCTGCGGCGCACATCCTGCTGCGCACATAAATAAAAATAATATTAAAACATTTTTACAAAAAAAAATATTTAAATATAACTAATAAAAAAAATGTGCTTGCACATCCTGTGGGGCGCAAATTATGTGGGGCGCACATCCTGCTGCGCACATAAATAAAAATAATATTAAAACATTTTTACAAAAAAATATATTAAAATCAAATTAATAAAAAAACTGTGCTTGCACATCCTGTGGGGCGCAAATTCTGTGGGGCGCATATCCTGCTGCGCACATGAATAAAAATGAAATTAAAAAAAATTTACAATTTTTTTTTTTTTAAATCAAATTAATAAAAAAAATGTGCTTGCACATCCTGTGGGGCGCACATTATGTGGGGCGCACATCCTGCGGCGCACATCCTGCTGCGCACATAAATAAAAATAATATTAAAACATTTTTACAAAAAAAAATATTTAAATCAAATTAATAAAAAAACTGTGCTTGCACATCCTGTGGGGCGCACATCCTGCGGCGCACATCCTGCTGCGCACATCCTGTGGGGCGCACATCCTGCGGCGCACATCCTGCTGCGCACATAAATAAAAATAATATTAAAACATTTTTACAAAAAAATTTTTTTAAATCAAATTAATAAAAAAACTGTGCTTGCACATCCTGTGGGGCGCAAATTCTGTGGGGCGCACATCCTGCTGCGCACATAAATAAAAATAATATTAAAAACAAATTACAATTTTTTTTTTTTAAATCAAATTAATAAAAAAACTGTGCTTGCACATCCTGTGGGGCGCAAATTATGTGGGGCGCACATCCTGCGGCACACATCCTGCTGCGCACATGACTAAAAATAATATTAAAACATTTTTACAAAAAAAAATATTTAAATCAAATTAATAAAAAAACTGTGCTTGCTCATCCTGTGGGGCGCAAATTCTGTGGGGCGCACATCCTGCGGCGCACATCCTGCTGCGCACATGAATAAAAATGAAATTAAAAAAAATTTACAATTTCTTTTTTTTAAATCAAATTAATAAAAAAAATGTGCTTGCACATCCTGTGGGGCGCAAATTCTGTGGGGCGCAAATTCTGTGGGGCGCACATCCTGCTGCGCATATCCTGCTGCGCACATAAATAAAAATTATATTAAAACATTTTTACAAAAAAAATATTTAAATCAAATTAATAAAAAAACTGTGCTTGCACATCCTGTGGGGCGCAAATTCTGTGGGGCGCACATCCTGCGGCGCACATCCTTCTGCGAACATAAATAAAAATAATATTAAAAACAATTACAATTTTTTTTTTTAAATCAAATTAATAAAAAAACAGTCCTTGCACATCCTGTGGGGCGCAAATTCTGTGGGGCGCACATCCTGCGGCGCACATCCTGCTGCGCACATAAATAAAAATAATATTAAAACATTTTTACAAAAAAAATATTTAAATCAAATTAATAAAAAAACTGTGCTTGCACATCCTGTGGGGCGCAAATTCTGTGGGGCGCACATCCTGCGGCGCACATCCTGCTGCGCACATAAATGAAAATAATATTAAAACATTTTTACAAAAAAAAATATTTAAATCAAATTAATAAAAAAACTGTGCTTGCACATCCTGTGGGGCGCAAATTCTGTGGGGCGCACATCCTGCGGCGCACATCCTGCTGCGCACATAAATAAAAATAATATTAAAAACAAATTACAATTTATTTTTTTTAAATCAAATTAATAAAAAAACTGTCCTTGCACATCCTGTGGGGCGCACATCCTGCGGCGCACATCCTTCTGCGAACATAAATAAAAATAATATTAAAAACAATTACAATTTTTTTTTTTAAATCAAATTAATAAAAAAACAGTCCTTGCACATCCTGTGGGGCGCAAATTCTGTGGGGCGCACATCCTGCGGCGCACATCCTGCTGCGCACATAAATAAAAATAATATTAAAACATTTTTACAAAAAAAATATTTAAATCAAATTAATAAAAAAACTGTGCTTGCACATCCTGTGGGGCGCAAATTCTGTGGGGCGCACATCCTGCGGCGCACATCCTGCTGCGCACATAAATGAAAATAATATTAAAACATTTTTACAAAAAAAAATATTTAAATCAAATTAATAAAAAAACTGTGCTTGCACATCCTGTGGGGCGCAAATTCTGTGGGGCGCACATCCTGCGGCGCACATCCTGCTGCGCACATAAATAAAAATAATATTAAAAACAAATTACAATTTATTTTTTTTAAATCAAATTAATAAAAAAACTGTCCTTGCACATCCTGTGGGGCGCACATCCTGCGGCGCACATCCTGCTGCGCACATAAATAAAAATAATATTAAAAACAAATTACAATTTATTTTTTTTAAATCAAATTAATAAAAAAACTGTCCTTGCACATCCTGTGGGGCGCACATCCTGCGGCGCACATCCTGCTGCGCACATAAATAAAAATAATATTAAAAACAAACTACAACATTTTTTTTTAAAATCAAATTAATAAAAAAACTGTGCTTGCACATCCTGTGGGGCGCAAATTATGTGGGGCGCACATCCACCAGCGCACATCCTGCTGCGCACATAAATCAAAATAATATTAAAACATTTTTACAAAAAAATTTTTTAAAATCAAATTAATAAAAAAACTGTGCTTGCACATCCTGTGGGGCGCAAATTCTGTGGGGCGCACATCCTGCGGCGCACATCCTGCTGCGCACATGAATAAAAATAATATTAAAACATTTTTACAAAAAAATATATTTAAATCAAATTAATAAAAAAACTGTGCTTGCACATCCTGTGGGGCGCAAATTCTGTGGGGCGCACATCCTGCGGCGCACATCCTGCTGCGCACATAAATAAAAATAATATTAAAACATTTTTACAAAAAAAATATTTAAATCAAATTAATAAAAAAACTGTGCTTGCACATCCTGTGGGGCGCAAATTCTGTGGGGCGCACATCCTGCGTCGCACATCCTGCTGCGCACATAAATAAAAATAATATTAAAACATTTTTACAAAAAAAATATTTAAATCAAATTAATAAAAAAACTGTGCTTGCACATCCTGTGGGGCGCAAATTCTGTGGGGCGCACATCCTGCGGGGCACATCCTGCTGCGCACATAAATAAAAATAATATTAAAAACAATTTACAATTTTTTTTTTTTAAATCAAATTAATAACAAAACTGTGCTTGCACATCCTGTGGGGCGCAAATTCTGTGGGGCGCACATCCTGCGGCGCACACCCTGCTGCGCACATAAATAAAAATAATATTAAAACATTTTTACAAAAAAAAATATTTAAATCAAATTAATAAAAAAACTGTGCTTGCACATCCTGTGGGGCGCAAATTCTGTGGGGCGCACATCCTGCGGCGCACATCCTGCTGCGCACATAAATAAAAATAATATTAAAAACAAATTACAATTTTTTTTTTTAAATCAAATTAATAAAAAAACTGTCCTTGCACATCCTGTGGGGCGCAAATTCTGTGGGGCGCACATGAATAAAAATAATATTAAAACATTTTTACAAAAAAAAAAATTTAAATATAAGTAATAAAAAAACTGTGCTTGCACATCCTGTGGGGCGCAAATTATGTGGGGCGCACATCCTGCAGCGCACATCCTGCTGCGCAAATAAATACAAATAAAATTAAAAAAAATTTACAATTTTTTTTTTTTTAAATCAAATTAATAAAAAAAATGTGCTTGCACATCTTGTGGGGCGCAAATTATGTGGGGCGCACATCCTGCTGCGCACATAAATAAAAATAATATTAAAACATTTTTACAAAAAAAAAAATTTAAATCAAATTAATAAAAAAACTGTGCTTGCACATCCTGTGGGGCGCAAATTCTGTGGGGCGCACATCCTGCGGCGCACATCCTGCTGCGCACATAAATAAAAATAATATTAAAAACAAATTACAATTTTTTTTTTTAAATCAAATTAATAAAAAAACTGTCCTTGCACATCCTGTTGGGCGCAAATTCTGTGGGGCGCACATGAATAAAAATAATATTAAAACATTTTTACAAAAAAAAATATTTAAATTAAATTAATAAAAAAACTGTGCTTGCACATCCTGTGGGGCGCAAATTCTGTGGAGCGCACATCCTGCGGCGCACATCCTGCTGCGCACATAAATAAAAATAATATTAAAACATTTTTACAAAAAAAAATATTTAAATCAAATTAATAAAAAAACTGTGCTTGCACATCCTGTGGGGCGCAAATTCTGTGGAGCGCACATCCTGCTGCGCACATAAATAAAAATAATATTGAAACATTTTTACAAAAAAAAATATTTAAATCGAATTAATAAAAAAACTGTGCTTGCACATCCTGTGGGGCGCAAATTCTGTGGGGCGCACATCCTGCGGCGCACATCCTGCTGCGCACATGAATAAAAATAATATTAAAAACAAATTACAATTTTTTTTTTTAAATCAAATTAATAAAAAAACTGTCCTTGCACATCCTGTGGGGCGCAAATTCTGTGGAGCGCACATCCTGCGGCGCACATCCTGCTGCGCACATAAATAAAAATAATATAAAAACATTTTTACAAAAAAAAATATTTAAATCAAATTAATAAAAAAACTGTGCTTGCACATCCTGTGGGGCGCAAATTCTGTGGAGCGCACATCCTGCGGCGCACATCCTGCTGCGCACATGAATAAAAATAATATTAAAAACAAATTACAATTTTTTTTTTTGAATCAAATTAATAAAAAAACTGTCCTTGCACATCCTGTGGGGCGCAAATTCTGTGGGGCGCACATCGTGCGGCGCACATCCTGCTGCGCACATAAATAAAAATAATATTAAAACATTTTTACAAAAAAATATATTTAAATCAAATTGATAAAAAAACTGTGCTTGCACATCCTGTGGGGCACAAATTATGTGGGGCGCACATCCTGCAGCGCACATCCTGCTGCGCAAATAAATAAAAATAAAATAAAAACATTTTTACAAAAAAAAATATTTAAATCAAATTAATAAAAAAACTGTGCTTGCACATCCTGTGGGGCGCAAATTCTGTGGAGCGCACATCCTGCGGCGCACATCCTGCTGCGCACCTAAATAAAAATAATATTAAAATCAAATTACAATTTTTTTTTTTTAAATCAAATTAATAAAAAAACTGTCCATGCACATCCTGTGGGGCGCAAATTCTGTGGGGCGCACATCCTGCGGCGCACATCCTGCTGCGCACATAAATAAAAATAGTATTAAAAACAAATTACAATTTTTTTTTTTTCGATCAAATTAATAAAAAAACTGTCCTTGCACATCCTGTGGGGCGCAAATTCTGTGGGGCGCACATCCTGCAGCGCACATCCTGCTGCGCACATAAATAAAAATAATATTAAAACATTTTTACAAAAAAAAATATTTAAATCAAATTAATAAAAAAACTGTGCTTGCACATCCTGTGGGGCGCAAATTCTGTGGGGCGCACATCCTGCGGCGCACATCCTGCTGCGCACATGAATAAAAATAATATTAAAAACAAATTACAATTTTTTTTTTTGAATCAAATTAATAAAAAAACTGTCCTTGCACATCCTGTGGGGCGCAAATTCTGTGGGGCGCACATCGTGCGGCGCACATCCTGCTGCGCACATAAATAAAAATAATATTAAAACATTTTTACAAAAAAAAATATTTAAATCAAATTAATAAAAAAACTGTGCTTGCACATCCTGTGGGGCGCAAATTATGTGGGGCGCACATCCTGCGGCGCACATCCTGCTGCGCACATAAATAAAAATAATATTAAAACATTTTTACAAAAAAATATATTTAAATCAAATTGATAAAAAAACTGTGCTTGCACATCCTGTGGGGCGCAAATTATGTGGGGCGCACATCCTGCAGCGCACATCCTGCTGCGCAAATAAATAAAAATAAAATAAAAAAAATTAACAATTTTTTTTTTTAAATCAAATTAATAAAAAAACTGTGCTTGCACATCCTGTGGGGCGCAAATTCTGTGGGGCAAACATCCTGCGGCACACATCCTGCTGCGCACATAAATAAAAATAATATTAAAACATTTTTACAAAAAAATATTTAAATCAAATTAATACAAAAACTGTCCTTGCACATCCTGTGGGGCGCAAATTCTGTGGGGCGCACATCCTGCGGCGCACATCATGCTGCGCACATAAATAAAAATAATATTAAAACATTTTTACAAAAAAAAATATTTAAATCAAATTAATAAAAAAAGTGTGCTTGCACATCCTGTGGGGCGCAAACTCTGTGGGGCGCACATCCTGCGGCGCACATCCTGCTGCGCACATAAATAAAAATAATATTAAAAACAAATTACAATTTTTTTTTTTTCAATCAAATTAATAAAAAAACTGTCCTTGCACATCCTGTGGGGCGCAAATTCTGTGGGGCGCACATCCTGCAGCGCACATCCTGCTGCGCACATAAATAAAAATAATATTAAAACATTTTTACAAAAAAAAATATTTAAATCAAATTAATAAAAAAAGCTGTCCTTGCACATCTTGTGGGGCGCAAATTCTGTGGGGCGCACATCCTGCGGCGCACATCCTGCTGCGCACAAAAATAAAAATAATATTAAAAACAAATTACAATTTTTTTTTTTAAATCAAATTAATAAAAAAACTGTCCTTGCACATCCTGTGGGGCGCACATCCTGCGGCGCACATCCTGCTGCGCACATAAATAAAAATAATATTAAAAACAAACTACAACATTTTTTTTTAAAATCAAATTAATAAAAAAACTGTGCTTGCACATCCTGTGGGGCGCAAATTCTGTGGGGCGCACATCCTGCGTCGCACATCCTGCTGCGCACATAAATAAAAATAATATTAAAACATTTTTACAAAAAAAATATTTAAATCAAATTAATAAAAAAACTGTGCTTGCACATCCTGTGGGGCGCAAATTCTGTGGGGCGCACATCCTGCTGCGCACATAAATAAAAATAATATTAAAACATTTTTACAAAAAAAATATTTAAATCAAATTAATAAAAAAACTGTGCTTGCACATCCTGTGGGGCGCAAATTCTGTGGGGCGCACATCCTGCGGCGCACATCCTGCTGCGCACATAAATAAAAATAATATTAAAAACAATTTACAATTTTTTTTTTAAATCAAATTAATAAAAAAACTGTCCTTGCACATCCCGTGGAGCGCAAATTTTGTGGGGCGCACATCCTGCGGCGCAAATCCTGCTGCGCACATGAATAAAAATAATATTAACACATTTTTACAAAAAAAAATATATTAATCAAATTAATAAAAAAACTGTGCTTGCACATCCTGTGGGGCGCAAATTATGTGGGGCGCACATCCTGCGGCACACATCCTGCTGCGCACATGACTAAAAATAATATTAAAACATTTTTACAAAAAAAAATATTTAAATCAAATTAATAAAAAAACTGTGCTTGCACATCCTGTGGGGCGCAAATTCTGTGGGGCGCACATCCTGCGGCGCACATCCTGCTGCGCACATAAATAAAAATAATATTAAAATTTTTTTTAAAAAAAAATATTTAAATCAAATTAATAAAAAAACTGTGCTTGCACATCCTGTGGGGCGCAAATTCTGTGGGGCGCACATCCTGCGGCGCACATCCTGCTGCGCACATAAATAAAAATAATATTAAAATTTTTTTTAAAAAAAAATATTTAAATCAAATTAATAAAAAAACTGTGCTTGCACATCCTGTGGGGCGCAAATTCTTTCGGGCGCACATCCTTCTGCGCACATAAATAAAAATAATATTAAAAACAAATTACAATTTTTTTTTAAAAATCAAATTAATAAAAAAACTGTCCTTGCACATCCTGTGGGGCGCAAATTCTGTGGGGCGCACATCCTGCGGCGCACACCCTGCTGCGCACATAAATAAAAATAATATTAAAACATTTTTACAAAAAAAAATATTTAAATCAAATTAATAAAAAAACTGTGCTTGCACATCCTGTGGGGCGCAAATTCTGTGGGGCGCACATCCTGCGGCGCACATCCTGCTGCGCACATAAATAAAAATAATATTAAAAACAAATTACAATTTTTTTTTTTAAATCAAATTAATAAAAAAACTGTCCTTGCACATCCTGTGGGGCGCAAATTCTGTGGGGCGCACATGAATAAAAATAATATTAAAACATTTTTACAAAAAAAAAAATTTAAATATAAGTAATAAAAAAACTGTGCTTGCACATCCTGTGGGGCGCAAATTATGTGGGGCGCACATCCTGCAGCGCACATCCTGCTGCGCAAATAAATACAAATAAAATTAAAAAAAATTTACAATTTTTTTTTTTTTAAATCAAATTAATAAAAAAAATGTGCTTGCACATCTTGTGGGGCGCAAATTATGTGGGGCGCACATCCTGCTGCGCACATAAATAAAAATAATATTAAAACATTTTTACAAAAAAAAAAATTTAAATCAAATTAATAAAAAAACTGTGCTTGCACATCCTGTGGGGCGCAAATTCTGTGGGGCGCACATCCTGCGGCGCACATCCTGCTGCGCACATAAATAAAAATAATATTAAAAACAAATTACAATTTTTTTTTTTAAATCAAATTAATAAAAAAACTGTCCTTGCACATCCTGTTGGGCGCAAATTCTGTGGGGCGCACATGAATAAAAATAATATTAAAACATTTTTACAAAAAAAAATATTTAAATTAAATTAATAAAAAAACTGTGCTTGCACATCCTGTGGGGCGCAAATTCTGTGGAGCGCACATCCTGCGGCGCACATCCTGCTGCGCACATAAATAAAAATAATATTAAAACATTTTTACAAAAAAAAATATTTAAATCAAATTAATAAAAAAACTGTGCTTGCACATCCTGTGGGGCGCAAATTCTGTGGAGCGCACATCCTGCTGCGCACATAAATAAAAATAATATTAAAACATTTTTACAAAAAAAAATATTTAAATCGAATTAATAAAAAAACTGTGCTTGCACATCCTGTGGGGCGCAAATTCTGTGGGGCGCACATCCTGCGGCGCACATCCTGCTGCGCACATGAATAAAAATAATATTAAAAACAAATTACAATTTTTTTTTTTAAATCAAATTAATAAAAAAACTGTCCTTGCACATCCTGTGGGGCGCAAATTCTGTGGAGCGCACATCCTGCGGCGCACATCCTGCTGCGCACATAAATAAAAATAATATAAAAACATTTTTACAAAAAAAAATATTTAAATCAAATTAATAAAAAAACTGTCCTTGCACATCCTGTGGGGCGCAAATTCTGTGGGGCGCACATGAATAAAAATAATATTAAAACATTTTTACAAAAAAAAAAATTTAAATATAAGTAATAAAAAAACTGTGCTTGCACATCCTGTGGGGCGCAAATTATGTGGGGCGCACATCCTGCAGCGCACATCCTGCTGCGCAAATAAATACAAATAAAATTAAAAAAAATTTACAATTTTTTTTTTTTTAAATCAAATTAATAAAAAAAATGTGCTTGCACATCTTGTGGGGCGCAAATTATGTGGGGCGCACATCCTGCTGCGCACATAAATAAAAATAATATTAAAACATTTTTACAAAAAAAAAAATTTAAATCAAATTAATAAAAAAACTGTGCTTGCACATCCTGTGGGGCGCAAATTCTGTGGGGCGCACATCCTGCGGCGCACATCCTGCTGCGCACATAAATAAAAATAATATTAAAAACAAATTACAATTTTTTTTTTTAAATCAAATTAATAAAAAAACTGTCCTTGCACATCCTGTTGGGCGCAAATTCTGTGGGGCGCACATGAATAAAAATAATATTAAAACATTTTTACAAAAAAAAATATTTAAATTAAATTAATAAAAAAACTGTGCTTGCACATCCTGTGGGGCGCAAATTCTGTGGAGCGCACATCCTGCGGCGCACATCCTGCTGCGCACATAAATAAAAATAATATTAAAACATTTTTACAAAAAAAAATATTTAAATCAAATTAATAAAAAAACTGTGCTTGCACATCCTGTGGGGCGCAAATTCTGTGGAGCGCACATCCTGCTGCGCACATAAATAAAAATAATATTAAAACATTTTTACAAAAAAAAATATTTAAATCGAATTAATAAAAAAACTGTGCTTGCACATCCTGTGGGGCGCAAATTCTGTGGGGCGCACATCCTGCGGCGCACATCCTGCTGCGCACATGAATAAAAATAATATTAAAAACAAATTACAATTTTTTTTTTTAAATCAAATTAATAAAAAAACTGTCCTTGCACATCCTGTGGGGCGCAAATTCTGTGGAGCGCACATCCTGCGGCGCACATCCTGCTGCGCACATAAATAAAAATAATATAAAAACATTTTTACAAAAAAAAATATTTAAATCAAATTAATAAAAAAACTGTGCTTGCACATCCTGTGGGGCGCAAATTCTGTGGAGCGCACATCCTGCGGCGCACATCCTGCTGCGCACATGAATAAAAATAATATTAAAAACAAATTACAATTTTTTTTTTTGAATCAAATTAATAAAAAAACTGTCCTTGCACATCCTGTGGGGCGCAAATTCTGTGGGGCGCACATCGTGCGGCGCACATCCTGCTGCGCACATAAATAAAAATAATATTAAAACATTTTTACAAAAAAATATATTTAAATCAAATTGATAAAAAAACTGTGCTTGCACATCCTGTGGGGCGCAAATTATGTGGGGCGCACATCCTGCAGCGCACATCCTGCTGCGCAAATAAATAAAAATAAAATAAAAACATTTTTACAAAAAAAAATATTTAAATCAAATTAATAAAAAAACTGTGCTTGCACATCCTGTGGGGCGCAAATTCTGTGGAGCGCACATCCTGCGGCGCACATCCTGCTGCGCACCTAAATAAAAATAATATTAAAATCAAATTACAATTTTTTTTTTTTAAATCAAATTAATAAAAAAACTGTCCATGCACATCCTGTGGGGCGCAAATTCTGTGGGGCGCACATCCTGCGGCGCACATCCTGCTGCGCACATAAATAAAAATAGTATTAAAAACAAATTACAATTTTTTTTTTTTCGATCAAATTAATAAAAAAACTGTCCTTGCACATCCTGTGGGGCGCAAATTCTGTGGGGCGCACATCCTGCAGCGCACATCCTGCTGCGCACATAAATAAAAATAATATTAAAACATTTTTACAAAAAAAAATATTTAAATCAAATTAATAAAAAAACTGTGCTTGCACATCCTGTGGGGCGCAAATTCTGTGGGGCGCACATCCTGCGGTGCACATCCTGCTGCGCACATAAATAAAAATAATATTAAAACATTATTACAAAAAAAAATATTTAAATCAAAATAATAAAAAAACTGTGCTTGCACATCCTGTGGGGCGCAAATTCTGTGGGGCGCACATCCTGCGGCGCACATCCTGCTGCGCACATAAATAAAAATAATATTAAAAACAAATTACAATTTTTTTTTTTAAATCAAATTAATAAAAAAACTGTCCTTGCACATCCTGTGGGGCGCAAATTCTGTGGGGCGCACATGAATAAAAATAATATTAAAACATTTTTACAAAAAAAAATATTTAAATCAAATTAATAAAAAAACTGTGCTTGCACATCCTGTGGGGCGCAAATTCTGTGGGGCGCACATCCAGCTGCGCACATTAATAAAAATAATATTAAAACATTTTTACAAAAAAAAATATTTAAATCAAATTATTAAAAAAACTGTGCTTGAACATCCTGTGGGGCGCAAATTATGTGGGGCGCACATCCTGCGGCGCACATCCTGCTGCGCACATGAATAAAAATAATATTAAAACATTTTTACAAAAAAAATATTTAAATCAAATTAATAAAAAAACTGTCCTTGCACATCCTGTGGGGCGCAAATTCTGTGGGGCGCACATGATGCAGCGCACATCCTGCTGCGCACATCAATAAAAATAATATTAAAAACAAATTACAATTTTTTTTTAAAAATCAAATTAATAAAAAAACTGTCTTTGCACATCCTGTGGGGCGCAAATTCTGTGGGGCGCACATCCTGCGGCGCACATCCTGCTGCGCAAATAAATAAAAATAATATTAAAAACAATTTACAATTTTTTTTTTTTAAATCAAATAAATAAAAAAACTGTGCTTACACATCCTGTGGGGCGCAAATTCTGTGGGGCGCACATCCTGCGGCGCACATCCTGCTGCGCACATAAATAAAAATAATATTAAAACATTTTTACAAAAAAAATATTTAAATCAAATTAATAAAAAAGATGTCCTTGCACATCCTGTGGGGCGCAAATTCTGTGGGGCGCACATCCTGCGGCGCACATCCTGCTGCGCACATAAATAAAAATAATATTAAAAACAAATTACAATTTTTTTTTTTAAATCAAATTAATAAAAAAACTGTCCTTGCACATCCTGTGGGGCGCAAATTCTGTGGGGTGCACATGAATAAAAATAATATTAAAACATTTTTAAAAAAAATAATATTTAAATCAAATTAATAAAAAAACTGTGCTTGCACATCCTGTGGGGCGCAAATTCTTTGGGGCGCACATCCTGTGGCGCACATCCTGCTGCGAAAATAAATAAAAATAATATTAAAAACAATTTACAATTTTTTTTTTTTAAATAAAATTAATAAAAAAACTGTGCTTGCACATCCTGTGGGGCGCAAATTCTGTGGGGCGCACATCCTGCCGCGCACATCCTGCTGTGCACATAAATAAAAATAATATTAAAACATTTTTACAAAAAAAATATTTAAATCAAATTAATAAAAAAACTGTGCTTGCACATCCTGTGGGGCACAAATTCTGTGGGGCGCACATCCTGCGGCGCACATCCTGCTGCGCACATAAATAAAAATAATATTAAAAACAAATTACAATTTTTTTTTTTAAATCAAATTAATAAAAAAACTGTCCTTGCACGTCCTGTGGGGCGCAAATTATGTGGGGCGCAAATTCTGTGGGGCGCACATCCTGCGGCGCACATCCTGCTGCGCAAATAAATAAAAATAATATTAAAAACAATTTACAATTTTTTTTTTTTAAATCAAATAAATAAAAAAACTGTGCTTACACATCCTGTGGGGCGCAAATTCTGTGGGGCGCACATCCTGCGGCGCACATCCTGCTGCGCACATAAATAAAAATAATATTAAAAACAATTTACAATTTTTCTTTTTTAAATCAAATAAATAAAAAAACTGTGCTTACACATCCTGTGGGGCGCAAATTCTGTGGGGCGCACATCCTGCGGCGCACATCCTGCTGCGCACATAAATAAAAATAATATTAAAACATTTTTACAAAAAAAATATTTAAATCAAATTAATAAAAAAAATGTCCTTGCACATCCTGTGGGGCGCAAATTCTTTTGGGCGCAAATTCTGTGGGGCGCACATCCTGCGGCGCACATCCTGCTGCGCACATAAATAAAAATAAAATAAAACATTTTTACAAAAAAAAATATTTAAATCAAATTAATAAAAAAACTGTGCTTGCACATCCTGTGGGGCGCAAATTCTGTGGGGCGCACATCCTGCGGTGCACATCCTGCTGCGCACATAAATAAAAATAATATTAAAACATTATTACAAAAAAAAATATTTAAATCAAATTAATAAAAAAACTGTGCTTGCACATCCTGTGGGGCGCAAATTCTGTGGGGCGCACATCCTGCGGCGCACATCCTGCTGCGCACATAAATAAAAATAATATTAAAAACAAATTACAATTTTTTTTTTAAATCAAATTAATAAAAAAACTGTCCTTGCACATCCTGTGGGGCGCAAATTCTGTGGGGCGCACATGAATAAAAATAATATTAAAACATTTTTACAAAAAAAATATTTAAATCAAATTAATAAAAAAACTGTGCTTGCACATCCTGTGGGGCGCAAATTCTGTGGGGCGCACATCCAGCTGCGCACATTAATAAAAATAATATTAAAACATTTTTACAAAAAAAATATTTAAATCAAATTAATAAAAAAACTGTCCTTGCACATCCTGTGGGGCGCAAATTCTGTGGGGCGCACATGCTGCAGCGCACATCCTGCTGCGCACATCAATAAAAATAATATTAAAAACAAATTACAATTTTTTTTTTTAAATCAAATTAATAAAAAAACTGTCCTTGCACATCCTGTGGGGCGCAAATTCTGTGGGGCGCACATCCTGCGGCGCACATCCTGCTCCGCAAATAAATAAAAATAATATTAAAAACAATTTACAATTTTTTTTTTTTAAATCAAATAAATAAAAAAACTGTCCTTGCACGTCCTGTGGGGCGCAAATTATGTGGGGCGCAAATTCTGTGGGGCGCACATCCTGCTGCGCACATTAATAAAAATAATATTAAAACATTTTTAAAAAAAAATATTTAAATCAAATTAATAAAAAAACTGTCCTTGCACATCCTGTGGGGCGCAAATTCTGTGGGGCGCACATCCTGCGGCGCACATCCTGCTGCGCAAATAAATAAAGATAATATTAAAACATTTTTACAAAAAAAAATATTTAAATCAAATTAATAAAAAAATGTGCTTGCACATCCTGTGGGGCGCAAATTCTGTGGGGCGCACATCCTGCGGCGCACATCCTGCTGCGCACATAAATAAAAATAATATTAAAAACAAATTACAATTTTTTTTTTTAAATCAAATTAATAAAAAAACTGTCCTTGCACGTCCTGTGGGGCGCAAATTATGTGGGGCGCAAATTCTGTGGGGCGCACATCCTGCGGCGCACATCCTGCTGCGCAAATAAATAAAAATAATATTAAAAACAATTTACAATTTTTTTTTTTTAAATCAAATAAATAAAAAAACTGTGCTTACACATCCTGTGGGGCGCAAATTCTGTGGGGCGCACATCCTGCGGCGCACATCCTGCTGCGCACATAAATAAAAATAATATTAAAAACAATTTACAATTTTTCTTTTTTAAATCAAATAAATAAAAAAACTGTGCTTACACATCCTGTGGGGCGCAAATTCTGTGGGGCGCACATCCTGCGGCGCACATCCTGCTGCGCACATAAATAAAAATAATATTAAAACATTTTTACAAAAAAAATATTTAAATCAAATTAATAAAAAAAATGTCCTTGCACATCCTGTGGGGCGCAAATTCTTTTGGGCGCAAATTCTGTGGGGCGCACATCCTGCGGCGCACATCCTGCTGCGCACATAAATAAAAATAAAATAAAACATTTTTACAAAAAAAAATATTTAAATCAAATTAATAAAAAAACTGTGCTTGCACATCCTGTGGGGCGCAAATTCTGTAGGGCGCACATCCTGCGGTGCACATCCTGCTGCGCACATAAATAAAAATAATATTAAAACATTATTACAAAAAAAAATATTTAAATCAAATTAATAAAAAAACTGTGCTTGCACATCCTGTGGGGCGCAAATTCTGTGGGGCGCACATCCTGCGGCGCACATCCTGCTGCGCACATAAATAAAAATAATATTAAAAACAAATTACAATTTTTTTTTTAAATCAAATTAATAAAAAAACTGTCCTTGCACATCCTGTGGGGCGCAAATTCTGTGGGGCGCACATGAATAAAAATAATATTAAAACATTTTTACAAAAAAAATATTTAAATCAAATTAATAAAAAAACTGTGCTTGCACATCCTGTGGGGCGCAAATTCTGTGGGGCGCACATCCAGCTGCGCACATTAATAAAAATAATATTAAAACATTTTTACAAAAAAAATATTTAAATCAAATTAATAAAAAAACTGTCCTTGCACATCCTGTGGGGCGCAAATTCTGTGGGGCGCACATGCTGCAGCGCACATCCTGCTGCGCACATCAATAAAAATAATATTAAAAACAAATTACAATTTTTTTAAAAAAATCAAATTAATAAAAAAACTGTCCTTGCACATCCTGTGGGGCGCAAATTCTGTGGGGCGCACATCCTGCGGCGCACATCCTGCTCCGCAAATAAATAAAAATAATATTAAAAACAATTTACAATTTTTTTTTTTTAAATCAAATAAATAAAAAAACTGTCCTTGCACGTCCTGTGGGGCGCAAATTATGTGGGGCGCAAATTCTGTGGGGCGCACATCCTGCTGCGCACATTAATAAAAATAATATTAAAACATTTTTAAAAAAAAATATTTAAATCAAATTAATAAAAAAACTGTCCTTGCACATCCTGTGGGGCGCAAATTCTGTGGGGCGCACATCCTGCGGCGCACATCCTGCTGCGCAAATAAATAAAGATAATATTAAAACATTTTTACAAAAAAAAATATTTAAATCAAATTAATAAAAAAATGTGCTTGCACATCCTGTGGGGCGCAAATTCTGTGGGGCGCACATCCTGCGGCGCACATCCTGCTGCGCACATAAATAAAAATAATATTAAAAACAAATTACAATTTTTTTTTTTAAATCAAATTAATAAAAAAACTGTCCTTGCACGTCCTGTGGGGCGCAAATTATGTGGGGCGCAAATTCTGTGGGGCGCACATCCTGCGGCGCACATCCTGCTGCGCACATAAATAAAAATAATATTAAAAACAAATTACAATTTTTTTTTTTAAATCAAATTAATAAAAAAACTGTGGTTGCACATCCTGTGGGTTGCGAATTCTGTGGGGCGCACATCCAGCTGCGCACATTAATAAAAATAATATTAAAAACAATTTACAATTTTTTTTTTTTAAATCAAATAAATAAAAAAACTGTGCTTACACATCCTGTGGGGCACAAATTATGTGGGGCGCACATCCTGCGGCGCACATCCTGCTGCGCACATAAATAAAAATAATATTAAAAACAATTTACAATTTTTCTTTTTTAAATCAAATAAATAAAAAAACTGTGCTTACACATCCTGTGGGGCGCAAATTCTGTGGGGCGCACATCCTGCGGCGCACATCCTGCTGCGCACATAAATAAAAATAATATTAAAACATTTTTACAAAAAAAATATTTAAATCAAATTAATAAAAAAAATGTCCTTGCACATCCTGTGGGGCGCAAATTCTGTGGGGCGCAAATTCTGTGGGGCGCACATCCTGCGGCGCACATCCTGCTGCGCACATAAATAAAAATAAAATAAAACATTTTTACAAAAAAAAATATTTAAATCAAATTAATAAAAAAACTGTGCTTGCACATCCTGTGGGGCGCAAATTCTGTGGGGCGCACATCCTGCGGTGCACATCCTGCTGCGCACATAAATAAAAATAATATTAAAACATTATTACAAAAAAAAATATTTAAATCAAATTAATAAAAAAACTGTGCTTGCACATCCTGTGGGGCGCAAATTCTGTGGGGAGCACATGAATAAAAATAATATTAAAACATTTTTACAAAAAAAAATATTTAAATCAAATTAATAAAAAAACTGTGCTTGCACATCCTGTGGGGCGCAAATTCTGTGGGGCGCACATCCAGCTGCGCACATTAATAACAATAATATCAAAACATTTTTAGAAAAAAAAATATTTAAATCAAATTATTAAAAAAACTGTGCTTGAACATCCTGTGGGGCGCAAATTATGTGGGGCGCACATCCTGCGGCGCACATCCTGCTGCGCACATAAATAAAAATAATATTAAAACATTTTTACAAAAAAAATATTTAATTCAAATTAATAAAAAAACTGTCCTTGCACATCCTGTGGGGCGCAAATTCTGTGGGGCGCACATGCTGCAGCGCACATCCTGCTGCGCACATCAATAAAAATAATATTAAAAACAAATTACAATTTTTTTTTAAAAATCAAATTAATAAAAAAACTGTCCTTGCACATCCTGTGGGGCGCAAATTCTGTGGGGCGCACATCCTGCGGCGCACATCCTGCTGCGCACATGAATAAAAATGAAATAAAACATTTGTACAAAAAAAAATATTTAAATCAAATTAATAAAAAAACTGTGCTTGCACATCCTGTGGGGCGCAAATTCTGTGGGGCGCACATCCTGCGGCGCACATCCGGCTGCGCACATAAATAAAAATAATATTAAAAACAAATTACAATTTTTTTTTTTAAATCAAATTAATAAAAAAACTGTCCTTGCACATCCTGTGGGGCGCATTTTCTGTGGGTTGCACATGAATAAAAATAATATTAAAACATTTTTACAAAAAAAAATATTTAAATCAAATTAATAAAAAAACTGTGCTTGCACATCCTGTGGGGCGCAAATTCTGTGGGGCGCACATCCAGCTGCGCACATTAATAAAAATAATATTAAAACATTTTTACAAAAAAAAATATTTAAATCAAATTATTAAAAAAACTGTGCTTGAACATCCTGTGGGGCGCAAATTCTGTGGGGCGCACATCCTGCGGCGCACATCCTGCTGCGCACATAAATAAAAATAATATTAAAAACAAATTACAATTTTTTTTTAAAAATCAAATTAATAAAAAAACTGTCCATGCACATCCTGTGGGGCGCAAATTCTGTGGGGCGCACATCCTGCGGCGCACATCCTGCTGCGCACATAAATAAAAATAATATTAAAAACAAATTACATTTTTTTTTTAAAAATCAAATTAATAAAAAAACTGTCCTTGCACATCCTGTGGGGCGCAAATTCTGTGGGGCGCACATCCTGCGGCGCACATCCTGCTGCGCAAATAAATAAAAATAATATTAAAACATTTTTACAAAAAAAATATTTAAATCAAATTAAATAAAAAACTGTCCTTGCACATCCTGTGGGGCGCAAATTCTGTGGGGCGCACATCCTGCGGCGCACATCCTGCTGCGCACATAAATAAAAATAATATTAAAAACAAATTACAATTTTTTTTTTTAAATCAAATTAATAAAAAAACTGTCCTTGCACGTCCTGTGGGGCGCAAATTATGTGGGGCGCAAATTCTGTGGGGCGCACATCCTGCTGCGCACATAAATAAAAATAATATTAAAACATTTTTAAAAAAAAATATTTAAATCAAATTAATAAAAAAAACTGTCCTTGCACATCCTGTGGGGCGCACATCCTGCGGCGCACATCCTGCTGCGCACATAAATAAAAATAATATTAAAACATTTTTACAAAAAAAATATTTAAATCAAATTAATAAAAAAACTGTCCTTGCACATCCTGTGGGGCGCAAATTCTGTGGGGCGCACATCCTGCTGCGCACATAAATAAAAATACTATTAAAACATTTTTACAAAAAAAATATTTAAATCAAATTAATAAAAAAAATGTCCTTGCACATCCTGTGGGGCGCAAATTCTGTGGGGCGCACATCCTGCGGCGCACATCCTGCTGCGCACATAAATAAAAATAATATTAAAAACAAATTACAATTTTTTTTTAAAAATCAAATTAATAAAAAAACTGTCCTTGCACATCCTGTGGGGCGCAAATTCTGTGGGGCGCACATCCTGCGGCGCACATCTTGCTGCGCAAATAAATAAAAATAATATTAAAACATTTTTACAAAAAAAATATTTAAATCAAATTAAATAAAAAACTGTCCTTGCACATCCTGTGGGGCGCAAATTCTGTGGGGCGCACATCCTGCGGCGCACATCCTGCTGCGCACATAAATAAAAATAATATTAAAAACAAATTACAATTTTTTTTTTTAAATCAAATTAATAAAAAAACTGTCCTTGCACGTCCTGTGGGGCGCAAATTATGTGGGGCGCAAATTCTATGGGGCGCACATCCTGCTGCGCACATAAATAAAAATAATATTAAAACATTTTTAAAAAAAAATATTTAAATCAAATTAATAAAAAAAACTGTCCTTGCACGTCCTGTGGGGCGCAAATTATGTGGGGCGCAAATTCTGTGGGGCGCACATCCTGCGGCGCACATCCTTCTGCGCACATAAATAAAAATAATATTAAAAACAAATTACAATTTTTTTTTTTAAATCAAATTAATAAAAAAACTGTGGTTGCACATCCTGTGGGTTGCGAATTCTGTGGGGCGCTTATCCAGCTGCGCACATTAATAAAAATAATATTAAAAACAATTTACAATTTTTTTTTTTTTTAAATCAAATTAATAAAAAAACTGTGCTTGCACATCCTGTGGGGCGCAAATTCTGTGGGGCGCACATCCAGCTGCGCACATTAATAAAAATAATATTAAAACATTTTTACAAAAAAAAATATTTAAATCAAATTAATAAAAAAAATGTCCTTGCACATCCTGTGGGGCGCAAATTCTGTGGGGCGCACATCCTGCGGCGCACATCCTGCTGCGCAAATAAATAAAAATAATATTAAAACATTTTTACAAAAAAAAATATTTAAATCAAATTAATAAAAAAATGTCCTTGCACATCCTGTGGGAAGCAAATTATGTGGGGCGCACATCCTGCGGCGCACATCCTGCTGCGCAAATAAATAAAAATAATATTAAAAACAATTTACAATTTTTTTTTTTTAAATCAAATAAATAAAAAAACTGTGCTTACACATCCTGTGGGGCGCAAATTCTGTGGGGCGCACATCCTGCGGCGCACATCCTGCTGCGCACATAAATACAAATGAAATAAAACATTTTTACAAAAAAAAATATTTAAATCAAATTAATAAAAAAAATGTCCTTGCACATCCTGTGGGGCGCAAATTCTGTGGGGCGCACATCCTGCGGCGCACATCCTGCTGCGCACATAAATACAAATAAAATAAAACATTTTTACAAAAAAAATATTTAAATCAAATTAATAAAAAAAATGTCCTTGCACATCCTGTGGGGCGCAAATTCTGTGGGGCGCACATCCTGCGGCACACATCCTGCTGCGCACATCAATAAAAATAATATTAAAAACAAATTACAATTTTTTTTTAAAAATCAAATTAATAAAAAAACTGTCCTTGCACATCCTGTGGGGCGCAAATTCTGTGGGGCGCACATCCTGCGGCACACATCCTGCTGCGCAAATAAATAAAAATAATATTAAAAACAATTTACATTTTTTTTTTTTAAATCAAATAAATAAAAAAACTGTGCTTACACATCCTGTGGGTTGCAAATTCTGTGGGGCGCACATCCTGCGGCGCACATCCTGCTGCGCACATAAATAAAAATAATATTAAAAACAATTTACAATTTTTTTTTTTTAAATCAAATAAATAAAAAAACTGTGCTTACACATCCTGTGGGGCGCAAATTCTGTGGGGCGCACATCCTGCGGCGCACATCCTGCTGCGCACATAAATAAAAATAATATTAAAACATTTTTACAAAAAAAATATTTAAATCAAATTAATAAAAAAAATGTCCTTGCACATCCTGTGGGGAGCAAATTCTGTGGGGCGCACATCCTGCGGCGCACATCCTGCTGCGCACATAAATAAAAATAATATTAAAAACAATTTACAATTTTTCTTTTTTAAATCAAATAAATAAAAAAACTGTGCTTACACATCCTGTGGGGCGCAAATTCTGTGGGGCGCACATCCTGCGGCGCACATCCTGCTGCGCACATAAATAAAAATAATATTAAAACATTTTTACAAAAAAAATATTTAAATCAAATTAATAAAAAAACTGTGCTTGCACATCCTGTGGGGCGCAAATTCTGTGGGGCGCACATCCTGTGGCGCACATCCTGCTGCGCACATAAATAAAAATAATATTAAAAACAATTTACAATTTTTTTTTTTTAAATAAAATTAATAAAAAAACTGTGCTTGCACATCCTGTGGGGCGCAAATTCTGTGGGGCGCACATCCTGCCGCGCACATCCTGCTGTGCACATAAATAAAAATAATATTAAAACATTTTTACAAAAAAAATATTTAAATCAAATTAATAAAAAAACTGTGCTTGCACATCCTGTGGGGCGCAAATTATGTGGGGCGCAAATTCTGTGGGGCGCACATCCTGCGGCGCACATCCTGCTGCGCACATAAATAAAAATAATATTAAAAACAAATTACAATTTTTTTTTAAAAATCAAATTAATAAAAAAACTGTCCTTGCACATCCTGTGGGGCGCAAATTCTGTGGAGCGCACATCCTGCGGCGCACATCCTGCTGCGCAAATAAATAAAAATAATATTAAAACATTTTTACAAAAAAAAATATTTAAATCAAATTAATAAAAAAATGTCCTTGCACATCCTGTGGGAAGCAAATTATGTGGGGCGCACATCCTGCGGCGCACATCCTGCTGCGCACATAAATAAAAATAATATTAAAAACAAATTACAATTTTTTTTTTTAAATCAAATTAATAAAAAAACTGTCCTTGCACGTCCTGTGGGGCGCAAATTATGTGGGGCGCAAATTCTGTGGGGCGCACATCCTGCGGCGCACATCCTGCTATGCAAATAAATAAAAATAATATTAAAAACAATTTACAATTTTTTTTTTTTAAATCAAATAAATAAAAAAACTGTGCTTACACATCCTGTGGGGCGCAAATTCTGTGGGGCGCACATCCTGCGGCGCACATCCTGCTGCGCACATAAATAAAAATAATATTAAAAACAATTTACAATTTTTCTTTTTTAAATCAAATAAATAAAAAAACTGTGCTTACACATCCTGTGGGGCGCAAATTCTGTGGGGCGCACATCCTGCCGCGCACATCCTGCTGTGCACATAAATAAAAATAATATTAAAACATTTTTACAAAAAAAATATTTAAATCAAATTAATAAAAAAACTGTGCTTGCACATCCTGTGGGGCGCAAATTATGTGGGGCGCAAATTCTGTGGGGCGCACATCCTGCGGCGCACATCCTGCTGCGCACATAAATAAAAATAATATTAAAAACAAATTACAATTTTTTTTTAAAAATCAAATTAATAAAAAAACTGTCCTTGCACATCCTGTGGGGCGCAAATTCTGTGGAGCGCACATCCTGCGGCGCACATCCTGCTGCGCAAATAAATAAAAATAATATTAAAACATTTTTACAAAAAAAAATATTTAAATCAAATTAATAAAAAAATGTCCTTGCACATCCTGTGGGAAGCAAATTATGTGGGGCGCACATCCTGCGGCGCACATCCTGCTGCGCACATAAATAAAAATAATATTAAAAACAAATTACAATTTTTTTTTTTAAATCAAATTAATAAAAAAACTGTCCTTGCACGTCCTGTGGGGCGCAAATTATGTGGGGCGCAAATTCTGTGGGGCGCACATCCTGCGGCGCACATCCTGCTATGCAAATAAATAAAAATAATATTAAAAACAATTTACAATTTTTTTTTTTTAAATCAAATAAATAAAAAAACTGTGCTTACACATCCTGTGGGGCGCAAATTCTGTGGGGCGCACATCCTGCGGCGCACATAAATAAAAATAATATTAAAAACAATTTACAATTTTTCTTTTTTAAATCAAATAAATAAAAAAACTGTGCTTACACATCCTGTGGGGCGCAAATTCTGTGGGGCGCACATCCTGCGGCGCACATCCTGCTGCGCACATAAATAAAAATAATATTAAAACATTTTTACAAAAAAAAATATTTAAATCAAATTAATAAAAAAACTGTGCTTGCACATCCTGTGGGGCGCAAATTCTGTGGGGCGCACATCCAGCTGCGCACATTAATAAAAATAATATTAAAACATTTTTACAAAAAAAAATATTTAAATCAAATTATTAAAAAAACTGTGCTTGAACATCCTGTGGGGCGCAAATTATGTGGGGCGCACATCCTGCGGCGCACATCCTGCTGCGCACATAAATAAAAATAATATTAAAACATTTTTACAAAAAAAATATTTAAATCAAATTAATAAAAAAACTGTCCTTGCACATCCTGTGGGGCGCAAATTCTGTGGGGCGCACATGCTGCAGCGCACATCCTGCTGCGCACATCAATAAAAATAATATTAAAAACAAATTACAATTTTTTTTTAAAAATCAAATTAATAAAAAAACTGTCCTTGCACATCCTGTGGGGCGCAAATTCTGTGGGGCGCACATCCTGCGGCGCACATCCTGCTGCGCAAATAAATAAAAATAATATTAAAAACAATTTACAATTTTTTTTTTTTAAATCAAATAAATAAAAAAACTGTGCTTACACATCCTGTGGGGCGCAAATTCTGTGGGGCGCACATCCTGCGGCGCACATCCTGCTGCGCACATAAATAAAAATAATATTAAAAACAAATTACAATTTTTTTTTTTAAATCAAATTAATAAAAAAACTGTCCTTGCACGTCCTGTGGGGCGCAAATTATGTGGGGCGCAAATTCTGTGGGGCGCACATCCTGCGGCGCACATCCTGCTGCGCAAATAAATAAAAATAATATTAAAAACAATTTACAATTTTTTTTTTTTAAATCAAATAAATAAAAAAACTGTGCTTACACATCCTGTGGGGCGCAAATTCTGTGGGGCGCACATCCTGCGGCGCACATCCTGCTGCGCACATAAATACAAATGAAATAAAACATTTTTACAAAAAAAAATATTTAAATCAAATTAATAAAAACAATGTCCTTGCACATCCTGTGGGGCGCAAATTCTGTGGGGCGCACATCCTGCGGCGCACATCCTGCTGCGCACATAAATACAAATAAAATAAAACATTTTTACAAAAAAAATATTTAAATAAAATTAATAAAAAAAATGTGCTTGCACATCCTGTGGGGCGCAAATTCTGTGGGGCGCACATGCTGCAGCGCACATCCTGCTGCGCACATCAATAAAAATAATATTAAAAACAAATTTCAATTTTTTTTTAAAAATCAAATTAATAAAAAAACTGTCCTTGCACATCCTGTGGGGCGCAAATTCTGTGGGGCGCACATCATGCGGCGCACATCCTGCTGCGCAAATAAATAAAAATAATATTAAAAACAATTTACAATTTTTTTTTTTTAAATCAAATAAATAAAAAAACTGTGCTTACACATCCTGTGGGTTGCAAATTCTGTGGGGCGCACATCCTGCGGCGCACATCCTGCTGCGCACATAAATAAAAATAATATTAAAAACAATTTACAATTTTTTTTTTTTAAATCAAATAAATAAAAAAACTGTGCTTACACATCCTGTGGGGCGCAAATTCTGTGGGGCGCACATCCTGCGGCGCACATCCTGCTGCGCACATAAATAAAAATAATATTAAAACATTTTTACAAAAAAAATATTTAAATCAAATTAATAAAAAAAATGTCCTTGCACATCCTGTGGGATGCAAATTCTGTGGGGCGCACATCCTGCGGCGCACATCCTGCTGCGCACATGAATACAAATAAAATAAAACATTTTTACAAAAAAAATATTTAAATCAAATTAATAAAAAAACTGTCCTTGCACATCCTGTGGGGCGCAAATTCTGTGGGGCGCACATGCTGCAGCGCACATCCTGCTGCGCACATCAATAAAAATAATATTAAAAACAATTTACAATTTTTCTTTTTTAAATCAAATAAATAAAAAAACTGTGCTTACACATCCTGTGGGGCGCAAATTCTGTGGGGCGCACATCCTGCGGCGCACATCCTGCTGCGCACATAAATAAAAATAATATTAAAACATTTTTACAAAAAAAATATTTAAATCAAATTAATAAAAAAAATGTCCTTGCACATCCTGTGGGGCGCAAATTCTGTGGGGCGCACATCCTGCGGCGCACATCCTGCTGCGCACATAAATACAAATAAAATAAAACATTTTTACAAAAAAAATATTTAAATCAAATTAATAAAAAAACTGTGCTTGCACATCCTGTGGGGCGCAAATTATGTGGGGCGCAAATTCTGTGGGGCGCACATCCTGCGGCGCACATCCTGCTGCGCACATAAATAAAAATAATATTAAAAACAAATTACAATTTTTTTTTAAAAATCAAATTAATAAAAAAACTGTCCTTGCACATCCTGTGGGGCGCAAATTCTGTGGGGCGCACATCCTGCGGCGCACATCCTGCTGCGCAAATAAATAAAAATAATATTAAAACATTTTTACAAAAAAAAATATTTAAATCAAATTAATAAAAAAATGTCCTTGCACATCCTGTGGGAAGCAAATTATGTGGGGCGCACATCCTGCGGCGCACATCCTGCTCCGCACATAAATAAAAATAATATTAAAAACAAATTACAATTTTTTTTTTTAAATCAAATTAATAAAAAAACTGTCCTTGCACGTCCTGTGGGGCGCAAATTATGTGGGGCGCAAATTCTGTGGGGCGCACATCCTGCGGCGCACATCCTGCTGTGCAAATAAATAAAAATAATATTAAAAACAATTTACAATTTTTTTTTTTTAAATCAAATAAATAAAAAAACTGTGCTTACACATCCTGTGGGGCGCAAATTCTGTGGGGCGCACATCCTGCGGCGCACATCCTGCTGCGCACATAAATAAAAATAATATTAAAAACAATTTACAATTTTTCTTTTTTAAATCAAATAAATAAAAAAACTGTGCTTACACATCCTGTGGGGCGCAAATTCTGTGGGGCGCACATCCTGCGGCGCACATCCTGCTGCGCACATAAATAAAAATAATATTAAAACATTTTTACAAAAAAAAATATTTAAATCAAATTAATAAAAAAACTGTGCTTGCACATCCTGTGGGGCGCAAATTCTGTGGGGCGCACATCCAGCTGCGCACATTAATAAAAATAATATTAAAACATTTTTACAAAAAAAAATATTTAAATCAAATTATTAAAAAAACTGTGCTTGAACATCCTGTGGGGCGCAAATTATGTGGGGCGCACATCCTGCGGCGCACATCCTGCTGCGCACATAAATAAAAATAATATTAAAACATTTTTACAAAAAAAATATTTAAATCAAATTAATAAAAAAACTGTCCTTGCACATCCTGTGGGGCGCAAATTCTGTGGGGCGCACATGCTGCAGCGCACATCCTGCTGCGCACATCAATAAAAATAATATTAAAAACAAATTACAATTTTTTTTTAAAAATCAAATTAATAAAAAAACTGTCCTTGCACATCCTGTGGGGCGCAAATTCTGTGGGGCGCACATCCTGCGGCGCACATCCTGCTGCGCACATGAATAAAAATAATATTAAAACATTTTTACAAAAAAAATATTTAAATCAAATTAATAAAAAAAATGTCCTTGCACATCCTGTGGGGCGCAAATTCTGTGGGGCGCACATCCTGCGGCGCACATCCTGCTGCGCACATAAATACAAATAATATTAAAAACAAATTACAATTTTTTTTTTAAATCAAATTAATAAAAAAACTGTCCTTGCACGTCCTGTGGGGCGCAAATTATGTGGGGCGCAAATTGTGTGGGGCGCACATCCTGCGGCGCACATCCTGCTGCGTACATAAATAAAAATAAAATAAAACATTTTTACAAAAAAAATTTTTTAAATCAAATTAATAAAAAAACTGTGCTTGCACATCCTGTGGGCCGCAAATTCTGTGGGGCGCACATCCTGCGGCGCACATCCTGCTGTGCACATAAATAAAAATAATATTAAAAACAATTTACAATTTTTTTTTTTTAAATAAAATTAATAAAAAAACTGTGCTTGCACATCCTGTGGGGCGCAAATTCTGTGGGGCGCACATCCTGCCGCGCACATCCTGCTGTGCACATAAATAAAAATAATATTAAAACATTTTTACAAAAAAAATATTTAAATCAAATTAATAAAAAAACTGTGCTTGCACATCCTGTGGGGCGCAAATTATGTGGGGCGCAAATTCTGTGGGGCGCACATCCTGCGGCGCACATCCTGCTGTGCACATAAATAAAAATAATATTAAAACATTTTTACAAAAAAATATATTAAAATCAAAGTAATAAAAAAACTGTGCTTGCACATTCTGTGGGGCGCAAATTCTGTGGGGCGCACATCCTGCGGCGCACATCCTGCTGCGCATATAAATAAAAAAAATGTTAAAACATTTTTACAAAAAAAAATATATACATCAAATTAATAAAAAAACTGTGCTTGCACATCCTGTGGGGCGCAAATCCTGCGGCGCACATCCTGCTACTCACATAAATAAAAATAATATTAAAAACAAATTACAATTTTTTTTTTTAAATCAAATTAATAAAAAAACTGTCCTTGCACATCCTGTGGGGCGCAAATTCTGTGGGGCGCACATCCTGCGGCGCACATCCTGCTGCGCACATAAATAAAAATAATATTAAAAACAATTTACAATTTTTATTTTTAAATCAAATTAATAAAAAAACTGTCCTTGCACGTCCTGTGGGGCGCAAATTCTGTGGGGCGCACATCCTGCGGCGCACATCCTGCTGCGCACATAAATAAAAATAAAATAAAACATTTTTACAAAAAAAAATATTTAAATCAAATTAATAAAAAAACTGTGCTTGCACATCCTGTGGGGCGCAAATTCTGTGGGGCGCACATCCTGTGGCGCACATCCTGCTGCGCACATAAATAAAAATAATATTAAAAACAATTTACAATTTTTTTTTTTTAAATAAAATTAATAAAAAAACTGTGCTTGCACATCCTGTGGGGCGCAAATTATGTGGGGCGCAAATTCTGTGGGGCGCACATCCTGCGGCGCACATCCTGCTGCGCACATAAATAAAAATAATATTAAAACATTTTTACAAAAAAATATATTAAAATCAAATTAATAAAAAAACTCTCCATGCACATCCTGTGGGGCGCAAATTCTGTGGGGCGCACATCCTGCGGCACACATCCTGCTGCGCACATAAATAAAAATAATATTAAAAACAAATTACAATTTTTTTTTTTAAATCAAATTAATAAAAAAACTGTCCTTGCACATGCTGTGGGGCGCACATCCTGCGGCGCACATCCTGCTGCGCACATAAATAAAAATAATATTAAAAACAAATTACAATTTTTTTTTAAAAATCAAATTAATAAAAAAACTGTCCTTGCACATCCTGTGGGGCGCAAATTCTGTGGGGCGCACATCCTGCGGCGCACATCCTGCGGCGCACATCCTGCTGCGCACATAAATAAAAATAATATTAAAAACAAATTACAATTTTTTTTTTTTTTAAATCAAATTAATAAAAAAACTGTGCTTGCACATCCTGTGGGGCGCAAATTCTGTGGGGCGCACATCCAGCTGCGCACATCCTGCTGTGCACATAAATAAAAATAATATTAAAACATTTTTACAAAAAAAATATTTAAATCAAATTAATAAAAAAACTGTACTTGCACATCCTGTGGGGCGCAAATTCTGTGGGGCGCACATCCTGCGGCGCACATCCTGCTGCGCACATAAATAAAAATAATATTAAAAACAAATTACAATTTTTTTTTTTAAATCAAATTAATAAAAAAACTGTGGTTGCACATCCTGTGGGGCGCGAATTCTGTGGGGCGCACATCCAGCTGCGCACATTAATAAAAATAATATTAAAACATTTTTACAAAAAAAAATATTTAAATTAAATTATTAAAAAAACTGTGCTTGAACATCCTGTGGGGCGCAAATTCTGTGGGGCGCACATCCTGCGGCGCACATCCTGCGGCGCACATCCTGCTGCGCACATAAATAAAAATAATATTAAAAACAAATTACAATTTTTTTTTTTAAATCAAATTAATAAAAAAACTGTGGTTGCACATCCTGTGGGGCGCAAATTCTGTGGGGCGCACATTCAGCTGCGCACATTAATACAAATAATATTAAAAACAATTTACAATTTTTTTTTTTTAAATAAAATTAATAAAAAAACTGTGCTTGCACATCCTGTGGGGCGCAAATTCTGTGGGGCGCACATCCTGCCGCGCACATCCTGCTGTGCACATGAATAAAAATAATATTAAAACATTTTTACAAAAAAATATATTAAAATCAAATTAATGAAAAAACTGTGCTTGCACATCCTGTGGGGCGCAAATTCTGTGGGGCGCACATGCTGCGGCGCACATCCTGCTGCGCACATAAATACAAATAATATTAAAAACAATTTACAATTTTTATTTTTAAATCAAATTAATAAAAAAACTGTCCTTGCACGTCCTGTGGGGCGCAAATTCTGTGGGGCGCACATCCTGCGGCGCACATCCTGCTGCGCACATAAATAAAAATAAAATAAAACATTTTTACAAAAAAAAATATTTAAATCAAATTAATAAAAAAACTGTGCTTGCACATCCTGTGGGGCGCAAATTATGTGGGGCGCACATCCTGCGGCGCACATCCTGCTGCGCACATAAATAAAAATAATATTAAAACATTTTCACAAAAAAAAATATTTAAATATAACTAATAAAAAACCTTGCTTGCACATACCTGTGGGGCGCAAATTATGTGGGGTGCACATGAATAAAAATAATATTAAAACATTTTTACAAAAAAAAATATTTAAATCAAATTAATAAAAAAACTGTGCTTGCACATCCTGTGGGGCGCAAATTCTGTGGGGCGCACATCCTGCGGCGCACATCCTGCTGCGCACATAAATAAAAATAACATTAAAAACAATTTACAATTTTTCTTTTTTAAATCAAATAAATAAAAAAACTGTGCTTACACATCCTGTGGGGCGCAAATTCTGTGGGGCGCAAATTCTGTGGGGCGCACATCCTGCGGCGCACATCCTGCTGCGCACATAAATAAAAATAAAATAAAACATTTTTACAAAAAAAAATATTTAAATCAAATTAATAAAAAAACTGTGCTTGCACATCCTGTGGGGCGCAAATTCTGTGGGGCGCACATCCTGCGGTGCACATCCTGCTGCGCACATAAATAAAAATAAAATAAAACATTTTTACAAAAAAAAATATTTAAATCAAATTAATAAAAAAACTGTGCTTGCACATCCTGTGGGGCGCAAATTATGTGGGGCGCACATCCTGCGGCGCACATCCTGCTGCGCAAATAAATAAAAATAATATTAAAACATTTTCACAAAAAAAAATATTTAAATATAACTAATAAAAAACCTTGCTTGCACATACCTGTGGGGCGCAAATTATGTGGGGTGCACATGAATAAAAATAATATTAAAACATTTTTACAAAAAAAAATATTTAAATCAAATTAATAAAAAAACTGTGCTTGCACATCCTGTGGGGCGCAAATTCTGTGGGGCGCACATCCTGCGGCGCACATCCTGCTGCGCACATAAATAAAAATAATATTAAAAACAATTTACAATTTTTCTTTTTTAAATCAAATAAATAAAAAAACTGTGCTTACACATCCTGTGGGGCGCAAATTCTGTGGGGCGCAAATTCTGTGGGGCGCACATCCTGCGGCGCACATCCTGCTGCGCACATAAATAAAAATAAAATAAAACATTTTTACAAAAAAAAATATTTAAATCAAATTAATAAAAAAACTGTGCTTGCACATCCTGTGGGGCGCAAATTCTGTGGGGCGCACATCCTGCGGTGCACATCCTGCTGCGCACATAAATAAAAATAATATTAAAACATTATTACAAAAAAAAATATTTAAATCAAATTAATAAAAAAACTGTGCTTGCACATCCTGTGGGGCGCAAATTCTGTGGGGCGCACATCCTGCGGCGCACATCCTGCTGCGCACATAAATAAAAATAATATTAAAAACAAATTACAATTTTTTTTTTTAAATCAAATTAATAAAAAAACTGTCCTTGCACATCCTGTGGGGCGCAAATTCTGTGGGGCGCACATGAATAAAAATAATATTAAAACATTTTTACAAAAAAAAATATTTAAATCAAATTAATAAAAAAACTGTGCTTGCACATCCTGTGGGGCGCAAATTCTGTGGGGCGCACATCCTGTGGCGCACATCCTGCTGCGCACATAAATAAAAATAATATTAAAAAAAATTTACAATTTTTTTTTTTTAAATCAAATTAATAAAAAAACTGTGGTTGCACATCCTGTGGGGCGCACATCCAGCTGCGCACATCAATAAAAATAATATTAAAAACAAATTACAATTTTTTTAAAAAAATCAAATTAATAAAAAAACTGTCCTTGCACATCCTGTGGGGCGCAAATTCTGTGGGGCGCACATCCTGCGGCGCACATCCTGCTGCGCAAATAAATAAAAATAATATTAAAAACAATTTACAATTTTTTTTTTTTAAATCAAATAAATAAAAAAACTGTCCTTGCACGTCCTGTGGGGCGCAAATTCTGTGGGGCGCACATCCTGCTGCGCACATAAATAAAAATAATATTAAATCATTTTTAAAAAAAAATATTTAAATCAAATTAATAAAAAAAACTGTCCTTGCACATCCTGTGGGGCGCACATGCTGCGGCGCACATCCTGCTGCGCACATAAATAAAAATAATATTAAAAACAAATTACAATTTTTTTTTAAAAATCAAATTAATAAAAAAACTGTCCTTGCACATCCTGTGGGGCGCAAATTCTGTGGGGCGCACATCCTGCGGCGCACATCCTGCTGCGCAAATAAATAAAGATAATATTAAAACATTTTTACAAAAAAAAATATTTAAATCAAATTAATAAAAAAATGTGCTTGAACATCCTGTGGGAAGCAAATTATGTGGGGCGCACATCCTGCGGTGCACATCCTGCTGCGCACATAAATAAAAATAATATTAAAAACAATTTACAATTTTTTTTTTTTAAATCAAATGAATAAAAAACTGTGCTTACACATCCTGTGGGGCGCAAATTCTGTGTGGCGTACATCCTGCGGCGCACATCCTGCTGCGCACATAAATAAAAATAATATTAAAAACAATTTACAATTTTTTTTTTTTAAATCAAATAAATAAAAAAACTGTGCTTACACAACCTGTGGGGCGCAAATTCTGTGGGGCGCACATCCTGCGGCGCACATCCTGCTGCGCACATAAATAAAAATGAAATAAAACATTTGTACAAAAAAAAATATTTAAATCAAATTAATAAAAAAACTGTGCTTGCACATCCTGTGGGGCGCAAATTCTGTGGGGTGCAAATTCTGTGGGGTGCACATCCTGCGGCGCACATCCTGCTGCGCACATAAATAAAAATAATATTAAAAACAAATTACAATTTTTTTTTTTAAATCAAATTAATAAAAAAACTGTCCTTGCACGTCCTGTGGGGCGCAAATTATGTGGGGCGCAAATTCTGTGGGGCGCACATCCTGCGGCGCACATCCTGCTGCGCACATAAATAAAAATAATATTAAAAACAATTTACAATTTTTCTTTTTTAAATCAAATAAATAAAAAAACTGTGCTTACACATCCTGTGGGGCGCAAATTCTGTGGGGCGCACATCCTGCCAAGCACATCCAGCTGCGCACATTAATAAAAATAATATTAAAACATTTTTACAAAAAAAAATATTTAAATCAAATTATTAAAAAAACTGTGCTTGAACATCCTGTGGGGCGCAAATTATGTGGGGCGCACATCCTGCGGCGCACATCCTGCTGCGCACATAAATAAAAATAATATTAAAACATTTTTACAAAAAAAATATTTAAATCAAATTAATAAAAAAACTGTCCTTGCACATCCTGTGGGGCACAAATTCTGTGGGGCGCACATCCTGCGGCGCACATCCTGCTGCGCACATAAATAAAAATAATATTAAAAACAATTTACAATTTTTTTTTTTTAAATCAAATGAATAAAAAACTGTGCTTACACATCCTGTGGGGCGCAAATTCTGTGGGGCGTACATCCTGCGGCGCACATCCTGCTGCGCACATAAATAAAAATAATATTAAAACATTTTTACAAAAAAAATATTTAAATCAAACTAATAAAAAAACTGTGCTTGCACATCCTGTGGGGCGCAAATTATGTGGGGCGCAAATTCTGTGGGGCGCACATCCTGCGGCGCACATCCTGCTGCGCACATGAATAAAAATAAAATAAAACATTTTTACAAAAAAAAATATTTAAATCAAATTAATAAAAAAATGTGCTTGCACATCCTGTGGGAAGCAAATTATGTGGGGCGCACATCCTGCGGCGCACATCCTGCTGCGCACAAAAATAAAAATAATATTAAAAACAAATTACAATTTTTTTTTTTAAATCAAATTAATAAAAAAACTGTCCTTGCACGTCCTGTGGGGCGCAAATTATGTGGGGCGCAAATTCTGTGGGGCGCACATCCTGCGGCGCACATCCTGCTGCGCACATAAATAAAAATAATATTAAAAACAATTTACAATTTTTCTTTTTTAAATCAAATAAATAAAAAAACTGTGCTTACACATCCTGTGGGGCGCAAATTCTGTGGGGCGCACATCCTGCCAAGCACATCCAGCTGCGCACATTAATAAAAATAATATTAAAACATTTTTACAAAAAAAAATATTTAAATCAAATTATTAAAAAAACTGTGCTTGAACATCCTGTGGGGCGCAAATTATGTGGGGCGCACATCCTGCGGCGCACATCCTGCTGCGCACATAAATAAAAATAATATTAAAACATTTTTACAAAAAAAATATTTAAATCAAATTAATAAAAAAACTGTCCTTGCACATCCTGTGGGGCACAAATTCTGTGGGGCGCACATCCTGCGGCGCACATCCTGCTGCGCAAATAAATAAAAATAATATTAAAAACAATTTACAATTTTTTTTTTTAAATCAAATAAATAAAAAAACTGTCCTTGCACGTCCTGTGGGGCGCAAATTCTGTGGGGCGCACATCCTGCTGCGCACATAAATAAAAATAATATTAAAACATTTTAAAAAAAAAATATTTAAATCAAATTAATAAAAAAAACTGTCGTTGCACATCCTGTGGGGCGCACATGCTGTGGCGCACATCCTGCTGCGCACATAAATAAAAATAATATTAAAAACAAATTACAATTTTTTTTTAAAAATCAAATTAATAAAGAAAACTGTCCTTGCACATCCTGTGGGGCGCAAATTCTGTGGGGCGCACATCCTGCGGCGCACATCCTGCTGCGCAAATAAATAAAGATAATATTAAAACATTTTTACAAAAAAAAATATTTAAATCAAATTAATAAAAAAATGTGCTTGCACATCCTGTGGGAAGCAAATTATGTGGGGCGCACATCCTGCGGCGCACATCCTGCTGCGCACATAAATAAAAATAATATTAAAAACAATTTACAATTTTTTTTTTTTAAATCAAATGAATAAAAAACTGTGCTTACACATCCTGTGGGGCGCAAATTCTGTGGGGCGTACATCCTGCGGCGCACATCCTGCTGCGCACATAAATAAAAATAATATTAAAACATTTTTACAAAAAAAATATTTAAATCAAATTAATAAAAAAACTGTGCTTGCACATCCTGTGGGGCGCAAATTATGTGGGGCGCACATCCTGCGGCGCACATCCTGCTGCGCACATAAATAAAAATAATATTAAAACATTTTTACAAAAAAAAATATTTAAATCAAATTAATAAAAAAACTGTGCTTTTACATCCTGTGGGGCGCAAATTCTGTGGGGCGCACATCCTGCGGCGCACATCCTGCTGCGCACATAAATAAAAATAATATTAAAAACAAATTACAATTTTTTTTTTAAAATCAAATTAATAAAAAAACTGTCCATGCACATCCTGTGGGGCGCAAATTAAGTGGGGCGCACATCCTGTGGCACACATCCTGCTGCGCACATAAATAAAAATAATATTAAAACATTTTTACAAAAAAAAATATTTAAATCAAATTAATAAAAAAACTGTGCTTGCACATCCTGTGGGGCGCAAATTCTGTGGTGCGCACATCCTGCGGCGCACATCCTGCTGCACACATAAATAAAAATAATACTAAAAACAAATTACAATTTTTTTTTTTTAAATCAAATTAATAAAAAAACTGTCCTTGCACTACCTGTGGGGCGCAAATTCTGTGGGGCGCACATCCTGCTGCGCACATACTGCTGCGCACATAAATAAAAATAATATTAAAACATTTTTACAAAAAAATATATTTAAATCAAATTAATAAAAAAACTGTGCTTGCACTTCCTGTGGGGCGCAAATTCTGTGGGGCGCACATCTTGCTGCGCACATAAATAAAAATAATATTAAAAACAAATTACAATTTTTTTTTTAAAATCAAATTAATAAAAAAACTGTCCTTGCACATCCTGTGGGGCGCAAATTCTGTGGGGCGCACATGAATAAAAATAATATTAAAACATTTTTACAAAAAAAAATATTTAAATCATATTAATAAAAAAACTGTGCTTGCACATCCTGTGGGGCGCAAATTCTGTGGGGCGCACATCGTGCGGCGCACATCCTGCTGCGCACATAAATAAAAATAATATTAAAACATTTTTACAAAAAAATATATTTAAATCAAATTGATAAAAAAACTGTGCTTGCACATCCTTTGGGGCGCAAATTATGTGGGGCGCACATCCTGCAGCGCACATCCTGCTGCGCAAATAAATAAAAATAAAATAAAAACATTTTTACAAAAAAAAATATTTAAATCAAATTAATAAAAAAACTGTGCTTGCACATCCTGTGGGGCGCAAATTCTGTGGAGCGCACATCCTGCGGCGCACATCCTGCTGCGCACCTAAATAAAAATAATATTAAAATCAAATTACAATTTTTTTTTTTTAAATCAAATTAATAAAAAAACTGTCCATGCACATCCTGTGGGGCGCAAATTCTGTGGGGCGCACATCCTGCAGCGCACATCCTGCTGCGCACATAAATAAAAATAATATTAAAACATTTTTACAAAAAAAAATATCTAAATCAAATTAATAAAAAAACTGTGCTTGCACATCCAGTGGGGCGCAAATTATGTGGGGCGCACATCCTGCGGCGCACATTGAGCTGCACACATTAATAAAAATAATATTAAAAACAATTTACAATTTTTTTTTTTTTAATCACATTAATAAAAAAACTGTTCTTGCACATCCTGTGGGGCGCAAATTTTGTGGGGCGCACATCCTGCGGCGCACATCCTGCTGCGCACATAAATAAAAATAATATTAAAAACAATTTACAATTTTTTTTTTTTAAATCAAATTAATAAAAAAACTGTGCTTGCACATCCTGTGGGGCGCAAATTCTGTGGGGCGCAAATTCTGTGGGGCGCACATCCTGCGGCGCAAATCCTGCTGCGCACATAAATAAAAATGATATTAAAACATTTTTACAAAAAAAATATTTAAATCAAATTAATAAAAAAACTGTCCTTGCACATCCTGTGGGGCGCAAATTATGTGGGGCGCACATCCTGCGGCGCACATCCTGCTGCGCACATAAATAAAAATAATATTAAAACATTTTTACAAAAAAAAATATTTAAATCAAATTAATAAAAAAACTGTGCTTGCACATCCTGTGGGGCGCAAATTCTGTGGGGCGCACATCCTGCGGCGCACATCCTGCTGCGCACATAAATAAAAATAATATTAAAAACAAATTACAATTTTTTTTTTTAAATCAAATTAATAAAAAAACTGTCCTTGCACATCCTGTGGGGCGCAAATTCTGTGGGGCGCACATCCTTCAGCGCACATCCAGCTGGGCAAATTAATAAAAATAATATTACATTTTTTTTACAATTTTCTTTTTTTAAATCAAATTAATAAAAAAACTGTGCTTGTACATCCTGTGGGGCGCAAATTCTGTGGGGCGCACATCATGCGGCGCACATCCTGCTGCGCACATAAATAAAAATAATATTAAAACTTTTTTACAAAAAAAAATATTTAAATCAAATTAATAAAAAAACTGTGCTTGCACATCCTGTGGGGCGCAAATTCTGTGGGGCGCACATGCTGCGGCGCACATCCTGCTGCACACATAAATAAAAATAATATTAAAAACAAATTACAATTTTTTTTTTTAAATCAAATTAATAAAAAAACTGTCCTTGCACATCCTGTGGGGCGCAAATTCTGTGGGGCGCACATCCTGCGGCGCACATCCTGCTGCGCACATAAATAAAAATAATATTAAAACATTTTTACAAAAAAATATTTAAATCAAATTAATAAAAAAACTGTCCTTGCACATCCTGTGGGGCGCAAATTCTGTGGGGCGCACATCCTGCGGCACACATCCTGCTGCGCACATAAATAAAAATGATATTAAAACATTTTTACAAAAAAAAATATTTAAATCAAATTAATAAAAAAACTGTGCTTTTACATCCTGTGGGGCGCAAATTCTGTGGGGCGCACATCCTGCGGCGCACATCCTGCTGCGCACATTAATAAAAATAATATTAAAACATTTTTACAAAAAAAAATATTTAAATCAAATTAATAAAAAAACTGTGCTTGCACATCCTGTGGGAAGCAAATTCTGTGGTGCGCACATCCTGCGGCGCACATCCTGCTGCGCACATAAATTAAAATAATATTAAAAAATTTTACAAATTTTTTTTTTTTTAATCAAATTAATAAAAAAACTGTGCTTGCACATCCTGTGGGGCGCAAATTATGTGGGGCGCACATCCTGCGGCGCACATCCAGCTGCGCAAATTAATAAAAATAATATCAAAACATTTTTACAAAAAAAAATATTTAAATCAAATTAATAAAAAAAGTGTGCTTGCACATCCTGTGGGGCGCAAATTCTGTGGGGCGCACATCCTGCAGCGCACATCCTGCTGTGCACATGAATAAAAATAATATTAAAACATTTTTACAAAAAAATATATTTAAAACAAATAAAAAAAAAACGGTGCTTGCACATCCTGTGGGGCGCAAATTCTGTGGGGCGCACATCCTGCGGCGCACATCCTGCTGCGCACATAAATAAAAATAATATTAAAACATTTTTACAAAAAAAAATATTTAAATCAAATGAATAAAAAAACTGTCCTTGCACATCCTGTGGGGCGCAAATTCTGTGGGGCGCACATCCTGCGGCGCACATAAATAAAAATAATATTAAAAACAAATTACAATTTTTTTTTTAAATCAAATTAATAAAAAAACTGTCCTTGCACATCCTGTGGGGCGCAAATTCTGTGGGGCGCACATCCTGCGGCGCAAATCCTGCTGCGCACAAGAATAAAAATAATATTAAAACATTTTTACAAAAAAAAATATTTAAATCAAATTAATAAAAAAACTGTGCTTGCACATCCTGTGGGGCGCAAATTCTGTGGGGCGCACATCCTGCGGCGCACATCCTGCTGCGCACATAAATAAAAATAATATTAAAAACAAATTACAATTTTTTTTTTTAAATCAAATTAAAAAAAAAACTGTCCTTGCACATCCTGTGGGGCGCAAATTATGTGGGGCGCACATCCTGCGGCGCACATCCTGCTGCGCACATAAATAAAAATAATATTAAAAACAAATTACAATTTTTTTTTTAAATCAAATTAATAAAAAAACTGTCCTTGCACATCCTATGGGGCGCAAATTCTGTGGGGCGCACATCCTGCGGCGCACATCCTGCTGCGCACATAAATAAAAATAATATTGCAACATTTTTACAAAAAAAAATATTTAAATCAAATTAATAAAAAAACTGTGCTTGCACATCCTGTGGGGCGCAAATTCTGTGGGGCGCACATCCTGCGGCGCACATCCAGCTGTGCACATTAATACAAATAATATTAAAACATTTTTACAAAAAAAAATATTTAAATCAAATTAATAAAAAAACTGTGCTTGCACATCCTGTGGGGCACACATCCTGCGGCACATATCCTGCTGCGCACATAAATAAAAATAATATTAAAAACAATTTAAATTTTTTTTTTTTTAAATCAAATTAATAAACAAACTGTGCTTGCACATCCTGTGGGGCGCAAATTCTGTGGGGCGCATATCCTGCGGCGCACATCCTGCTGCGCACATAAATAAAAATAATATTAAAACATTTTTACAAAAAAAATATTTAAATCAAATTAATAAAAAAACTGTCCTTGCACATCCTGTGGGGCGCAAATTCTGTCGGGCGCACATCCTTCTCACGCACATCCTGCTGCGCACATAAATACAAATAATATTAAAACATTTTTACAAAAAAAAATATTTAAATCAAATTAATAAAAAAACTGTGCTTGCACATCCTGTGGGGCGCAAATTCTGTGGGGCGCACATCCTGCGGCGCACATCCTGCTGCGCACATGAATAAAAATAATATTAAAAACAATTTACAATTTTTTTTTTTTAAATCAAATTAATAAACAAACTGTGCTTGCACATCCTGTGGGGCGCAAATTCTGTGGGGCGCACATCCTGCGGCGCACATCCTGCTGCGCACATGAATAAAAATAATATTAAAACATTTTTACAAAAAAAATATTTAAATCAAATTAATAAAAAAACTGTGCTTGCACATCCTGTGGGGCGCAAATTCTGTGGGGCGCACATCCTGCTGCGCATTAAAATAAAAATAATATTAAAAACAAATTACAATTTTTTTTTTTTAAATCAAATTAATAAAAAAACTGTCCTTGCACATCCTGTGGGGCGCAAATTATGTGGGGCGCACATCCTGCGGCGCACATTAATACAAATAATATTAAAACATTTTTACAAAAAAAAATATTTAAATCAAATTAATAAAAAAACTGTGCTTGCACATCCTGTGGGGAACAAATTATGTGGGGCGCACATCCTGCGGCGCACATCCTGCTGCGCAAATAAATAAAAATAAAATTAAAAAAAATTTACAATTTTTTTTTTTTAAATCAAATTAATAAAAAAAATGTGCTTGCACATCCTGTGGGGCGCAAATTATGTGGGGCGCACATCCTGCGGTGCACATCCTGCTGCGCACATTAATAAAAATAATATTAAAACATTTTTACAAAAAAAAATATTTAAATCAAATTAATAAAAAAACTGTGCTTGCACATCCTGTGGGGCGCAAATTCTGTGGTGCGCACATCCTGCGGCGCACATCCTGCTGCGCACATAAATTAAAATAATATTAAAAAATTTTACATATTTTTTTTTTTTTAATCAAATTAATAAAAAAACTGTGCTTGCACATCCTGTGGGGCGCAAATTATGTGGGGCGCACATCCTGCGGCGCACATCCAGCTGCGCAAATTAATAAAAATAATATCAAAACATTTTTACAAAAAAAAATATTTAAATCAAATTAATAAAAAAAGTGTGCTTGCACATCCTGTGGGGCGCAAATTCTGTGGGGCGCACATCCTGCAGCGCACATCCTGCTGTGCACATGAATAAAAATAATATTAAAACATTTTTACAAAAAAATATATTTAAAACAAATAAAAAAAAAACGGTGCTTGCACATCCTGTGGGGCGCAAATTCTGTGGGGCGCACATCCTGCGGCGCACATCCTGCTGCGCACATAAATAAAAATAATATTAAAACATTTTTACAAAAAAAAATATTTAAATCAAATGAATAAAAAAACTGTCCTTGCACATCCTGTGGGGCGCAAATTCTGTGGGGCGCACATCCTGCGGCGCACATAAATAAAAATAATATTAAAAACAAATTACAATTTTTTTTTTAAATCAAATTAATAAAAAAACTGTCCTTGCACATCCTGTGGGGCGCAAATTCTGTGGGGCGCACATCCTGCGGCGCAAATCCTGCTGCGCACAAGAATAAAAATAATATTAAAACATTTTTACAAAAAAAAATATTTAAATCAAATTAATAAAAAAACTGTGCTTGCACATCCTGTGGGGCGCAAATTCTGTGGGGCGCACATCCTGCGGCGCACATCCTGCTGCGCACATAAATAAAAATAATATTAAAAACAAATTACAATTTTTTTTTTAAAATCAAATTAAAAAAAAAACTGTCCTTGCACATCCTGTGGGGCGCAAATTATGTGGGGCGCACATCCTGCGGCGCACATCCTGCTGCGCACATAAATAAAAATAATATTAAAAACAAATTACAATTTTTTTTTTAAATCAAATTAATAAAAAAACTGTCCTTGCACATCCTATGGGGCGCAAATTCTGTGGGGCGCACATCCTGCGGCGCACATCCTGCTGCGCACATAAATAAAAATAATATTAAAACATTTTTACAAAAAAAATATTTAAATCAAATTAATAAAAAAACTGTCCTTGCACATCCTGTGGGACGCAAATTATGTGGGGCGCACATCCTGCGGCGCACATCCTGCTGCGCACATAAATAAAAATAATATTGCAACATTTTTACAAAAAAAAATATTTAAATCAAATTAATAAAAAAACTGTGCTTGCACATCCTGTGGGGCGCAAATTCTGTGGGGCGCACATCCTGCGGCGCACATCCTGCTGCGCACATGAATAAAAATAATATTAAAAACAATTTACAATTTTTTTTTTTTAAATCAAATTAATAAACAAACTGTGCTTGCACATCCTGTGGGGCGCAAATTCTGTGGGGCGCACATCCTGCGGCGCACATCCTGCTGCGCACATGAATAAAAATAATATTAAAACATTTTTACAAAAAAAATATTTAAATCAAATTAATAAAAAAACTGTGCTTGCACATCCTGTGGGGCGCAAATTCTGTGGGGCGCACATCCTGCTGCGCATTAAAATAAAAATAATATTAAAAACAAATTACAATTTTTTTTTTTTAAATCAAATTAATAAAAAAACTGTCCTTGCACATCCTGTGGGGCGCAAATTATGTGGGGCGCACATCCTGCGGCGCACATTAATACAAATAATATTAAAACATTTTTACAAAAAAAAATATTTAAATCAAATTAATAAAAAAACTGTGCTTGCACATCCTGTGGGGAACAAATTATGTGGGGCGCACATCCTGCGGCGCACATCCTGCTGCGCAAATAAATAAAAATAAAATTAAAAAAAATTTACAATTTTTTTTTTTTAAATCAAATTAATAAAAAAAATGTGCTTGCACATCCTGTGGGGCGCAAATTATGTGGGGCGCACATCCTGCGGCGCACATCCTGCTGCGCACATAAATAAAAATAATATTAAAAACAAATTACAATTTTTTTTTTTAAATCAAATTAATAAAAAAACTGTCCTTGCACATCCTGTGGGGCGCAAATTATGTGGGGCGCACATCCTGCGGCGCACATCCTGCTGCGCACATAAATAAAAATAATATTAAAAACAAATTACAATTTTTTTTTTAAATCAAATTAATAAAAAAACTGTCCTTGCACATCCTGTGGGGCGCAAATTCTGTGGGGCGCACATCCTGCGGCGCACATCCTGCTGCGCACATAAATAAAAATAATATTAAAACATTTTTACAAAAAAAATATTTAAATCAAATTAATAAAAAAACTGTCCTTGCACATCCTGTGGGGCGCAAATTATGTGGGGCGCACATCCTGCGGCGCACATCCTGCTGCGCACATAAATAAAAATAATATTGCAACATTTTTACAAAAAAAAATATTTAAATCAAATTAATAAAAAAACTGTGCTTGCACATCCTGTGGGGCGCAAATTCTGTGGGGCGCACATCCTGCGGCGCACATCCAGCTGTGCACATTAATACAAATAATATTAAAACATTTTTACAAAAAAAAATATTTAAATCAAATTAATAAAAAAACTGTGCTTGCACATC
This sequence comes from Pleuronectes platessa, assembly GCF_947347685.1. Lineage (NCBI taxonomy): Eukaryota > Metazoa > Chordata > Actinopteri > Pleuronectiformes > Pleuronectidae > Pleuronectes > Pleuronectes platessa. The sequence continues at coordinate 31,804,294 of NC_070627.1, read as the reverse complement.
CTGTGGGGCGCACATCCTGCGGCACATATCCTGCTGCGCACATAAATAAAAATAATATTAAAAACAATTTAAATTTTTTTTTTTTTAAATCAAATTAATAAACAAACTGTGCTTGCACATCCTGTGGGGCGCAAATTCTGTGGGGCGCATATCCTGCGGCGCACATCCTGCTGCGCACATAAATAAAAATAATATTAAAACATTTTTACAAAAAAAATATTTAAATCAAATTAATAAAAAAACTGTCCTTGCACATCCTGTGGGGCGCAAATTCTGTCGGGCGCACATCCTTCTCACGCACATCCTGCTGCGCACATAAATAAAAATAATATTAAAACATTTTTACAAAAAAAAATATTTAAATCAAATTAATAAAAAAACTGTGCTTGCACATCCTGTGGGGCGCAAATTCTGTGGGGCGCACATCCTGCGGCGCACATCCTGCTGCGCACATGAATAAAAATAATATTAAAAACAATTTACAATTTTTTTTTTTTAAATCAAATTAATAAACAAACTGTGCTTGCACATCCTGTGGGGCGCAAATTCTGTGGGGCGCACATCCTGCGGCGCACATCCTGCTGCGCACATGAATAAAAATAATATTAAAACATTTTTACAAAAAAAATATTTAAATCAAATTAATAAAAAAACTGTGCTTGCACATCCTGTGGGGCGCAAATTCTGTGGGGCGCACATGCTGCTGCGCACATAAATAAAAATAATATTAAATACAAATTACAATTTTTTTTTTTAAATCAAATTAATAAAAAAACTGTCCTTGCACATCCTGTGGGGCGCAAATTCTGTGGGGCGCACATCCTGCGGCGCACATCCTGCTGCGCACATAAATAAAAATAATATTAAAACATTTTTACAAAAAAAAATATTTAAATCAAATTAATAAAAAAACTGTGCTTGCACATCCTGTGAGGCGCAAATTCTGTGGGGCGCACATCCTGCTGCGCATTAAAATAAAAATAATATTAAAAACAAATTACAATTTTTTTTTTTTAAATCAAATTAATAAAAAAACTGTCCTTGCACATCCTGTGGGGCGCAAATTATGTGGGGCGCACATCCTGCGGCGCACATTAATACAAATAATATTAAAACATTTTTACAAAAAAAAATATTTAAATCAAATTAATAAAAAAACTGTGCTTTTACATCCTGTGGGGCGCAAATTCTGTGGGGCGCACATCCTGCGGCGCACATCCTGCTGCGCACATAAATAAAAATAATATTAAAAACAAATTACAATTTTTTTTTTTAAATCAAATTAATAAAAAAACTGTCCATGCACATCCTGTGGGGCGCAAATTAAGTGGGGCGCACATCCTGTGGCACACATCCTGCTGCGCACATAAATAAAAATAATATTAAAACATTTTTACAAAAAAAAATATTTAAATCAAATTAATAAAAAAACTGTGCTTGCACATCCTGTGGGGCGCAAATTCTGTGGTGCGCACATCCTGCGGCGCACATCCTGCTGCACACATAAATAAAAATAATACTAAAAACAAATTACAATTTTTTTTTTTTAAATCAAATTAATAAAAAAACTGTCCTTGCACTACCTGTGGGGCGCAAATTCTGTGGGGCGCACATCCTGCTGCGCACATACTGCTGCGCACATAAATAAAAATAATATTAAAACATTTTTACAAAAAAATATATTTAAATCAAATTAATAAAAAAACTGTGCTTGCACTTCCTGTGGGGCGCAAATTCTGTGGGGCGCACATCTTGCTGCGCACATAAATAAAAATAATATTAAAAACAAATTACAATTTTTTTTTTAAAATCAAATTAATTAAAAAACTGTCCTTGCACATCCTGTGGGGCGCAAATTCTGTGGGGCGCACATGAATAAAAATAATATTAAAACATTTTTACAAAAAAAAATATTTAAATCATATTAATAAAAAAACTGTGCTTGCACATCCTGTGGGGCGCAAATTTTGTGGGTTGCACATCCTGCGGCGCACATCCTGCTAAGCACATAAATTAAAATAATATTAAAAAATTTTACATATTTTTTTTTTTTTAATCAAATTAATAAAAAAACTGTGCTTGCACATCCTGTGGGGCGCAAATTATGTGGGGCGCACATCCTGCGGCGCACATCCAGCTGCGCAAATTAATAAAAATAATATCAAAACATTTTTACAAAAAAAAATATTTAAATCAAATTAATAAAAAAAGTGTGCTTGCACATCCTGTGGGGCGCAAATTCTGTGGGGCGCACATCCTGCTGCGCACATAAATACAAATAATATTAAAACATCTTTACAAAAAAAAATATTTAAATCAAATTAATAAAAAAACTGTGCTTGCACATCCTGTGGGGCGCAAATTATGTGGGGCGCACATCCTGCAGCGCAAATCCTGCTGTGCACATGAATAAAAATAATATTAAAACATTTTTACAAAAAAAAATATTTAAATCAAATGAATAAAAAAACTGTCCTTGCACTTCCTGTGGGGTGCAAATTCTGTGGGGCGCACATCCTGCGGCGCACATCCTGCGGCGCACATAAATTAAAATAATATTAAAAAATTTTACATATTTTTTTTTTTTAATCAAATTAATAAAAAAAACTGTGCTTGCACATCCTGTGGGGCGCAAATTCTGTGGGGCGCACATCCTGCGGCGCACATCCTGCTGCGCACATAAATAAAAATAATATTAAAAACAAATTACAATTTTTTTTTTTAAATCAAATTAATAAAAAAACTGTCCTTGCACATCCTGTGGGGCGCAAATTCTGTGGGGCGCACATCCTTCAGCGCACATCCAGCTGGGCAAATTAATAAAAATAATATTACATTTTTTTTACAATTTTCTTTTTTTAGATCAAATTAATAAAAAAACTGTGCTTGTACATCCTGTGGGGCGCAAATTCTGTGGGGCGCACATCATGCGGCGCACATCCTGCTGCGCACATAAATAAAAATAATATTAAAACTTTTTTACAAAAAAAAATATTTAAATCAAATTAATAAAAAAACTGTGCTTGCACATCCTGTGGGGCGCAAATTCTGTGGGGCGCACATCCTGCTGCGCATTAAAATAAAAATAATATTAAAAACAAATTACAATTTTTTTTTTTTAAATCAAATTAATAAAAAAACTGTCCTTGCACATCCTGTGGGGCGCAAATTCTGTGGGGCGCACATCCTGCTGCGCACATAAATACAAATAATATTAAAACATCTTTACAAAAAAAAATATTTAAATCAAATTAATAAAAAAACTGTGCTTGCACATCCTGTGGGGCGCAAATTATGTGGGGCGCACATCCTGCAGCGCAAATCCTGCTGTGCACATGAATAAAAATAATATTAAAACATTTTTACAAAAAAAAATATTTAAATCAAATGAATAAAAAAACTGTCCTTGCACTTCCTGTGGGGCGCAAATTCTGTGGGGCGCACATCCTGCGGCGCACATCCTGCGGCGCACATAAATTAAAATAATATTAAAAAATTTTACATATTTTTTTTTTTTAATCAAATTAATAAAAAAAACTGTGCTTGCACATCCTGTGGGGCGCAAATTCTGTGGGGCGCACATCCTGCGGCGCACATCCTGCTGCGCACATAAATAAAAATAATATTAAAAACAAATTACAATTTTTTTTTTTAAATCAAATTAATAAAAAAACTGTCCTTGCACATCCTGTGGGGCGCAAATTCTGTGGGGCGCACATCCTTCAGCGCACATCCAGCTGGGCAAATTAATAAAAATAATATTACATTTTTTTTACAATTTTCTTTTTTTAGATCAAATTAATAAAAAAACTGTGCTTGTACATCCTGTGGGGCGCAAATTCTGTGGGGCGCACATCATGCGGCGCACATCCTGCTGCGCACATAAATAAAAATAATATTAAAACTTTTTTACAAAAAAAAATATTTAAATCAAATTAATAAAAAAACTGTGCTTGCACATCCTGTGGGGCGCAAATTCTGTGGGGCGCACATCCTGCTGCGCATTAAAATAAAAATAATATTAAAAACAAATTACAATTTTTTTTTTTTAAATCAAATTAATAAAAAAACTGTCCTTGCACATCCTGTGGGGCGCAAATTATGTGGGGCGCACATCCTGCGGCGCACATTAATACAAATAATATTAAAACATTTTTACAAAAAAAAATATTTAAATCAAATTAATAAAAAAACTGTGCTTGCACATCCTGTGGGGAGCAAATTATGTGGGGCGCACATCCTGCGGCGCACATCCTGCTGCGCACATAAATAAAAATAATA